>NC_091299.1:23327613-23445113 GCF_038502225.1 Cherax quadricarinatus
TAGACAAACTGAAGCAAAATAAGTCCCCGAGACCCGATGAGCTGTTTTCCAGGGTACTTAAGGAATGCAATTGAGACACATGTGCAACATCTGGGTATCTTTATTGTAGACGTTTCGCCATCCAGTGGCTTTTTCAATACAAATTCCAGGACATAACTTGAAGACAGGAGAACTATGTACAGAAGATGAGGTAATCAGTCCCTCAACCTAGCAGTAGGTGTGAAGAGCTCCATAGTCGTGGAGATTCTGAAGCAGAAGCAAGGCGCCTGACGCTTATATAGTAACGTCAGGTGGAAATGGGACGGGTAGCAGACGAGGGCATAGTCACTGGTAGGCGGGATTCCCCAGTGGAAGTAGGTCCTACCCAAAGAGATGGGTTAGTTGTAGCAGTAGTTGTCGTAGTCGTGAAGATTATGTACGACTATGACAACTACTACTACAACTAACCCATCTCTTTGGGTAGGACCTACTTCCACTGGGGAATCCCGCCTACCAGTGACTATGCCCTCGTCTGCTACCCGTCCCATTTCCACCTGACGTTACTACATAAGCGTCAGGCGCTTATATAGTTCTCCTGTCTTCAAGTTATGTCCTGGAATTTGTATTGAAAAAGCCACTGGATGGCGAAACGTCTACAATAAAGATACCCAGATGTTGCACATGTGTCTCAATTTCATCTTGTCGGTATTGTATACCATTCTTGTACAAGGAATGCAAGGAGCTTAGTCAGCCATTAACGAGTGTATTCAATGCGTCCATCCTTACCGGTGTTGTGCCAGAGTTGTGGAAGATGGCTAATGTGGTTCCTATATTCAAATCAGGGGTTAAGTCCACCCCTTCAAATTACCGTCCAATAAGCCTGACATCTATAGTGGGCAAGTTATTAGAATAAATTATAGCTGACATTATCAGAAGTCACCTGGAAGAGCATAACTTGATAAATGAATCTCAGCATGGATTCACGAGAGGTCGTTCCTGCCTGACAAACTTACTGACGTTCTTCAATAGAACATTTGAGACAGTTGACAATGATAAGGAATATGATATTGTTTATTTGGATTTTAGTAAAGCCTTCGACAGAGTACCTCACAAGACTTAAGAAAAGTGGCAGCTCATGGTATAGGAGGTAAAGTTCTAGCATTAATGTTCATATATATATATATATATATATATATATATATATATATATATATATATATATATATATATATATATATATATATATATATATATATATATATATAATGTGCCGAATAGGTAAAATTGGTCAATTAGCAAGAACTCATTTAAAATTAGGTCTTTTCTAAAATTTTCTCTTACATTTCTCTTATATTTTTTTCATTTATGTTAATGTAAAAAATTAATAATTTTGTACCAAAAGAACCTTAGAAAATTTACTTAACCTTATTATATCAAGCGCAATTTAATTTAGCCAAATCCAACTAAATATATTTTTGATAAGTTTACAGTAATTTAATAATAAAAAATCAGAATAAACTATATTTTTTAGTTAGGTTCAGAATGATTTTTGCGAAATTACTGCGTACACAAATTTTCGCTTTCCTTACTCATATAGCATGCAGCTGACCATAAGCATGTTAGAGTGGTCACGGGTTGAGGGATGGCAGGTGATGCTTGATGCAACAACGAACTTACTGAGATTCTTAAGACACAATGCGGGTTATATTTCATTGCGAAGGCGTCGTCCACCGGGGACTATCATTTCACATAGAGAACAAGACATGGGTCTTTATCGAAGTGGAAAGGATGAGGTTATGAAGTCAGATGTGAGTAGCCAGCTGAGTAAGTGAGGTTAAGTGTGATGGTAGTATCTGATACTGAGAGAATGGCTCGCCAAAACTTCGGAGATTATGAATAATCCCAAGTTCTGATTAATGCTATAGGTAGCAGCTATTACTATGGATTCTAAACACATCAAAGAACGTGACCGTCGCCAGATAAGTCTTGCCTCTGAGAAGTTGGTGGGTGAACGAGTGGGGTTATAATTATTTAAAATACTTGACGTTGCAGGGAAGGTTGTGTGGTACATGAGACTCCCGCAGGCTCGCAGCTGCAGTTTGGTGCCTCTGTCATGGCTGACCTCACCCATGGCTCACAGTGAGAAAACTAACCAAACCCAGTTGTCATCTGGTGTCAGTAATAATCCCCCCCTCCCACCCTCAAATACGAGTGTAAAAACACCTTAAGTACTCCAGCATTAGAAATGCCCCCTTCCTCCAGCCCTACGCACTAGCTGCCAAACATGCAGTGACCCCTTCCCTCATATCTCATGCACTCACATTCTTGACAAGATTTTAGTTACACAAGAGTCAATCTGTCCACATCGTGACCAAAATTCACGCAATTAAGAGTTAGATAAATATTAGTAACTGTTGAGTACAAAGTACGCCATTAATTAGTATACCATGTGAAAATTAATGATAAGGAAGGCCTCGTCCTCTACCCTCGTCAGGTCTTGAGACCTCCCCTTTCCCTTGGCCTCCAGATCTCCTCCCCTCGCTCCCTGGTCTCTGGACACCGTCCCGCTCCAGAAATAGAATCTGATCTTCTATAAGAAAGACTTGTTGGTGTTTCTAAAACAGTCTTGTAGCTGTCTTTCCTTGCCTCCTCGTCTAGTTACCTTGTGTGGTGCTGGGGTTGTCTAGCCTGCAACTCCTCCCATGCAAGACACTGATTCATGCAAGACCTAAACAGTAATAAAAATATTTTATTCTACCTGCCTTTTTTTGTACGCAGTTGAATCTTGCAGGCTGGGAGCTGTTACTGTTCCTCAGCTCTTTGCAAAACTCGACCCCTAAGACACAACCCACAACAGTCAAATAACACCCAGGTACCTATTGACTGCCAGGTGACCAGGGCTAACAAATGCAAGGATACCTGCCCATACGTCTACCCAGTCCAGGAATCGAAACCAGTAAAATGCATTATATAATAGTGTGGCCGGTTCTTGGCAAGTGATGGTTGAGAGTAGCGTGAGCTTGGCTGGCGACGCCATGAACCATGTGAGGAAGACTTAAAGCAAGTGTCTGGGGTGGGCCGCCGGCGCCACCTCAGCTGTGCTGCCGTCTCCGCATACCTCTCGCTCCGACCCCTCTCGTACAATATATATATATATATATATATATATATATATATATATATATATATATATATATATATATATATATACATATAATTTTTTTCAAACAGTCAATCCGTATTATATATTTTAACTAAGGTCCTCTACGAAGATACTATTCGCAACTGTCTAACACCAAGGAACAGGATTAAGGACAAGCTAGGCCCACAATCGGACCAATAAATGACCAAAATTTTTAAAAGGGTGGCCCAGTAAACCAGAGGAAGGCCTCGGTCAGATGACCAAAAGCTCTAGCTGCGGGTCATCATATGAATAAGACATGCGTCAGGAAACGCTTGTCCTGTTTCCTGACAAACCTTACCTAACCTATGCCCACACGTTAATGAAACTCAGGCCAGCCCACAGTTAGTGGCAATGAAATGTGTGCCATTTTTAACACTGCTGTTTACACAAAGAGCCCATAAATAAAATTCCGGAAATAAAAAAATTATATAGGTCAGGACGAAAATAAATTATGCAAGATAAGAGTCACTAGTGACCTGGTTCTTAGATAAATAAGCAGATTAAGAAGCAATCAGTCAGCAGTTCGTGACGAGCTGCTTCAAGAGATATAAAAAGAATGTAAGAAGGAACGGAGTAAGCCATTAGCTAGTAGCTTCAACGGATCATTACTAGCAGGTATAGTAACAGATAAATGGAAAAGGCAAACACGATACCCATTTACAAAGCAGGAGATAGGTCTTAAGCTTCAAATTATAGACCAGTCAGCCTAACTTCAATTGTGAAAAGTTGACTGTATCAATAACTTCGACAGAAATTCCAAGTCACCTTGAAAAATGTAATTTAATTAATGAATCTCGGCAGTTTTTTGCAAAGGGGGGACGCTCCTGCCTTACACATTTACAAACGTTGTTTACTAAAGTATTTAAGGCTATAACTCAGAAAAAGAATAAGTTAATTTTCTGTAATTTTTTTTATTCAGGTAGAGGTACACACAAATACAGTTACATACGTGTACATTACCCAGAATAACACAAAAAAGTCAGTGACTTATTTCCACTGGGGTCCTTGTGTATATTAAACATTTATTTAACCATCCAACAAATTCGAATGCAATGGGAAACAGCAGACAATCGCCCTTACTTGATACTCTAATTACAACTGCTCAGTTTAAGACAAACACGTGAAAATATCTGTATTATACTGTTTCTCCAGAACTGTGTGTGCGTACTCGCCTAGTTGTGGTTACAAGGGTCGAGTCACAGTTCCTGGCCCCGCTTCTTCACTGGTCGCTACTAGGTCACTTTGCTTGCTCCAAGAGTTTTATCATACCCTTAACCTTTCATCGTAGGACATGCCCCTTAGCTCCGAGACTATTGCTGCTGCAAACCTTTGTGCTTTCTCTAATTTCCTTACGTGCTTGCCTAGGTGTGGGTTCCAAACTGGTGCTGCATACTCCAATATAGGCCTAACATACACGGTTTACAGGGTCCTGAACTATTCCTTATTGAGAGCTTGGAATGCTGTTCTTAGGTTTGCTAGGCGCCCATATGCTGCAGCAGTTATCTGATTGATGTGCTCCTCAGGAGATGTGCCCGGTATTATACTCACCCCAAGATCCTTTTCCTTGAGTGAGGTTTGTAGTCTCTGGCCCCTAGACTGTACTCCATCTGCGGTCTTCTTTGCCCTTCCCTAATCTTCATGACTTTGCTCTTGGTGGGGCTGAACTCTAGGAGCCAGTTTCTGGACCAGGCCTGCAGCCTGTCCAGATCCCTTTGTAGTTCTTCCTGGTCCTCGTCCGACTGAATCTTCTTATCAACTTCACATCATCTGCAAACAGGAACACTTCGGAGTCTATTCTTTCCATCGTGTCGTTCACATATACCAGAAACAGCATCGGTCCTAGAACTGACCCCTGTGGAACCCCGCTCGTCACTGGCACCCACACTTGACACCTCATCACGTACCATGACTCGTTGTTGCCTCCCTGTCAGGTATTTTCTGATCCACTGCAGTGCCCTTCCTGTTATACGCGCCTGATCCTCTAGCTTCTGCACTAATCTCTTGTGAGGAACTGTGTCAAACGCCTTCTTGCAGTCCAAGAAAACGCAGTTTACCCCTCCCCCCCCTCTCTTGTCTTACTGCCGTCACCCTCTCATAGAACTCCAGGAGGTTTGTGACACAGGATTTCCCGTCTCTGAAACCGTGCTGGTTGTCGCTGATAAACTCATTCCTTTCTAGGTGCTCCACCACTCTTCTCCTCATAATCTTCTCCATGAGTTTGCATACTATACATGTTAGTGACACTGGTCTGTAGTTTAATGCTTCGTGTCTGTTTGCTTTTTTAAAAATATGGGACTACATTTGCTGTCTTCCATACCTCAGGTAGTCGCCCTGCTTCGATAGATATGTTGAAGATTGTTGTTAGTGGTACACACAGCACCTCTGCTCCCTCTCTCAGGACCCATGGAGAAATGTTATGCTGCCCCATCGCTTTTGAGATATCTAGCTCGCTTAGCAGCCTCTTCACTTCTTCCTCGGTTGTATGTAATGTGTCCAACACTTGATGGTGTACACCACCTCTCCGTCTTTCTGGAGTCCCTTCTGTCTCCTCTGTGAATACTTCTTTGAGTCTCATGTTGAGCTCCTCACATCGCGGTCGTTTCTTGCTATCTCCCCTCCTTCCTTCTTTCCTCAGCCTGATTACCTGGTCTTTGTTTTCCTTCTGATGTGGCTGTACAACAGCTTCGGATCAAATTTGGCTTTCACTGCTATGTCATTTTCGTACTGTCGCTGGGCCTCTGTGTCTGTGTGTGTGTCTGTGTCTATGTCTGTGTCTGTTTCTGTCTTCCCAATTTTATAGATGAATAAAACAATACACCCTATTTTCAAAGATCAACATAAACCAGGGAACGGGTGGGGTTTGAATCCGTGGCGAGTGGTTTGTTAACAATCGCGTTATCACGATTTCGCGAGTCAGAGATCAACATTACAAAACAATCAATCATTCTAATAGCTCATTTTGATGCAAGACAATCTTTTTTATGCAGTCCAATCCCCCATAAGATATTTTTTAGTAAATCTTAGCTTGTTACGGAAAACCATAGCATATTGTGTCAAAGAGTGGACAGTGGCGTGGCTTAATGATACACTACCATCACGAACAGATTAAAAGTCCAAGATAAATCCAAATACTTTTTTCATACTCTGCAGGCAGGATTTGGAAAACGTATGTTAGAAAAATATCTAGAATTTTGAACAAGATCGTGAATGAGCACAAGAGATGTTAGAACAGGTAATGAAGCAGTGTTGTATTCCATCGTTTGCACACTAAGTGTAATAATGTACATAGAGGAAAATCGTTCCGTTAAACTTAGTGTCAGCTCCAAATTTTCAACAAAGTAATTCTCGTCCAAGTCAATAGTAACAAATCGGCCCAGAGAAGGAAACACTGACCATCAGTCAATCAATAACTGTCTTTGCAAAGTTCACAGACATAATGCAAACCTCAGCAACCCCACCCTTATGTACTTCCTCCAGAACACAAGTCCTTCATAAATGTTACCTTTGTCACACTCCAGAAGAAAGTCTTGTTCCAAAAATCTCGTCTCCATTCACCATGTATGCCCGCACGATGCTCAAATCCTTACCTCTCAAAACCTCCTTCACAACCTTCTCTTAACCTTCCGTGTGATGGCCCCTACACTTCCATCCACCCGAGATGTATACACTTCTTGAACAGCCCGAAATGCTTTGCATAACTAAGGAGTGATGTAAATGGTTTAGAACTGACAACTTGAAGAATGAGATACTTGTGCAACATTTGGGAATCATTATTGAAGAAACGTTTCGCCAGCCGGTGGCTTCTTCAGTCCAATAGAAAGAAGAACGGTGGATGAGGAGGAGTTTGAGGTATTCATTCCCTCAGCCTGGAGTCGATGTGTTCAGCCCAACATTCTTCATAATTAAGAGGTTTTCCACATGATTGACGTAATGTCATCCAACTTCTACAAACATCCTGGGGACGATCAAAATATCCTAATTAAAAACAAGCTATAATGCCTTTATTGGGTTACCTTGGGTTACTAACCCTGCAAGTTAGTAGTCCGAATAGAGTCTTAGTCTTAATAACCAATAATCAAGACTCGTTCTTTCCCACGGATAATTTAGGAGTTAAAATAAACGTTATTGTGTCTAGCTGGAAGAAGCAACTCTGCCTCCAGGAAGCTGGTGGCTGATTGGTCGAAGACGAAGTAGGAGGGAGGGGCTTCCAGTTTGGGTGGGTGGGGCTACCGGCATGGGTGGGGCTTTCCAGCATGAGTGGGTGGGGCTTTCCAGCATGGGTGGCTGGGTGGGGCTTTCCAGCATGGGTGGGTAGGGCATACATCATGGGTTTGTGGGGCTTCTAGCATGGGTAGGTGGGGCTACCAGCATGGGGTGGGTGGGGCTTCCAGCATGGGTGGAGCTTATATCATGGGTTTGTGGGGTTTCTAGCATGAGTGGGTGGGACTTCCAGTATGGGAGAGTTAGGTACTTGAACATAAAAAATGCATATATGAGCGTGTCAGATCGGAGTGAGTGGAGACAAATGGGTTTTGGGATTTGGCGTGCTGTTGGAGTGCAAGCAACGCGAAGAATTTACGAAGGGATTCAGATACATCTGTTGTGCACCAGTGGAAGACAGCTAGGAATGTATCCGCCCCTGCCCCCCGTCACCTGACATTGGTGGGACTTGGCCTATGTATTAAAAAAAATTAAAAAAATCATGAATAGTGTACAGGCTTAGTACAGGTTTAGGACAGTAAAACAGGCTTCCGCGAGTCAACAAAACACGTATGGGCTGCCACGATGATAAAAACTTGGCTAAATGAAGACTGTTCTGAACAGTAATGCTGAAGCAGAAGTCACTTAAACATAGGCCAGTAGGCCTGCTGTAATCACAGGGTAGTGGCGCTAAACCCTTACAAGTCATACAGCACTGGGGAAACGAGAGGTGATCTTGTTGGGATTATTAACCTAAAGGGTTAGTAACTAGGGATAACCCAGAAAAGCCATGTGATCAGTCTGGCTACTATTTCCAACAGTCGACTAACACTCAGGTACCTACTTACTGCTAGGTGAACAATGACAGCAGGTGTAAGATAACTAACACCCAGGTACCTGCTTACTGCTAGGAGAACAGTAACAACAGGTATAATGAAACATGCCCAACGTTTCAACTCGTGTGATATTCAAGCCCTGGTCTCTGTATGCGTGAACCCAGGCCGCTAAAAATTCAGTCTTTATCCCAGGGATGGGGAAGCTCTTATTCTTGGAGGAAGAGACTAAGACACATGAAGCTCGGTGCTTATATAGTAACATACCTGGAGGTAGACTCAGCAATATATAATAACATACCTGGAGACTCAGCGTTACATAATAACATACCTGGAGACTCAGCGTTACATAATAACATACCTGGAGATTCAGCACTACATAATAACATATCTGGAGGTAGGCTCAGCACTACATAATAACATACCTGGAGGTAGACTCAGCACTATATAATAACATACATGGAGACTCAGCGTTACATAATAACATACCTAGAGACAGACTCAACACTACATAATAACATACCTGGAGGTAGACTCAGCACTACATAACATACCTGGAGACTCAGCACTACATAACAACATACCTGGAGGTAGGCTCAGCACTACATAATAACATACCTGGAGACAGACTCAACACTACATAATAACATACCTGGAGGTAGACTCAGCACTACATAACATACCTGGAGACTCAGCACTACATAACAACATACCTGGAGACTCAACGTTACATAATAACATACCTGAAGACAGACTCAGCACTACATAATAACATACCTGGAGGTAGACTCAGCACTACATAACATACCTGGAGACTCAGCACTACATAACAACATACCTGGAGACTCAACGTTACATAATAACATACCTGGAGACAGACTCAGCACTACATAATAACATACCTGGAGACAGACTCAGCACTACATAATAACATACCTGGAGACAGACTCAGCACTACATAATAACATACCTGAAGACAGACTCGGTACTACATAATAACATACCTGGAGACAGACTCGGCACTACATAATAACACACCTGGAGACAGACTCGGCACTACATAATAACACACCTGGAGACAGACTCGGCACTACATAATAACACACCTGGAGACAGACTCGGCACTACATAATAACACACCTGGAGACAGACTCGGCACTACATAATAACACACCTGGAGACAGACTCGGCACTACATAATAACACACCTGGAGACAGACTCGGCACTACATAATAACACACCTGGAGACAGACTCGGCACTACATAATAACACATCTGGAGACAGACTCGGCACTACATAATAACACACCTGGAGAGACTCAGCACTACATAATAACACACCTGGAGAGACTCAGCACTACATAATAACACACCTGGAGAGACTCAGCACTGACGTACCTTGAGGTAGACTCAGCACTACATAATAACACACCTGGAGAGACTCAGCACTGACGTACCTTGAGGTAGACTCAGCACTACATAATAACACACCTGGAGACAGACTCGGCACTACATAATAACACACCTGGAGAGACTCAGCACTACATAATAACACACCTGGAGAGACTCAGCACTACATAATAACACACCTGGAGAGACTCAGCACTGACGTACCTTGAGGTAGACTCAGCACTACACTGACCCACACCAACAGTCGTAGATACAACATTTCAGTGTTGTTGATGTCACTGTACTTGTATGAACACTGTCAATGTGATCAGCACTCACACTGCACAATTCATCACTATGCACCTCCCTGAGTGTGTTTCAGGTACACTCACTGCCACATACACGTTTAAAACAAGTCAACTACGCTTAATGTGTTGATAACTATGGTTTTTTGACTCTGCAACAACCATCTGAGAATTTGTTACTCGCTAGAAACAGTCAAAAATGACTTATATATTAAGCGTCTTCATCGGGAATATTTCACTAAACGGCGAGAAGTGCAGTTTTAATGCGCGAACACCACAGTAGTTAGGATGGAGGGTGATACAGTGAAGCAGCTAGGAGCAGGAGCGAGATGCGTCCACCCTCCCTCACAGCTGCCACCACACTACCAACACTGACAACCATGGACTCCCTCACCCCCCCCCCCCATCAAACCACCCTCCACCACAACCACAACCCTTCCCCTCCCCCCCATCACAACAACCCTCTCCCTTCAACCCCCCCCCGATACAATCACCACAACCTCCCTCCCTCACCACCACCACCACCACCACCACCACCACCACCACCACCACCACCACCACCACCACCACCACCACCACCACCCAGCCGTACCTACCAAACACACTATTTTGTCATTCACCTGGTGGGAACCTCTCACCTGTGTGCTCACCTGGTGGGAACCTTTCACCTGTGTACTCACCTGGTGGGAACCTCTCACTTGGGTGCTCACCTTTTGGGAACCTCTCACCTGTGTGCTCACCTGGTGGGAACCTCTCACCTGGGTGTTCAACTGGTGGGAACCTCTCACCTGGGTGCTCACCTGGTGGGAACCTCTCACCTGGGTGTTCAACTGGTGGGAACTTATCACCTGGGTGCTCACCTGGTGGGAACCTCTCACCTGGGTGTTCACCTGGAGGGAACCTCTCACATGGGTGCTCACCTGGTGGGAACCTCTCACCTGTGCTCACCTGGTAGGAATCTCTCACCTGAGTGCTCACCTAGTGGGAACCTCTCACCTGGGTGTTCACCTGGTGGGAACCTCTCACCTGGGTGCTCACCTGGCGGGAACTCAATTAGGTGTTCATGTGGGTGCTCACCTGGTGGGAAACTCTCACCTGGGTGTTCACCTGGTGGGAACTCACCTGGGAGTTCACCTGATACTCTCCCTCTACACTGAGTTACACAAGGCATTATATGTATCTCTGGGTACAGTGGTACCAGTGATGGGTACATTGGTGCCAATGATGGGTACAGTGGTGCCAGTGATGGATACAGTGGTTCCAGTGATGGGTACAGTGGTGCCAGTGATGGGTACAGTGGTGCCAGTGATGGGTACAGTGGTGCCAATGATGGGTAAAGTGGTGAGTACAGAGGTTACAGTGATGGATACAGTGGTTCCCGTGATGAGTACAGTGGTGCCAGTGATGGGTACAGTGATGTCAGTGATGGGTGCAGTGGTTCCAGTGATGGGTACAGTGGTGCCAGTGATGGGTACAGTGGTGCCAGTGATGGGTACAGTGTCAGTGATGGGTACAGTGGTGCCGGTGATGAGTACAGTGGTGCCAGTGATGGGTACAGTGGTTACAGTGATGAGTACAGTGGTGCCAGTGATGAGTACAGTGATGCCAGTGATGGGTACAGTGATGCCAGTGATGAGTACAGTGGTTCCAGTGATGGGTACAGTGGTGCCAGTGATGGGTACAGTGGTGCCAGTGATCGGTACAGTGGTGCCAGTGATGGGTACAGTGATGTCAGTGATTGGTACAGTGATGTCAGTGATTGGTACAGTGGTGCCAGTGATGGGTACAGTGATGCCAGTGATGGGTACAGTGGTGCCAGTGATCGGTACAGTGGTGCCAGTGATGGGTACAGTGATGTCAGTGATCGGTACAGTGGAGCCAGTGATGGGTACAACGATGTCAGTGATTGGTACAGTGATGTCAGTGATTGGTACAGTGATGTCAGTGATGGGTACAGTGATGCCAGTGATGAGTACAGTGGTTCCAGTGACGGGTACAGTGGTGCCAGTGATGGGTACAGTGGTGTCAGTGATCGGTACAGTGATGCCAGTGATGGGTACAGTGATGTCAGTGATTGGTACAGTGGTGCCAGTGATGGGTACAGTGGTTCCAGTGATGGGTACAGTGATGCCAGTGATGAGTACAGTGGTTCCAGTGATGGGTACAGTGGTGCCAGTGATCGGTACAGTGGTGCCAGTGATGGGTACAGTGATGTCAGTGATTGGTACAGTGATGTCAGTGATTGGTACAGTGGTGCCAGTGATGGGTACAGTGGTGCCAGTGATGGGTACAGTGATGCCAGTGATGGGTACAGTGGTGCCAGTGATGGGTACAGTGGTGCCAGTGATGGGTACAGTGGTGCCAGTGATGGGTACAGTGATGCCAGTGATGGGTACAGTGGTGCCAGTGATGGGTACAGTGATGCCAGTGATGGGTACAGTGGTGCCAGTGATCGGTACAGTGGTGCCAGTGATGGGTACAGTGATGCAAGTGATGGGTACAGTGGTGCCAGTGATGGGTACAGTGACGTCAGTGATTGGTACAGTGATGCCAGTGATTGGTACAGTGGTGCCAGTGATGGGTGCAGTGGTGCCAGTGATCGGTACAGTGATGCCAGTGATGGGTACAGTGGTGCCAGTGATGGGTACAGTGGTGCCAGTGATCGGTACAGTGATGCCAGTGATGGGTACAGTGGTGCCAGTGATGCCAGTGATGGGTACAGTGGTGCCAGTGATCGGTACAGTGATGCCAGTGATGGGTACAGTGGTGCCAGTGATCGGTACAGTGATGCCAGTGATGGGTACAGTGGTGCCAGTGATCGGTACAGTGATGCCAGTGATGGGTACAGTGGTGCCAGTGATCGGTACAGTGATGCCAGTGATGGGTACAGTGGTGCCAGTGATCGGTACAGTGATGCCAGTGATGGGTACAGTGGTGCCAGTGATCGGTACAGTGGTGCCAGTGATGGGTACAGTGATGCCAGTGATGGGTACAATGGTGCCAGTGATCGGTACAGTGATGCCAGTGATGGGTACAGTGGTGCCAGTGATCGGAAGTGATGCCAGTGATGGGTACAGTGGTGCCAGTGATCGGTACAGTGATGCCAGTGATGGGTACAGTGGTGCCAGTGATCGGTATAGTGATGCCAGTGATGGGTACAGTGGTGCCAGTGATGGGTACAGTGATGCCAGTGATGGGTACAGTGATGCCAGTGATGGGCACAGTGATGCCAGTGATGGGTACAGTGATGCCAGTGATGGGTACAGTGGTGCCAGTGATCGGTACAGTGATGCCAGTGATGGGTACAGTGATGCCAGTGATCGGTACAGTGATACCAGTGATGGGTACAGTGATGCCAGTGATGGGTACAGTGGTGCCAGTGATCGGTACAGTGATGCCAGTGATGGGAACAGTGATGCCAGTGATGGGTACAGTGATGCCAGTGATGGGTACAGTGTTGCCAGTGATGGGTACAGTGGTGCCAGTGATCGGTACAGTGATGCCAGTGATGGGAACAGTGATGCCAGTGATGGGTACAGTGATGCCAGTGATGGGTACAGTGTTGCCAGTGATGGGTACAGTTATACCAGTGATCGGTACAGTGATGCCAGTGATGGGTACAGTGGCGCCAGTGAGGGGTACAGTGATGCCAGTGATGGGTACAGTGATGCCAGTGATGGGTACAGTGATGCCAGTGATGGGTACAGTGATGCCAGTGATGGGTACAGTGGTGCCAGTGATGGGTACAGTGATGCCAGTGATGGGTACAGTGCCAGTGATCGGAACAGTGATGCCAGTGATGGGTACAGTGGTGCCAGTGATGGGTACAGTGGTGCCAGTGATCGTTACAGTGATGCCAGTGATGGGTACAGTGGTGCCAGTGATCGGTTCAGTGATGCCAGTGATGGGTACAGTGATGACAGTGATGGGTACAGTGGTGCCAGTGATGGGTACAGTGATGCCAGTGATGGGTACAGTGGTGCCAGTGATGGGTACAGTGATGCCAGTGATGGGTACAGTGGTGCCAGTGATCGGTACAGTGATGCCAGTGATGGGTACAGTGGTGCCAGTGATGGGTGCAGTGGTGCCAGTGATCGGTACAGTGATGCCAGTGATGGGTACAGTGGTGCCAGTGATCGGTACAGTGATGCCAGTGATGGGTACAGTGGTGCCAGTGATCGGTACAGTGATGCCAGTGATGGGTACAGTGGTGCCAGTGATCGGTACAGTGATGCCAGTGATGGGTACAGTGGTGCCAGTGATCGGTACAGTGGTGCCAGTGATGGGTACAGTGATGCCAGTGATGGGTACAGTGGTGCCAGTGATCGGTACAGTGATGCCAGTGATGGGTACAGTGGTGCCAGTGATCGGTAGTGATCCCAGTGATGGGTACAGTGGTGCCAGTGATCGGTACAGTGATGCCAGTGATGGGTACAGTGGTGCCAGTGATCGGTATAGTGATGCCAGTGATGGGTACAGTGGTGCCAGTGATGGGTACAGTGATGCCAGTGATGGGTACAGATGCCAGTGATGGGCACAGTGATGCCAGTGATGGGTACAGTGATGCCAGTGATGGGTACAGTGGTGCCAGTGATCGGTACAGTGATGCCAGTGATGGGTACAGTGATGCCAGTGATCGGTACAGTGATACCAGTGATGGGTACAGTGATGCCAGTGATGGGTACAGTGGTGCCAGTGATCGGTACAGTGATGCCAGTGATGGGAACAGTGATGCCAGTGATGGGTACAGTGATGCCAGTGATGGGTACAGTGTTGCCATTGATGGGTACAGTTATGCCAGTGATCGGTACAGTGATGCCAGTGATGGGTACAGTGGCGCCAGTGAGGGGTACAGTGATGCCAGTGATGGGTACAGTGATGCCAGTGATGGGTACAGTGATGCCAGTGATGGGTACAGTGATGCCAGTGATGGGTACAGTGGTGCCAGTGATGGGTACAGTGATGCCAGTGATGGGTACAGTGGTGCCAGTGATCGGTACAGTGATGCCAGTGATGGGTACAGTGGTGCCAGTGATCGGTACAGTGATGCCAGTGATGGGTACAGTGGTGCCAGTGATGGGTACAGTGGTGCCAGTGATCGTTACAGTGATGCCAGTGATGGGTACAGTGGTGCCAGTGATCGGTACAGTGATGCCAGTGATGGGTACAGTGATGCCAGTGATGGGTACAGTGGTGCCAGTGATGGGTACAGTGATGCCAGTGATGGATACAGTGGTGCCAGTGATGGGTACAGTGATGCCAGTGATGGGTACAGTGGTGCCAGTGATCGGTACAGTGATGTCAGTGATGGGTACAGTGGTGCCAGTGATGGGTGCAGTGGTGCCAGTGATGGGTACAGTGATGCCAGTGATGGGTACAGTGGTGCCAGTGATCGGTACAGTGATGGGTACAGTGATGCCAGTGATGGGTACAGTGATGCCAGTGATGGGTACAGTGGTGCCAGTGATGGGTACAGTGGTGCCAGTGATGGGTAAAGTGGTGCCAGTGATCGGTACAGTGATGCCCGTGATGGGTACAGTGATGCCAGTGATGGGTACAGTGGTGCCAGTGATGGGTACAGTGGTGCCAATGATGGTTACAGTGGTGCCAGTGATGGGTAGATTGTGATCCCATCCTAGTTGACAGTAATCAGTGCATTGTAAGAAGTTATTTCTCGAGTAACTTCCACGTTGTTAAAGTTTGTAAGTGTAGTTTCTTTATTGTTGATACCTCGTGTCACTGTGTGCGACTCAGAATATCAGCATTGTTCACCGTGTTCATTTCTTTTCTCCTGTGCTTGTAGTTTGAGATAGTAGATTCGTTCTCCCTTGCTCATATTGCGTGTTATAGCGTTAATTTTTCAACCGGGGGGAGTATCCACTCCACCGAGTTTGTTCATTCCTCCAGTAAGAAAGAACAGATCCCATGTGGTCTGGTGTGATTCGATTCCTGCTCCAGGAAGATCTTATTCTGACTGTGAAGCCACCAGCACCCATCAGTGACTTTGTCATGAACCAAGAATTACTGTATCGAACAGCCGAGTTGGGTACTCCTAGCAGAAGAGTATACCAGTTAGTAATTCCACAGTCACTAGTGAATGTAGCCTTACAGCTAGTTCACGATGTACCAGGTGTTGCACACCCTGGTATGGATCGTTCAGTAAAACAAGCCAGATTGAAATACTTTTGGCCTCGTATGGCAACTGATATTTCTGAGTATGTTAAGAAATGTAGTGTCTGCATGCAACATAAAGGCAATGCTAATGGTCCTAATCCAATCCAAGTGTATCCAACTACTAGCGAACCTTGGGAAAGAGTTGCGCTAGATTTGTTAACTAATTTCCAATGTTCCCTCCAAGGTAACAAACATCTGTGTGTTATGGTAGACCATTTCACCAGATATTGTGAGTTAGTTCCTATTGCAGATAAGACTGCCGAGACAGTAGCTAAAGCGTTTAAAGAACGCATTATCTGCAGGCATACCACCCCTAAGTCCCTAGTAACAGATAATGGAGGTGAATTCTGTAATGAAATTCTTGAAAATTTGTGTACCTTGTACAAGATCTCTAAATCCACCATTGTTCCTCATCATCCTGCCAGCAATGGGTTAGCGGAACGAACCAATAAGAAAGTACTTGATGTCTTGAGAGCCACTATCAATCCCAACAGTGAAACTTGGGATGAAGTTATACCTGATGTGCAGTGTGCTATAAATTCTGCTTACAATGTTTCTATAGGTGACACTCCACATTATGCATTGTACGGTGTAGATAAACGTTTGCCTTATGAGTTGTTATATTCTAATCCGAAACCAAATTACAACCCTGATGATTTCGTAGCAACTCGTACCAGCTTAGCTCAAAGTGTTTTTAGAAGAATCCGTGAAACACTTCATAAATCAACAGCTGAATTCACAAGAGTCGCAAACACTCGATCAAAGCCATCCAAAATCAAAGTAGGTTCGAGAGTTATGCTGTTTAACTTTAACAAAACGTCTGCAATGTCAAAGCTTGATCAAAAGTTTGTTGGTCCTTATCGAGTAGTTGAACATATCACTGGTAATAAGTATAAGGTTAGAGAGATTAGTACTGGTCAGTATAAAGAATCGCATTTGGATCATATGAAGTTAGTATGTGATGATAATGATGTTCCAACCCAGACTAATGTGACAAACTCTGACAATCCTCCTGATCCTGTACTCTCTTCCTCTGATACTCAGTCAGACGATCAACCTGAATGTCGTTATTCCCTACGTACACGACAGGTATTGAGAAATCCTCAAGTATCATTTGTAACTTCCAATTCAGATTTGCCTCAAATACAGCATGAGTTAGCTAATGCTACAGAGTTTGATCCTCCCAGAGATGACACCCATTCTGCATATGCCAATCTTACCCTAGCAGAGTTGGGGTTAAATGTAAATAACCTGTATAGATGAATAATTACAGTATCAACTTATCAGTATTCAAGAATTTTTTTTTTGTGTTCATGTTCTCTCCGCATTCTGAGAGTTAACAGTCTAGATTTGCGTGCACCGAATCTGCCTTTCTGTTAAACACACTTTCTTTGTATATATTCCTTCCTCAGAATCCGTAGATCACATGAATACAGATCGATCGATCAAAATTTTTTTTTATCACTTGTAATCTCAACGTTGAGTTCGTTGTTCATTTGTTGAGTTTAAAGTTGTACTATAGTATACCTTGTATTGCATTACAGTTTCAGTTACGTAAGCTTTCATTCCAATGTTCTAATTATGTATATATAATGTTTAATGTTGTGTACTTTGACATTGTATAGAATCAGCCCAAGCCGTATACCTGCCATCTCTAGTTTGTATTAGTTGTATGTCGGGACGACATACGTTAGCGTCGCCGAGCTCTCAGTAGTAGTAACCAGTTACCAGTCTCAGTAGTAACCAGTTACCAGTAACCGTCCGTTGACTCAACGACCAACCGTCTCTCCCTGAGTCACGGTCTTTCATATTACGCTGAACTGACACTATTTCAAAAGACCCTCACACTGGGTACTGGGCAGCCGGCTAGTCAGTATTACGAGTGTAACCAAGGAGATAGGTACGGCTGGCAAGGGCTCTCTCCACATAACAGCAATTATACGTAATAACAGCCTACGTGAGTATTTCTTACCTAATCCACGAGTCGAACTCCCACATGATACAGTGGTGCCAGTGATGGGTACAGTGATGCCAGTGATGGGTACAGTGGTGCCAGTGATGGGTACAGTGGTGCCAGTGATGGGTGCAGTGGTGCCAGTGATCGGTACAGTGATGCTAGTGATGGATACAGTGGTGCCAGTGATGGGTACAGTGGTGCCAGTGATGGGTAAAGTGGTGCCAGTGATCGGTACAGTGATGCCAGTGATGGGAACAGTGATGCCAGTGATGGGTACAGTGATGCCAGTGATGGGTACAGTGTTGCCAGTGATGGGTACAGTTATGCCAGTGATGGGTACAGTGATGCCAGTGATGGGTACAGTGGCGCCAGTGAGGGGTACAGTGATGCCAGTGATGGGTACAGTGATGCCAGTGATGGGTACAGTGATGCCAGTGATGGGTACAGTGATGCCAGTGATGGGTACAGTGGTGCCAGTGATGGGTACAGTGATGCCAGTGATGGGTACAGTGGTGCCAGTGATCGGTACAGTGATGCCAGTGATGGGTACAGTGGTGCCAGTGATCGGTACAGTGATGCCAGTGATGGGTACAGTGGTGCCAGTGATGGGTACAGTGGTGCCAGTGATCGTTACAGTGATGCCAGTGATGGGTACAGTGGTGCCAGTGATCGTTACAGTGATGCCAGTGATGGGTACAGTGGTGCCAGTGATCGGTACAGTGATGCCAGTGATGGGTACAGTGATGCCAGTGATGGGTACAGTGGTGCCAGTGATGGGTACAGTGGTGCCAGTGATGGGTACAGTGATGCCAGTGATGGGTACAGTGGTGCCAGTGATCGGTACAGTGATGCCAGTGATGGGTACAGTGGTGCCAGTGATGGGTGCAGTGGTGCCATTGATCGGTACAGTGATGCCAGTGATGGGTACAGTGGTGCCAGTGATCGGTACAGTGATGGGTACAGTGATGCCAGTGATGGGTACAGTGATGCCAGTGATGGGTACAGTGGTGCCAGTGATGGGTACAGTGGTGCCAGTGATGGGTAAAGTGGTGCCAGTGATCGGTACAGTGATGCCAGTGATGGGTACAGTGATGCCAGTGATGGGTACAGTGGTGCCAGAGATGGGTACAGTGGTGCCAGTGATGGGTACAGTCGTGCCAGTGATGGGTACAGTGATGCCAGTGATGGGTACAGTGGTGCCAGTGATCGGTACAGTGATGCCAGTGATGGGAACAGTGATGCCAGTGATGGGTACAGCGGTGCCAGTGATCGGTACAGTGATTCCAGTGATCGGTGAAAAAGTCTAACTTTAAGTAATTCAATAAGTCAGTCAAGTCATTCAGTCAGTTAGTCAAGTCAGTAAATCAGTCAGTCAAGTCATTCAGTGAAGTCAGTAAGTCATTCAGTAAGTCAATCAAGTCATTCAGTAAGTCAGTCAAGTCATTCAGTCAATCAGTAACTCATTCAGTAGGTCAGTCAAGCCATTCAGTCAGTCAGTCAGTCAAGTCAGTAAGGTATTCAGTAAGTCAAGTCATTTAGTAAGGCAGTCAAGTCATTCAGTCAGTCAAGCCATTCAGTCAAGTCAGTCAGTAAAGTCAGTAAGTCAGTCAGTCAAGTTAGTGAGTCATTCAGTCAAGTTAGTAAGTCATTCAGTCAAGTCAGTAAGTCAGTCAGTCAAGTCAGTGAGTCATTCAGTCAAGTTAGTAAGTCATTCAGTCAAGTCAGTAAGTCAGTCAGTCAAGTCATTCAGTCAAGTCAGTAAGTCATTCAGTCATTCAGTAAGTCAGTTAGTCAATCACACAAACTCATGTTTACCTCATTTTATGTGCACAAAGCGAGCTTCACGGCCACAGGCTTTCTCTTGTCAAATATCTCTGCTTTCTTCATTAATTCTAAGACTTAAATGCTTATACTGTACCTTTTCTTGCCACTTTCAACAACACTAGTATGCTTACTGGGTGTTATGATTGCTTGGCAGATACAAGATATGGTAATTAAAAGATCAAAACACAATTCACAAACACAACTAGCTTGTAGGGATATGAAGTATGAATGGTGTGTCGGGGGGTGGCAGGGGATGGAGGGAGGTCTCCCTCGCTGATCCATAACAAGGCGGCGCTTGAGGAAAAGGGATTTTTATCCCCTCCCTCGTGTTAAATTAATTTTACGAAGAGGGAGGGGATTTTTATCCCCTCCCTCGTGTTAAATTAATTTTACGAAGTGTTGTATAAAATTGTGCGTCAATTATTCAATTGTGCTATACCCTAATCTGCCAAATAAACTCGTGTTAAATGACGGTCTGTAGTACTTAAATGACTAATGAAATAGATAAACATTTAAATAAATATTTAAAATCACATTTACATACCTTTATTGAAGACTCTTGTTGCCATATGGGAGACAGGGAGGACTTATTATTGTTTGGAAGAGGAATCCCCCACCATAAGGTATCAAAGCCCTATCTGGGGTTACTTCCCTTCTTTGTCTTTTACTGGCACAAGGACCAGCTTGAGTCACCAGACCCCTGTTACACAAAAAAAAAACTGTCCAGAGAGCTCTGTTTCTGGTGTCTCTTTAGCATTTGTCTGAAATGGGACATGGTTTTGTCACTGAACATGTTGCAGAGATGGCTTGTTTCAGCTTGCTCAGGGTAATATTTC
This sequence comes from Cherax quadricarinatus, assembly GCF_038502225.1. Taxonomy (NCBI): domain Eukaryota; kingdom Metazoa; phylum Arthropoda; class Malacostraca; order Decapoda; family Parastacidae; genus Cherax; species Cherax quadricarinatus. The sequence continues at coordinate 23,348,296 of NC_091299.1, forward strand.
TCAGAAAAAGCTTGCACTCTACTCTACATTACACAAATCTCCTTAATAGTTAATTATGAAGCAGTTGCACTCAGTCAACAAGCACAAAAAAAAATGGATTATTGTGAAACGTTTGAATGAACGTGCAGGGTAATGTTCACTGGAGGAGAAACAAAGCCAGACTGACTCACAAAGCATGCGTGGGATGGTTTGTGTGGGCACGGGCAGGTGGTGGCAGGCACAGGCAGGTGGACAGGTCTGGTATGGCGGCTGAAACTCAAGGTACTGTTCGAAACTCAAGACAACATACATGCGAAAAAAAGTAACCAAAACTCAAAACGGGAGAAACTTGGGGCGGCCGAAGCTCAAGGTTCCACTGTACAATGTGCCTTATATTGGTCTCACAGGCCATAAAAGTTACATACTTGGAAAAAAAAGTTAAACAATACAAGAAAAAGTAGAAAAAAATTAAAGGATTACTGCAGGACCAGCAGTCGGCAATGTTGCCATAAGCAGTTCATTTTCTGTCATATTGCGTGTTACAGCGTTATTTTTTTTTTCAACCGGGGAGAGTCATCCACTCCACCGAGTTTGTTCATTCCTCCAGTAAGAAAGAGCCGATCCCTTGTGTTCTGGTGATTCAATTCCTGCTCCAGGAAGATCTTATTCTGACTGTGAAGCCACCAGCACCCATTAGTGACTTTGTAATGAGCCAAGAATTACTGTATCGAACAGTCGAGTTGAGTACTCCTAGCAGAAGAGTTAGTAATTCCACAGTCACTAGTGAATGTAGCTGTATCTTTTGTAGATACTCGTTCAGATCATCCATGTAGCTGTATCTTTTGTACATACTCGTCAGATCTCCCTCAGTCAAGGCATGTGTTAGCCATTGCAGAGGAATTCGATCCTCCCAGAGATGATAACCATTCTGCATACGTAAACCTTACCCTCACAGAATTGGGTTTAAATGTACATAGCCTGTATAATTAGATGTCAGAGATGAAGGAAATTGTCAACTGTGTGTTTTGTTATTAACTGATCAGTTTTTCAGAAATTTTTTTTTTCGTGTTCATGTTCCCTCCGTATTCTGAGAATTTGACAGTAATGATCTGAGTGCGCACCAGATGCCTTGCTGTTAATTTCACCTTGTATATATAAATATTTATTTCCTCAGAATCCGTAGAGTGCATGAATACAGATTGATCGATCAATTCCATCCCATACTGTACCATGATTTGTTCTTGTAGTTTGTAATGCATTACGTTAAAAACTTATTACGTTAACACCCATTACGTAAAACTCATTATGTTAACATCCATTATGATACCATTCATTAGTTCTAAGTTATATATGATTTTGTTATTGTATAGAATCAGCCCAGAACCACCTGCCTGTTCAGCCTATAGCATAGTAGTGTATGTCGGGACGACATACTTAACATGACCGAGCTGTCAGCATAGTTGCTGATCCCCTTATATGTGTTGTATAGCGTATCATAGTACCATCCATGTGCTTTATATAGAAGATCCCTAGGCCGAGTGACTGTATGACGTCACGGGATACAGCATGAGTCAGTGAGACAAGCTGCCTCCCTCTCATTCGACGCATAGGCATAGAAGAAGGCAGAACACGGCAGGCTGGGCTCCATCTCCCATTACCACAGTCTGACAATATAGCGTTACCATCCAACAAGTGAGTTTACCTTATCCATCAATCTCCTACCGAACCCCACACGACATTACTGCAGGACCAACAGTCGGCGATGTTGCCATAAGCAGTTCATTTTCTGTCAACGTCACGCCTCTATATCTTGGTAAGTATTGATCGCAATTTTTTTTTACTAAAACGCTTAGAAAAATAATCTTAAGATTTTGGTAGGAAATTTTTTTTTTTTCCGAATATTTCTCGACCCCAAGTGGGACACTATGGATTGAGGTTGTCAACCCTCAAAGGGTTAATAAAAGCATTGACAACTTTAAATGAAAAATAGGACAGTGACTAGTACCGAACTTGCACACGAAAATCACTCACTATGAAAGCAAAAGACTTGGCAGACGATGCAACATCCCCCCAATGAAAAGCAGGGGTGTCACTAGCACGTTAAGAGACCATACAATAAGTGTCAGGGGCCCGAGACTGTTCAACTGCCTCCCAGCATACATAAGGGGGATTACCAATAGACCCCTGGCAGTCTTCAAGCTGGCACTGGACAAGCACCTAAAGTCGGTTCCTGACCAGCCGGGCTGTGGCTCGTACGTTGGTTTGCGTGCAGCCAGCAACAGCCTGGTTGATCAGGCTCTGATCCACCAGGAGGCCTGGTCACAGATCGGGCCGCGGGGGCGTTGACCCCGGAACTCTCTCCAGGTAAACTCCAGGTAAATAAATATCACACTGAAATGACACAATTTAATTTAGCAATACATGGTAAAGCTGGGAGATGTTAGAAAGACAGAGGTTGAGGGTTGACCGCAGTATTAACCACACATATAATAATACCTTCAAAGCTTAAAATTAACATAGTTACAAATTGAGCATGAAGAGTAATGGTTTAATAGTTTTTAACACATTGGCCATCTCCCATCAAGGCAGGGTGACCCAGAGATGGAAAAAAACATTTGTCAACATTCACTCAATCAATCTATTTACAAAAAAAGGTCTAGATTAACTATGGCTAACTCTGCTTAGATGGTGGCCAGTTTGACATCATACCAGTTGCAGTCCATTACTAACCTCTAGACAGAACTTCCACTTAGGTGTAATAACTACATTATATTGTGTACAGGTTTCATTAGTATTACATTGATGTGAAGCACTAAAGCCTTAGGGGTCTTGCAGTGCCTGGGAAGCAAAGAGCAATCAGATTTGATATATAGAATGGGAGAATAGCTTCAAGTCCTTGAGTCAAGACAACCCACTTAAAGGACTATTACGTAAATTTTTCCCATAAAAACATAAGATATATGGTGAGAATTACTGGGTAAATTAAATTAAAAAATGCTTTAATATCCAACTTGCTATTTTATGCTACTTTATATATGCTCAATCAGCATTATTTTTCACATACAATGGCATGCCATAGGCATCCCTTAACTCAGATTAGCATTTTTATGGTACTAGGTCTGTACAGTACTGGGGCTTTGTGAGAATAAATGTGGAAAGAAATACTGTACTCATGTGGCATTGGCTTAAACTCAGTGCATTAAAAAAGACATTTAACTGAACATCTATCAGAAACAAAAAAAATAAATATCCCAATACCGCTGAAACAATTCACAACTAATGCACAATTTCTTGAAGATGAACCTTCAGATAATATCTTGGTTAGTCCTGGACCATTACTACTGGTCTTAATAAAGGTTCAGGTTCAACCAAAACAAGTTTTACCTCCAAAGTGTGGATTGGTTATGAATTTATCAGTAATAAAGTGTGAAATGGAAAGATGTTACCTATTTCATGCAACTAGGTCATCACAAAACAAAGGAAATGTAAACTATTTTCTACATTAGTAACAATACAATTATTATACAAAGAAATCCACTGCTTAATTTATAAATGGCTGCACAATGAGGGAATGAAGTGAAATCTATAAAGTGAAACAATGATAAGAAAATTATGAAAAATCCTAGTGTTTTACAGGCTTAGCAGAGTGCTCACTCCACTTTAAACTCAGATTATGACACCACTGTACAAAATCTTACTTAAATAACACAGAATATAAAATTTACTAATATATTACAGTAGTTAATTATTTACAACACAAACTGTTCAGCTTTTCTTCCACCTCAGCTACAGTTGTACCACTCACAGTCACTGTCTTCTGTCTTGATCTTGATCCCTGAGATATAGCAGTAAAGACTTGTCAATTATCAATTAATATCCAGAGTGAAATTAATCAGATTACCATCAAATAAAAAATCAAAAGTAAAAATATATTTGAATTGTAAAGTCTTTATTTTTTTTTCAACAAGTCGGCTGTCTCCCACTGAGGCAGGATGACCTAAAAAGAAAAAATCCCGAAAAAGGAAATACTTTCAGCATCATTCAACACTTTCACCTCACTCACACATAATCACTGTCTTTGCAGAGGTGCCCAGATACAACAGTTTAGAAGCATATATGAAGATATATAAGATACCCCTCCAAACTGCCAATATATCAAACCCCTCCTTTAAAGTGCAGGCAATGTACTGTATGTACTTCCCATTTCCAGTATTCAAGTCCAGTATACAAAAATAACCAGTTTCCCTGAATCTCACACTCCAACAGCTCGTCAGGTCCCAAAAACCATTCATCTCCATTCACTCCTATCTAACACGCTCACACATGCTTGCTGGACATTCAAGCCACTCGCCCACAAAACCTCTTTTACCCCCTCCCTCCAACCTTTTCTAGGACAACCCCTACCCCGCCTTCCTTCCTCTACAGATTTATACGTTCTCCAAGTCATTCTACTTTGATCCATTCTCTCTAAATGACCCAACCACCTCAACAACCCTCTCTTCAGCCCTCTGACTAATACTTTTAGTAACTCCACACCTCCTCCTAATTTCCACACTCCAAATTCTCTGCATAATATTTACACCACACATTGCCCTTAAACAAGACATCTCCACTGCCTCCAACCGCCTACTCGCTGCAGCGTTTGCAACCCAAGCTTCACACCCATATATTTTCGTACATTCCCTTCTTTGCCTCCATGGATAACGTTTCTTTGCCTCCACAGATACCTCAATGCACCACTCACCTTTTTTCCTTCATCAGTTCTTTGGTTAATCTCATCCTTCATTAACCCATCTGCTGACAAGTCAACTCCCAAATATCTGAAAACATTCACTTCTTCCATAGTCCCTTTCTTCAATGTGATATCCAATTTTTCATTATATAAATTATTTGATACCCTCATCAACTTACTCTTTTCTATGTTCACTTTCAACTTTCTACCTTTACACCCTCCCAAACTCATCCACTAATCTTTGCAACTTTTCTTTGGAATCTCCCATAAGCACAGTTTCATCAGCAAAAAGTAACTGTGTAAACTCCCATTTTGTATTTGATTCCCCATAATTTAATCCCACCCCTCTCCCCAACACCCTAGCATTTACTTCTTTTACAACCCCATTTATAAATATATTAAATAACCATGATGACATTACACATCCCTGTCTAAGACCTACTTTTACTGGGAAGTAATCTCCCTCTCTCCTACACACCCTAACCTGAGCCTCACTATCCTCATAAAAACTCTTTACAGCATTTAATAACTTACTACCTATTCCATACACTTGCAACATCTGCCACATTGCTCCCCTATCCACTCTATCATATGCCTTTTCTAAATCCATAATTGCAATGAAAACTTCCCTACCTGTATCTAAATACTGTTCACGTATATGCTTCAATGTAAACACTTGATCTACACATCCCCTACCCACTCTAAAGCCTCCTTGCTCATCTGCAATCCTCTTACCTCTAATTCTTTCAATAATAACCCTACCGTACACTTTTCCTGGTATACTCAGTAAACTTATTCCCCTATAATTTTTACAATCTCTTTTGTCCCACTTCCCTTTATATAAAGGAACTATACATGCTCTCTGCCAATCCCTAGGTACCTTCCCCTCTTTCATACATTTATTAAACAAAAATACCAACCACTCCAACACTATATCCCCCCCTGATTTTAAGATCTTAAGATTTTTAAGATTTTATGATTCCATCAGTTCCAGCTGCTTTACCCCCTTTCATTCTACATAATGCCTTATGCACCTCCCCCACACTCACATCCTGCTCTTCTTCACTCCTAAAAGATGTTATACCTCCCTGACCAGTGCATGAAATTACCTCCTCCCTCTCTTCATTGACATTTAAAAGTATAGTAATGCAAAATATTCCCGCCATCTACCCAATACCTCCAGCTCTCCATCTACTAATTCCTTTACTCTGTTTTTAACTTACAAATCCATTCGTTCCCTAGGCTTTCTTAACTTGTTTATCTCACTCCTCAAAATTTCTTGACAATGCCTCTCCCACTGTATCATCTGCTCTCTTTTTGCACTCTCTCACCATTCTCTTCACCTTTCTTTTACTCTCCATATACTCTGCTCTTCTTATAACATTTCTGATTTGTAAAAACCTCTAATAAGGTACCTTTTTCTCTTTTATCACACCCTTTACTTCATCATTCCACCAATCACTCCTCTTCCCTCCTGCACCCACCCTCCTATAGCCACAAACTTCTGCCCCACATTCTAATTGTAAAGTTATACATTATATTTTAAATACAAAATCTTCAGTAATATGTCTATAGCTATTTGGTCCAATAAGGAATGTTTAAATTCTGAGGGTTATTTGAACTTTTGTGTCCAAGCACCTCTGAGAGATAGGAAATGAATGATGGTGAGTGAGTTTCCATCTTTAGGTCATTCTGCCATGATGGAAAATGGAGTGTGTGAAAGCAAATGTGGCATAAATATTTTGGCATCAATAAGTCTTGTATTCTTCTCTCTCTTGGAATTAAAATACAGTATTAGTGAACCTGTTAAAAAAAAGTCACAGTATTGTACTCATAAAATGTATGCTAAATAAATTAGTTAAAGTTACAGGAATTTATGAAGATTTTAGCATGTTCATTTTGCAAGTAGATCTTGATTTTACTAAAACAGTTAAGAGTACTGTACATGATGAGCTAAATCAAACCAAATCTGAAAACAGCCATTATTAACACTAATTTAACCTCAGGAGTTACAGTGTTTCATATAATTACTTATCACTCTGTACAACCGAGGTAAGAAAATTATGATCCATAAAAATATAATTTACTGCTCTGGAAAAATAAAATAGCTATTATTTCTGCATTTTAATTTTGTCAAACTTACAACTTACCCTTTCTAAGGTAACATCACTCTTCCGTACTCCAAATGACACTGCCAAAAACTTGACCAGTTCTGCATTGGCTTCACCATCTGTGGGTGGTGCAGCAATTTGAACACCCACACCCTCAGTGCTAATGTCTGCAAGAATAAAGTATACATTATTAAAATATTTATTTGCAGAGACATGAACTAATACAGTGGTTCATTAAAATAATATCAAGGTCAGAACTTCAACTTTTCTTTTGGTTAATCTACCTTAGTGAAAAAAATATATTAAAAAATCACATCAGTCTTCACATTATAGATCACTTGAAGATCTCATCCCTCACTCTCAAGGGAAACATTTAAATACACAGAGCTATGCAAATTTTTGGTACACCAATTTGTTGTCTTATACCTAAACTAACATAGCCGCCTAATCTATAATAAAATAATATTATATGTACATGTAACTTATTCTGCCTCTTGATCTGAATATTGCATAAAATAAATTATCTACATTTACTGGACCTGAGATATCATTAAAGTCAAGTAACATTAACAGACTGGTGATTTGTTGTAAGTTTTTTCATTACATTACATTCTAACAAGAGCCTCAATGGAAATACCTAAATAAGTTTACTTACCGGTAAATCCATTTTCCTTAGCTCCTGGTTTAGCCAAGATCTTAATGACCACACTGCCACATTTATCACTCGCAATGGCACCAGCATTTTTCACAGCTTCACCACATCCTGACACCTTCTATAATTAAATAATGACACCATTGAAAATGAGACCTGGTTGGATGATACAGTGGCCAACGATGAGGTTAAAATAGAAGGTTACAATATACATGTACAGTGAACCCCCGGATAGCGGCTGGTGCGGATATCGGCCAAATCAGATTTCAGCCGCTTTTTTGACCGAAATTCTCTCCTGAATTTTGGCAGGCAACTCGGAAATCGGCTGCATTGGACGCGTCTGCACGCCACTCCACCATGTTCGTGAGTCAGTCTGGCTGTCTCTCTGAGTGAGTGAGCAACACTACCCATTCATCCAAACATTTCGTTATACAGTGGACCCCCGCATACCGTACGCATCACATAACGTTCAATCCGCATACAGCTCACTTTTATCGCAAAAATTTTGCCTCGCATACCGCTCAAAAACCCGCTCACCTCTCTTTGTCCGAGACGCGTCCAATGTGCGCCCTTAGCCAGCCTCACATGTGCCGCCGGTGGCATTGTTTACCAGCCAGCCTCCGCGGTAACATCCAAGCATACAATCGGAACATTTCATATTATTACAGTGTTTTTGGTGATTTTATCTGCAAAATTAGTGACCATGGGCCCCAAGAAAGCTTCTAGTGCCAACCCTACAGCAATAAGGGTGAGAATTACTATAGAGATGAAGAAAAAGATCATTGATAAGTATGAAAGTGGAGTGCGTGTCTCCGAGCTGCCCAGGTTGTATAATAAACCCCAATCAACCATCGCTACTATTGGTGGTACAGCTGCTGCTGCTGCTGTAGCATCGTCTGCTGCTGCTGTAGCATCGTCTGCTGCTGCTGTAGCATCGTCTGCTGCTGCTGTAGCATCGTCTGCTGCTGCTGTAGCATCGTCTGCTGCTGCTGTAGCATCGTCTGCTGCTGCTGTAGCACTGTCAGCTGCTGCTGCTGCTGCTGTAGCACCGTTGTTGGTGTGGCTTATTGAGAATACCAAGAAACAATTAACCCCAGAGGATTTGCCACCCAGGATAACCCAAAAAAAGTCAGTGTCATCGAAGACTGTCTAACTTATTTCCATTGGGGTCCTTAATCTTGTCTCCCAGGATGCAACCCACACCAGTCGACTAACACCCAGGTGAACAGGGAAAAATGCCTGGAACTAGTGCTCATATTGGTGAATTTGAAGCCAGCAAAGGTTGGTTTGAGAGATTTAAGAATCGTAGTGGCATACACAGTGTGATAAGGCCTGTTCTGGAAGAAAATGCCAAACAGGACCTACAGTACTCAGGAGGAAAAGGCACTCCCAGGACACAGTGTCTCATCAGTCATTGCTGCATCTTCAATAAAAGTAAGTGTCATTTATTCTTCATTTAGTAGAGTAGTACATGCACAATATATATTGTGCATGTACTACTCTACTATTGTGCATGTATCCTTCTCTTTGTGTGTAGGAAAATGTATATTTCATGTGGTAAAAAAAATTTTTTCATACTTTTGGATGTCTTGCACGGATTAATTTGATTTCCATTATTTCTTATGGGGAAAATTAATTCGCAAACCGATCATTTCGCATAACAATGAGCCCTCTTGCACGGATTAAAGTCGCTATGCGGGGGTCCACTGTAATCCATTGTTTTTTGTGGTTGTTTATTGAGCGTGACTGTGAAATTGCCACCATGGGCCCAAAGAAAGTTCCTTTGGTAAAGAAAGTGAGAAACACAATAGAATTCAGCGACAAAACCTTGTCCCACTTCAGGCAAATCTTTAAGAGACGCCAGAAACAGACCTCTCTGGACAGTTTTTTTGTGCGACAGGGGTGCAGTGACTCTCAAGCTTGTCCTAGTGCCAGTAAAAGACAAAGAAGGAAATTAACCCCAGATAGGGACTTGATACCTGAAGTCCTTATGGAAGGGGATTCCCCTTCCAAACAATAACCCCAACTCCCTCTCACATCCTTGCCTTCTTCAATACACCAACAAGAGTCTTCGATAAAGGTATGTAATGTTCATTTATCATTAAAATTTCTGTTTTATATTTATTTTTCATTATTTTCTGTATGTAAAACTATAGTTAATCTTTAAAAAATGTATTTTCTGTTAATATTTTTGGGTGTCTGGAATGGATTAACTGTATTTACATTAATTCCTATGGGAAATATTACTTTGGCTTTCGACCTTTTCAGATTTAGGCCGACCTTCTGGAACAGATTATGGCCGAAATTCGGGGTTCCACTGTATAACGGTTAGATGGAAATAGAAAAGGTGGTGGAGTATGTACTATTGCTTTTAAGAAATGACTTAGCCTACAACCCAAAACCTGAGTTGAATGATAATAAACTAGAGATTATATGGCTTGAAGTGATGCTACCCAAGACTAAACCAATCCTACTAGGAACTAGTTAGTTACACCCCCACCCCCACCCATTATCAGTTCTTAAAGGATTTTTTTAGAGTCTTGTCTGGAATTGATAGCAGTTTTGAGACAGTGATATTGGGAGACTTCAATACTATCTGTTTCCAATAGCAAAATAATGGGCTATGCAACCGGTATAAGCAAATTCTGGAATTAAATAGTTACATTCAACTAATTAATGCACCAACCCGGATCACACAGATCTCAGCCAATATATTAGACAACATCCTTTGTAATCGCTCTGACAACATTAGTCAGTCAGGCGCCATTACCACAGGTCTTGGCGATCATTTTATCATTTATTGTACCAGGAAAACCATTAGGGATCAGACAGCCCTACACAGGACAATTAAAATGAGGTCAACTAGAAACTACAGTAAAGAAATACTGGTAAATAGACTACAAAATTGTGACTGGACAGTGATTACAAGTTGCACAGATGTAAATGATTCTTGGGAAAAATTCAAAACAATGTTCACTGCCATCCTTGATAATAATGCACCAGCTGAGGAGGTTAAGATTAAACAAAGAACCAAATCCTGGAAGGCTACTGAGATATTAGATAATATGAAATTCAGGGACCAGTTGCTAAAAAGATTTAAGATATACAGGGAGGATACTGCAGCACTAAATGAATTCCAGAGAGTTAGGAACAGAGTACGGAGGCTAATAAAAGGAGTAAAGGCAAGGCACTATTGCTCAAAAATCGAAGAATACAAGCATAACCCCAGAAACCTTTGGCAACAACTAATACAGTTGGGGTATAACCATAAACCTGCAGTTAGATCTAACATAGGGCTAAATACATTGATAACGAGGTATGCCACGAGACAACTAAAGTGGCTAATTGTTTTAATTCATACTACACTTCTGTCGCATCAACACTAGTTAGTAAACTGCCAGTTGCATCCAATACCTTTAACACAGATTCTGATAAATTTAAAACATATTACACTAATAAGACCGTCACCCCAAACAGCTGCCAAATAGTAGGTGTATCTTATGACTACGTATGAAAAGAACTATGTAAATTAAACTAAACCCAACTAACAGCACTGGTCCTGATAACATCCCACCTAAGTTCCTAAAAGATGGCACCTCTGAATTACCAATTCCCAGTGTACACATAATAAATTTGTCCATAGTCACAAATACTGTCCCAGAGGGATTCAAGGAAGCCAGAGTTACTCCTATCCCCAAGAAAAATAGTGGGTCTGATGTCAGCAACTATAGGTCTGTTAGTATACTGAGTGTGATGTCCAAAATTCTAGAGGTGATATACTGTCAAGTAGTTAAGTATCTTAACGACAAAAACATTCTCCATAATTACCAGTCATTTTAGGAGATCTCGTTAATTTGATGAACTACTTGAGAACTCAAATGTCACTAGGGAATCTCATAGGTATGGTAACCTTAGACTTGCAAAAGGCCTTCGATATGGTCAACTACAATATATTATGTAAGAAACTACAAGCTATTGACATGGGTACTGTACTCGTTTAAGTCGAACCTGAGCAACAGGAAACAAATTGTGAAGATCCATACACAAATAACACACACATAGGAGAGAGGAGCTTATGATGATATTCCTATGTGCGGGTTATTTGTGTATTGTTCCAGTCACGGTATTGTGCCTTTTTGTTATTTATTGTCAAGATCAACAACACAGAATCAGAACACATGCCAATAACATGTGGGGTTCCTCAAGGTAGTATTCTGGGTCCTTTACTATTCCTGTGTTACATGAATGACATGCTTATCAGTGTCAAATACTATAAGATATTAATGTATGCAGATGATGGTACTCTGTTAGTATCAGGTAAAGACCCACAAGACATTGCTAGGGTACTATCACTAGAAGTAGAGTCCTGTAGCAAATGGTTGGTAGACAACAAATTATCACTACACCTAGAGAAAACGGAGGCCATGCTCTTTGGCACAAAACATAAATTGTAATGGGGAACCTATTATTACAGTAAATTCAGTGAAATATCTGGGAATCCTCTTTTAACCAAGCATGTCAGGAGAACTAATAGGGAACAGTGTAGTAAAGAAAGAGAATGCCAGACTAAAATTCATCTATAGACAGGCATAGTGTCTGCCAACTGAGGCTCACAGGACCCTATGTCTAGCTCTCATACAATGTATTATAGACTACTCTTGCTCTTCATGGTACTCTGCCTTAACAAAAGAGCTGAAAGATAAGCTACAAATCACCCAAAACAAAATGGTGAGATTCATCCTGGACCTGGGTCCAACTGGATATGCTGAATGTTGAAGACAGAGCAAATCAACTAAAGCTAAATTAGTTTATAAAATTGCTGACAACCAGTCCTCAATATCTTACTGCCAATTTTGTTAAGGCTGGGAACCAAAGCAAGGGAGAGCAACTCTGTAGTACCTACAATCAGTGGTCAGGCTTCAAATACATTTTTCTGTACAGCAATAAAGGAGTGGAGTAGACTGCCTGCACATGTCAAAGCCTGTCATAGCCTAAGCCAGATCAAGAAGAGAGCCAAAATGTACCTTATGAATAAGGCTACAGAAAGGGAGGAGAGTGTTTTCTTGTATCTCTAACATATATATACTATACATGTTTGTTGGATTATGTATTGGTAGATAAAAGACTGTTGAGTAGACTTCAGGATGTACATGTTTATAGAGGGGCCACAGATATATCAGATCACTTTTTAGTTGTAGCTACACTGAGAGTAAAAGGTAGATGGAATACAAGGAGAATAGAAGCATCAGGGAAGAGAGAGGTGAAGGTTTATAAACTAAAAGAGGAGGCAGTTAGGGTAAGATATAAACAGCTATTGGAGGATAGATGGGCTAATGAGAGCATAGGCAAAGGGGTCAAAGAGGTATGGGGTAGGTTTAAAAATGTAGTGTTAGAGTGTTCAGCAGAAGTTTGTGGTTACAGGAAAGTGGGTGCGCGAGGGAAGAGGAGCGATTGGTGGAATGATGATGTAAAGAGAGTAGTAAGAGAGAAAAAGTTAGCATATGAGAAGTTTTTACAAAGTAGAAGTGATGCAAGGAGGGAAGAGTATATGGAGAAAAAGAGAGAGGTTAAGAGAGTGGTGAAGCAATGTAAAAAGAGAGCACATGAGAGAGTGGGTGAGATGTTATCAACAAATTTTGTTGAAAATAAGAAAAAGTTTTGGAGTGAGATTAACAAGTTTAGGAAGTCTAGAGAACAAATGGATTTGTCAGTTAAAAATAGGAGAGGAGAGTTATTAAATGGAGAGTTAGAGGTATTGGGAAGATGGAGGGAATATTTTGAGGAATTGTTAAATGTTGATGAAGATAGGGAAGCTGTGATTTCGTGTATAGGGCAAGGAGGAATAACATCTTGTAGGAGTGAGGAAGAGCCAGTTGTGAGTGTGGAGGAAGTTCGTGAGGCAGTAGGTTAAATGAAAGGGGGTAAGGCAGCCGGGATTGATGGGATAAAGATAGAACTGTTAAAAGCAGGTGGGGATATAGTTTTGGAGTGGTTGGTGCAATTATTTAATAAATGTATGGAAGAGGGTAAGGTACCTAGGGATTGGCAGAGAGCATGCATAGTTCCTTTGTATAAAGGCAAAGGGGACAAAAGAGTGTGCAAAAATTATAGGGGGTTAAGTCTGTTGAGTATACCTGGTAAAGTGTATGGTAGAGTTATTATTGAAAGAATTAAGAGTAAGACGGAGAATAGGATAGCAGATGAACAAGGAGGCTTTAGGAAAGGTAGGGGGTGTGTGTACCAGGTGTTTACAGTGAAACATATAAGTGAACAGTATTTATATAAGGCTAAAGAGGTTTTTGTGGCATTTATAGATTTGAAAAAGGCGTATGACAGGGTGGATAGGGGGGCAATGTGGCAGATGTTGCAGGTGTATGGTGTAGGAGGTAGGTTGCTGAAAGCAGTGAACAGTTTTTACGAGGATAGTGAGGCTCAAGTTAGAGTATGTAGGAAAGAGGGAGATTATTTCCCAGTAAAATTAGGCCTTAGACAAGGATGTGTGATGTCACCGTGGTTGTTTAATACATTTATAGATGGGGTTGTAAGAGAAGTAAATGCGAGGGTCTTGGCAATAGGCGTGGAGTTAAAAGATAAAGAATCACACATAAAATGGGAGTTGTCACAGTTGCTCTTTGCTGATCACACTGTGCTCTTGGGAGATTCTGAAGAGAAGTTGCAGAGGTTGGTGGATGAATTTGGTAGGGTATGCAAAAGAAGAAAATTAAAAGTGAATGCAGGAAAGAGTAAGGTTATGAGGATAACAAAAAGATTAGGTAATGAAAGATTGGATATCAGATTGGAGGGAGAGAGTATGGAGGAGGTGAATGTATTCAGATATTTGGGAGTGGACGTGTCAGCGGATGGGTCTATGAAAGATGAGGTGAATCATAGAATTGATGAGGGGAAAAGGGTGAGCGGTGCACTTAGGAGTCTGTGGAGACAAAGAACTTTGTCCTTGGAGGCAAAGAGGGGAATGTATGAGAGTATAGTTTTACCAACACTCTTATATGGGTGTGAAGCATGGGTGATGAATGTTGCAGCGAGGAGAAGGCTGGAGGCAGTGGAGATGTCATGTCTGAGGGCAATGTGTGGTGTGAATATAATGCAGAGAATTCGTAGTTTGGAAGTTAGGAGGAGGTGATGGATTACCAAAACTGTTGTCCAGAGGGCTGAGGAAGGGTTGAGGTGGTTCGGACATGTAGAGAGAATGGAGCGAAACAGAATGACTTCAAGAGTGTATCAGTCTGTAGTGGAAGGAAGGCGGGGTAGGGGTCAGCCTAGGAAAGGCTGGAGGGAGGGGGTAAGGAGGTTTTGTGTGCGAGGGGCTTGGACTTCCAGCAGTCATGTGTGAGCGTGTTTGATAGGAGTGAATGGAGACAAATGGTTTTTAATACCGTCAGCGTGCCTTGTTGTGCTCCCGGCTTTCTGGTGTTTTCACGGTCGCTCTTACGTGCTAGAACTTTAATTTGTGTCATCAATCCTATACGATACATCCCTCTAGCGCCTGGAACCAATCTTGGGCGGAAAACATTATATACTGAGTCAAAAAAGGAGAATTAGTGTGCATTACCTAGCAGAGTTTACTGCCAGAGGGGAATCATAGGCCTGTTTCCCGTGTGAAAAAAATAATAATAATTGAACGTTGTGTCAGAGGAAAGAAAGTCTCCCTGAAAGCATTGAGTATACATAGTGTATAGTGTATACTACAGTGGCTCCCTAGTATATTGATGATAAAGGCTAAAGTGTCATTTGAAAACAGGTGAATTTGTAAATGAAGTGATAAGCCTATAGAGGCAGGTGCCAGAAGTCGCCAGAAACTTACCACAGGTCAGCTGTTTTTAATAATCTTCCTGGCCTGCTAGTGTACTCGCATATAATCTAGTGATACCAGTGAATAGCAGAATACAGTGTTGTAGTAGCAACTAACCAGTATTATAATGGTACTTAGTGGAGTGGAGTGACTTTCATTAGTTTCTTTTTCTTGAAATACGAGACGTTACTGTGAATTTCATATAACCTGTAGTTACCAGCGGTCGCAATATACACAACGAGAAGCAATTATTACTACAGAAAAAGCGTCCTTCCTCCAAAATTTGCACCAGTCAACTATAGTGATAATATAGCATTTATTGTGGTGGAGACGGAAAAACAAAAATAGAAAAGCCAGATACAGCGATTGATAAACAAAGAGGTCGACTGTACGTCATTGTAGGAGCTGCCAGATATCACCGGCTCTTCAACACGCAAGTTATACTTTTGTATCAGTCAAATCACATATTACTCGGGTAGATAATTTCCAGTAGATCCTTCATGTGTTAGCTCAAATCACCGACCAGTATGTTTTAAATAAGTGACCCACTGATCAGAGCAGATCGACTGGTCCGAACCCTTGACTGGTCCGAACCCTTGACTGGTCCGAACCCTTGACTGGTCCGAACCCTTGACTGGTTTCAAACAGTTTCGTTGGACAATAAAGCAGACTGTAAACGGATGGGTTTGTAGGCGCCCTTATAAACACAAACATTAAAAATCAGGAACGTGACGGTAAGCTGTCCAATATACAAAAAGAGTTAGAAACAGAAATACAAATAGCTAGAGCTTCATTTAAGGTTATTAATATAATATTCAAGAGGTTGCTAGTAGACTTGCAGTAAATCAACCATTCAAATCATTATGAAGCTGTGTGTAGTCTGTGGTCAGTCAAACAAACGGGCTACCACATGGATAAATTGTCATTTTTGTGGAAATTGGTGTCACGCTCCTTGTGCAGATATCCCAGAACTAGCTACAAGCAGTATTAAAACAGAGAAGTGTTTTTGGGTATGCCCAAATGAGGAAAATCTGTGGACTAAAATCACAAGGGTATTAAAAGAGGATAACATCAAAGCTGCTTTCATAGAAAACCTGGAAGCTTTCTACAACAGATGGGAACATAAAAAGTCCGGGCTGAATGGTACTGCCCTTGATACTGGCCATGTAGTCACAAACTGTAAGGCTGGAGGTGATGTCCTGGTAGTCAGTAAATGTGGGGCTGATAGTGCTGTCCTGGGAGACAGTAATGGTGAAGCTGGAGGTGCTGTCCTGGGAGACAGAAATGGTGAAGTTGGAGATATTGTCCTGGGAGACAGTAATGGTGAAGCTGGAGATTTTGTCCAGGTAGTCGGGAATTATACGCAGGAAGGAATACATATAAATGACCTCATAGAGGACAGGAGCCATAGTAGGGAAACAAGTGTAGTCAAAGATAAGATAAAACCAATATTGCAAACCAGAAATACCGCAGGAAATAGCAAACAAGAGGACTCCAATAGCAATAGTGAGGATAAATTACCAAAAACAACTGGTGGGAGCTCCATTGTTGGTGCTAAGGAGGATAGGAATAAGACAGGGAAACATGCACCAACAGGGAATACAGTCACAGAAACCCAAGGCAAACGGAAACCAAGCCTGTGCACATACTATGCACTTGGTATCTGCTGGCATGGGAAATCTGGAAAAACAGATGGGACATGCAACTATGACCACCCTAGAAAATGTCATGCCCATATGACAACAGGAAAATGCAAACTCCCTTCCTGTAAGCTTTTTCACCCTGAAATGTGTACCTCTTCAGTACAGGAAAGACTGTGCTATAACTTAAATTGCCAGGCATACCATCTAAAGGGGACAAAAAGATACAAAACATCCAGGCCATGGGAAAACCTGGGTAGCCACAGACACTCAAGAGGGAGAGGTTTTTTAGTACCAGGAAGGAAAAAAAACTGGCAGGAAATGGCAGAAATCGTACACCAAATCCAGTCATTCCTGGAGTGGAACCACAGTCGATGGCCTCCACTCCAAACCAACAGATACAGATACTAATGCCGGAAAAAAAATCCCCCCCCAGTACCAACAATACCACCAGTCCGATAACATTCTTCTTTGCAAATATACAGGGTCTAAAGCCAGCAATAAACAACAAAATACCTTTCATCCGTGGACTGCTTGCAGAGGCAAAGGCAATGTTCGCGGCTTTCACTGAGACCCACATAAAGGATCACTTGGACAACGAAATATGGATCCCAGGTTACAACCTATACAGATGTGACAGAGTGAACAGGCAAAAGGGGGGGGTTGGCCTGTACATTGCAGAGTCACTTGTTTGCACAGAACTGCTTAATGCCTCAAATGACGTAGTGGAAGTTTTAGCAGTAAAGGTCGAGAACCAAAACCTAGTCATTGTGGTAGTCTACAAGCCTCCGGATGCAACATCCCAGCAATTCCAGGAACAGCTGTTAAAAATTGACCACTGTCTGGAAAATCTTCCAGCTCCTGCACCCAACATCTTGCTCCTGGGGGATTTCAACTTAAGGCACCTAAAATGGAGGAATATAGCAAATAATATTGTTGCAGTAATAACACCAGGAGGCAGCTCTGATGAAAACTCACACTCACACGAGCTTTTAAATCTCTGCACAAAATTCAATTTAAACCAGCAAATAATAGAGCCTACTAGACTGGAGAATACACTAGACCTCATCTTCACTAACAATGATGATCTGATAAGAAATGTCACCATATCAAAAACAATATACTCAGATCACAACATAATTGAGGTTCAGACATGTATGCGTGGAGCCCCAGACCGACAAAATGAGACTAGTCACGAGGGAGCATTCACCAAATTCAACTTCAATAACAAAAACATAAAGTGGGACCAAGTAAACCAAGTCCTAACCGATATAAGCTGGGAAGATATACTAAGCAACACAGACCCAAACTTATGCCTAGAACAGATTAACTCGGTGGCACTCGATGTATGCACAAGGCTTATTCCTCTAAGAAAAAGGAGGAGTAGATGTAAAATAGAAAGAGACAGGCGCTCCCTTTACAGGCGACAGAAAAGAATAACAGAGTGGCTAAAAGAGGTCAATATATCTGAAATGCGCAGGGATACACTGGTCAGAGAAATAGCAAGCATCGAACTTAAGCTAAAAGAATCCTTTAGGAGTCAGGAATCGCGGGAAGAACTAAAAGCCATAAATGAAATCGAAAGAAACCCAAAGTATTTCTTCTCCTATGCCAAATCAAAATCGAGAACAACGTCCAGTATTGGGCCCCTACTTAAACAAGATGGGTCCTACACAGATGACAGCAAGGAAATGAGTGAGCTACTCAAGTCCCAATATGACTCAGTTTTTAGCAAGCCGCTAACCAGACTGAGAGTCGAAGATCAAAATGAATTTTTTATGAGAGAGCCACAAAATTTGATTAACACAAGCCTATCCGATGTTATCCTGACGCCAAATGACTTCGAACAGGCGATAAATGACATGCCCATGCACTCTGCCCCAGGGCCAGACTCATGGAACTCTGTGTTCATCAAGAACTGCAAGAAGCCCCTATCACGAGCCTTTTCCATCCTATGGAGAGGGAGCATGGACACGGGGGTCGTCCCTCAGTTACTAAAAACAACAGACATAGCCCCACTCCACAAAGGGGGCAGTAAAGCAACAGCAAAGAACTACAGACCAATAGCACTAACATCCCATATCATAAAAATCTTTGAAAGGGTCCTAAGAAGCAAGATCACCACCCATCTAGAAACCCATCAGTTACACAACCCAGGGCAACATGGGTTTAGAACAGGTCGCTCCTGTCTGTCTCAACTACTGGATCACTACGACAAGGTCCTAAATGCACTAGAAGACAAAAAGAATGCAGATGTAATATATACAGACTTTGCAAAAGCCTTCGACAAGTGTGACCATGGCGTAATAGCGCACAAAATGCGCGCTAAAGGAATAACAGGAAAAGTTGGTCGATGGATCTATAATTTCCTCACTAACAGAACACAGAGAGTAGTCGTCAACAGAGTAAAGTCCGAGGCAGCTACGGTGAAAAGCTCTGTTCCACAAGGCACAGTACTAGCTCCCATCTTGTTCCTCATCCTCATATCCGACATAGACAAGGATGTCAGCCACAGCACCGTGTCTTCCTTTGCAGATGACACCCGAATCTGCATGACAGTGTCTTCCATTGCAGACACTGCAAGGCTCCAGGCGGACATCAACCAAATCTTTCAGTGGGCTGCAGAAAACAATATGAAGTTCAACGATGAGAAATTTCAATTACTCAGATATGGTAAACATGAGGAAATTAAATCTTCATCAGAGTACAAAACAAATTCTGGCCACAAAATAGAGCGAAACACCAACGTCAAAGACCTGGGAGTGATTATGTCGGAGGATCTCACCTTCAAGGACCATAACATTGTATCAATCGCATCTGCTAGAAAAATGACAGGATGGATAATGAGAACCTTCAAAACTAGGGAGGCCAAGCCCATGATGACACTCTTCAGGTCACTTGTTCTATCTAGGCTGGAATATTGCTGCACTCTAACAGCACCTTTCAAGGCAGGTGAAATTGCCGACCTAGAAAATGTACAGAGAACTTTCACGGCGCGCATAACGGAGATAAAACACCTCAATTACTGGGAGCGCTTGAGGTTTCTAAACCTGTATTCCCTGGAACGCAGGAGGGAGAGATACATGATTATATACACCTGGAAAATCCTAGAGGGACTAGTACCGAACTTGCACACGAAAATCACTCACTACGAAAGCAAAAGACTTGGCAGACGATGCACCATCCCCCCAATGAAAAGCAGGGGTGTCACTAGCACGTTAAGAGACCATACAATAAGTGTCAGGGGACCGAGACTGTTCAACTGCCTCCCAGCACACATAAGGGGGATTACCAACAGACCCCTGGCAGTCTTCAAGCTGGCACTGGACAAGCACCTAAAGTCAGTTCCTGATCAGCCGGGCTGTGGCTCGTACGTTGGTTTGCGTGCAGCCAGCAGCAACAGCCTGGTTGATCAGGCGCTGATCCACCAGGAGGCCTGGTCACAGACCGGGCCGCGGGGGCGTTGACCCCCGAAACTCTCTCCAGGTAAACTCTCCAGGTCTCCAGGTATACTGTTGGAGTGTGAGCAAAGTAACATTTATGAAGGGATTCAGGGAAACCAGCAGGCCGGACTTGAGTCCTGGAGATGGGAAGTACAGTGCCTGCACTCTGAAGGAGGGGTGTTAATGTTGCAGTTTAAAAACTGTAGTGTAAAGCACCCTTCTGGCAAGACAGTGATGGAGTGAATGATGGTGGGAATCGGCCAGTGTGCTAATAAAAAATTAATAAAAAAAACATGTAATTTTATCTTATCTTTAATGTCCATGAAAATAGCTACTTTACCTCTCCCCTAGTATATCTTCTTTCACTGTAACTGCTTTTACATAGTTAAGATATTTACCTGTTTTTAACTTTTAAATATAAATTATACTTATCATAGGGACCCCAGTGAAAATAATTCTCTGTGTCTGACTTTTTTGGGTTTCGTAGGTTCTCTACACACATGCTCCTATATATGATAATCTATGTGACTGTATTTGTGTATACTTGAATAAACTTCCTTACTCACCATACATTTTTATTAGGGTTCAACGAAACATACAACAAAAAAAAAACGGAAAACTTTACTAATATATTTTCATTGGCATAAGACTGTATTAAGAACATGATGAAGCTTCATGTTGGTGAGACAAAGTACTAATAAAGACTATTCTGCTGTCTTTTTATCACTTGCTGGCTACATTATACAACTACTTAACTAACCATAACTAACCAGCAGCCTGAGCTTTAAACACCCCACAGATTACAAACCTGCTCATTCTTTCCTTTTTGAGTGCTTCCTTTACCTTTGTTCTTCCCCATATTCTTGTTCTTACACAAAGTTATACAAGCTTGAAAAATATTTTGAGATAGACGAGACTTGTGAACCTTAGTCAGTCCTCCGATGGAGAACATGAGTCAATCTTTTATGACATTACCGGTACTATCAACACTTCGTGGATATACAAGAGAACAATCATATTTAACAGTACACTACGATATTTGCTCGTAATTTTCCTGATCCATGTTGTTGGTGTTGTGGTTTATAGGGCCACTGACAGCAGCATACGCCGTATCAAGCCCTGCCTTCCAGCGCTTGGAAAAGGAACCTCGACCAAAGTTTCCTGATCCATCAGCGTGTTCCTTTTTTAGTGGATTTGTTTGTGTGTGTGTGTGTGTGTGTGTGTGTGTGTGTGTGTGTGTGTGTGTGTGTACTCACCTAGTTGTACTCACCTAGTTGAGGTTGCGGGGGTCGAGTCCGAGCTCCTGGCCCCGCCTCTTCACTGATCGCTACTAGGTCACTCTCCCTGAGCCGTGAGCTTTATCGTACCTCTGCTTAAAGCTATGTATGGATCCTGCCTCCACTACATCGCTTCCCAAACTATTCCACTTACTGACTACTCTGTGGCTGAAGAAATACTTCCTAACATCCCTGTGATTCATCTGTGTCTTTAGCTTCCAACTGTGTCCCCTTGTTACTGTGTCCAATCTCTGGAACATCCTGTTTTTGTCCACCTTGTCAATTCCTCTCAGTATTTTGTATGTCGTTATCATGTCCCCCCTATCTCTCCTGTCCTCCAGTGTCGTCAGGTTGATTTCCCTTAACCTCTCCTCGTAGGACATACCTCTTAGCTCTGGGACTAGTCTTGTTGCAAACCTTTGCACTTTCTCTAGTTTCTTTACGTGCTTGGCTAGGTGTGGGTTCCAAACTGGTGCCGCATACTCCAATATGGGCCTAACGTATACGGTGTACAGGGTCCTGAACGATTCCTTATTAAGATGTCGGAATGCTGTTCTGAGGTTTGCTAGGCGCCCATATGCTGCAGCAGTTATTTGGTTGATGTGCGCTTCAGGAGATGTGCCTGGTGTTATACTCACCCCAAGATCTTTTTCCTTGAGTGAGGTTTGTAGTCTCTGACCCCCTAGACTGTACTCCGTCTGCGGCCTTCTTTGCCCTTCCCCAATCTTCATGACTTTGCACTTGGTGGGATTGAACTCCAGGAGCCAATTGCTGGACCAGTTCTGCAGCCTGTCCAGATCCCTTTGTAGTTCTGCCTGGTCTTCGATCGAGTGTATTCTTCTCATCAACTTCACGTCATCTGCAAACAGGGACACCTCAGAGTCTATTCCTTCCGTCATGTCGTTCACAAATACCAGAAACAGCACTGGTCCTAGGACTGACCCCTGCGGGACCCCGCTGGTCACAGGTGCCCACTCTGACACCTCGCCACGTACCATGACTCGCTGCTGTCTTCCTGACAAGTATTCCCTGATCCATTGTAGTGCCTTCCCTGTTATCCCTGCTTGGTCCTCCAGTTTTTGCACCAATCTCTTGTGTGGAACTGTGTCAAACGCCTTCTTGCAGTCCAAGAAAATGCAATCCACCCACCCCTCTCTCTCTTGTCTTACTGCTGTCACCATGTCATAGAACTCCAGTAGGTTTGTGACACAGGATTTCCCGTCCCTGAAACCATGCTGGCTGCTGTTGATGAGATCATTCCTTTCTAGGTGTTCCACCACTCTTCTCCTGATAATCTTCTCCATGATTTTGCATACTATACATGTCAGTGACACTGGTCTGTAGTTTAATGCTTCATGTCTGTCTCCTTTTTTAAAGATTGGGACTACATTTGCTGTCTTCCATGCCTCAGGCAATCTCCCGGTTTCGATAGATGTATTGAATATTGTTGTTAGGGGTACACATAGCGCCTCTGCTCCCTCTCTCAATACCCATGGGGAGATGTTATCTGGCCCCATTGCCTTTGAGGTATCTAGCTCACTCAGAAGCCTCTTCACTTCTTCCTCGGTTGTGTGCACTGTGTCCAGCACTTGGTGGTGTGCCCCACCTCTCCGTCTTTCTGGAGTCCCTTCTGTCTCCTCTGTGAACACTTCTTTGAATCTCTTGTTGAGTTCTTCACATACTTCCCGGTCATTTCCTGTTGTCTCTCCTCCTTCCTTCCTTAGCCTGATTACCTGGTCCTTGACTGTTGTTTTCCTCCTGATGTGGCTGTACAACAGTTTCGGGTCAGATTTGGCTTTCGCTGCTATGTCATTTTCACATTGTCTTTGGGCCTCCCTTCTTATCTGTGCATATTCATTTCTGGCTCTACGACTGTTCTCCTTATTCTCCTGGGTCCTTTGCCTTCTATATTTCTTCCATTCCCTAGCACACTTGGTTTTTGCCTCCCTGCACCTTTGGGTAAACCATGGGCTCATCCTGGCTTTTTCATTACTCCTGTTACCCTTGGGTACAAACCTCTCCTCAGCCTCCTTGCATTTTATTGCTACATATTCCATCATCTCATTAACTGGTTTCCCTGCCAGTTCTCTGTCCCACTGAACCCCGTTCAGGTAGTTCCTCATTCCTGTGTAGTCCCCTTTCTTGTAGTTTGGCTTCATTCGTCCTGGCCTTCCTGCTTCTCCCTCCACTTGTAGCTCTACTGTGTATTCGAAGCTTACAACCACATGGTCACTGGCCCCAAGGGGTCTTTCATATGTGATGTCCTCGATATCTGCACTACTGAAGGTGAATACTAAGTCCAGCCTTGCTGGTTCATCCTCTCCTCTCTCTCTTGTAGTGTCCCTTACGTGTTGGTACATGAAGTTCTCCAGTACCACCTCCATCATCTTAGCCCTCCAAGTATCTTGGCCCCCATGTGGGTCCAAGTTCTCCCAATCTATCTCCTTGTGGTTAAAGTCACCCATGATCAGGAGCTTTGCCCTGCATGCATGAGCTCTTCTGGCCACTCTAGCCAGTGTGTCAACCATCGCTCTATTGCTCTCGTCGTACTCTTGCCTTGGCCTCCTGCTGTTCTGTGGTGGGTTATACATCACTGCTATTACCACCTTGGGACCTCCAGAGTGAAGTGTTCCCACTATGTAATCACTTTCTTCTCCGCTATCTTCTCTCTCCAGCTCATCAAAATTCCAGCGATTTTTGATCAGCAACGCCACTCCTCCACCCCCCCTGTTCCCTCTGTCTTTCCTCAGGATTTGGTATCCCGTTGGAAAGATGGCATCTGTTATCATACCTGTAAGCTTGGTTTCTGTGAGAGCTATGATGTCCGGTGATGCTTCTTTGACTCTTTCTTGCCACTCCTCCCACTTATTTGTTATTCCATCAGCGTTTGTGTACCATACCTTCAGTTTCCTTTCCAACACTGTGGTTTGGGGGGCCTGTGAGGGTGGGAGACCTGGTGGCATACTGTGGGGTTCTATAGCTTGGTGTTGGGTGGAGGCTGTGGGTATGGATTGTAGGGTGTGTTGGGATGGTGTGATAGGTTGTGTGGTTCTGAGAGTAGTTGTGTGTGTGCTTGCCCTTGCTGTTCTGTCCTGCTCTGACTGACCTCTGCTGGTTCCCTCCTTGTCTCTTTTCCTAGCTCCTTTCGCTTTTTTGTCCTCTCCCTCAGCTGCTGTCGTTCTGATTTTGTTCTGTCTCTGTCTAGGAACACCCTCTTGTACTCTTCCGAGTATTTCAATCGTGGTTTCTCTTGGAGGATCCTGTTCCGCACTGTTTCCGTCCTGAGAATCAGCTTGATTGGTCGGTTTCTCACCTTCGAGTACCCCCCTATTCTCTGAAAATTTACAATCTCGTCCCTCTCTTCACCTATTTCTGTTATGATTTTCTCAATCTCCTTCCTTTCTTCCTGCTTCCTTTCAGTGTGTGTCCTTTCCTCTCTCTCCTGAAGCCCATGGATAAACACTGATTTTGCCCTTTCTTCCTCGCATTGCCTCACCCTCTGTGGCTCTGGATCCTGCCTGTGTGTGGTCAGTTTCTCCCTTGATTTTTCCAGTGGCTCTTGATAGCCTTGTTGTGCCTCAGCATTCGACCTATCACCCTCTCCATCTGCAACCAGTTGATCTTCCCTGTGTGTGTGTGTGTGTGTGTGTGTGTGTGTGTGTGTGTGTGTGTGTGTGTGTGTGTGTGTGTGTGTGTGTGTGTGTGTGTGTGTGTGTGTGTGTGTGTGTGTGTGTTTTGTTGTTGTTGGTGTGTGTGTGGGTGTGCGTCCTTGTGTGTATGCATATATTTGTACGCTCGTGTGCACATGTCCGTGCGTGCGCCCTCGTGTGTGTATGTGCGCGCGCGCACTAGTGTGGGTGTATGATCCACTTAATATTTGTATTTATAACTCATTACAATTGTGACCAGGTGTGGACGTATCAGTGGTTCATTACTTTGTAATTTGTTCATGACTGTAACCATGTATAGGAGTGAAGCTGATTCATTACCTCTGTAACTTGCCATGATTAGTGACCAGATCTACCTGGAGTTCATTACCTTTGTAACTAGTTCAGCTATCATAACTTTGGGGTCCAGTCACTGGACCCATTATGTACCTTTGTAATCTTTTGACTACCGCCCACAGGATGGGTATGGGGTGCATAAAGATATTAAACTAAAGTGTGTGTGTGTGTGTGTGTGTGTGTGTGTGTGTGTGTGTGTGTGTGTGTGTGTGTGTGTGTGTGTGTGTGTGTGTGTGTGTGTGTGTGTGTGTGTGTGGTGTGTGTGACTCAACAATCAATATTTGCACCAATAACTCATTACAGTTGTGACCGGGTGTGGAAGTGTGAATTGCTCATTACTCTATAATTTGTTCATGATTGTAGCCAAAGTATAAACGTAAGTAACCATTCTACAGAATTCATTACCTTTGTAACTTGTGAGCTCATTACCTTTGTACCTGGTTCAGCTATCAAAACTTTGGGGGCCCAGTCCCTGGACCCATTACGTACCTCTGTAATCTGTAAATACCTTTGTAACTTGTCATGATTGTGACCAGACTTACCTGGAGTTCATTACCTTTGTAAATTGTGAGTTCATTACCTTTGTAAATTGTGAGTTCATTACCTTTGTAAATTGTGAGTTCATTACCTCTGAAACTTGCTCAGCTATCAAAACTTTGGAGTCCAGTCCCTGGACCAATTATGTACCTCTGTAATCTTTTGACTACCGCCCACAGAATGGGTATGGGGTGCATAATAAACATATTAAACTAAACTAACTGGGTTTGTAAAGGTCGCCTACAACTTCCGCAGTATCGAACCCTGCTGCCCGATGTAAGAGATAGTGTTCAAAGCCGGACCATGAAAGATAAAGGAACAGAAGTTTTCTATATAAAAAGTAACAAACTAGAAGTTCCCAAGTAGGCCAGGTGGCTCTCCTTGACAAGATTCCTAGAATATCTCCTTTTATTGTAACTTATTATCACACAGTTGAGTTACCTTGCTGTTTTAAATTTTAAGGTTTTGATAAGATGTTGCAATGACCCCAATGGAAAGGCTCTGATCCACCAGGAGGCCTGGTCACAGACCGGGCCGCGGGGGCGTTGACCCCCGGAACTCTCTCCAGGTAAACTCCAGGTAATGAATATGATACTGTGTACATGGACTTCAGTAAGGCTTTCGAAAGAGCTCCACATCTGGAGTTACCTGGAGAGAGTTCCGGGGGTCAACGCCCCCGCGGCCCGGTCTGTGACCAGGCCTCCTGGTGGATCAGAGCCTGATCAACCAGGCTGTTGCTGCTGGCTGCACGCAAACCAACGTACGAGCCACAGCCCGGCTGATCAGGAACTGACTTTAGGTGCTTGTCCAGTGCCAGCTTGAAGACTGCCAGGGGTCTGTTGGTAATCCCCCTTATGTGTGCTGGGAGGCAGTTGAACAGTCTCGGGCCCCTGACACTTATTGTATGGTCTCTTAACGTGCTAGTGACACACCTGCTTTTCATTGGGGGGATGGTGCATCGTCTGCCAAGTCTTTTGCTTTCGTAGTGAGTGATTTTCGTGTGCAAGTTCGGTACTAGTCCCTCTAGGATTTTCCAGGTGTATATAATCATGTATCTCTCCCTCCTGCGTTCCAGGGAATACAGGTTTAGGAACCTCAAGCGCTCCCAATAATTGAGGTGTTTTATCTCCATTATGCGCGCCGTGAAAGTTCTCTGTACATTTTCTAGGTCGGCAATTTCACCTGCCTTGAAAGGTGCTGTTAGTGTGCAGCAATATTCCAGCCTAGATAGAACAAGTGACCTGAAGAGTGTCCTCATGGGCTTGGCCTCCCTAGTTTTGAAGGTTCTCATTATCCATCCTGTCATTTTTCTAGCAGATGCGATTGATACAATGTTATGGTCCTTGAAGGTGAGATCCTCCGACATGATCACTCCCAGGTCTTTGACGTTGGTGTTTCGCTCTATTTTGTGGCCAGAATTTGTTTTGTACTCTGATGAAGATTTAATTTCCTCATGTTTACCATATCTGAGTAATTGAAATTTCTCATCGTTGAACTTCATATTGTTTTCTGCAGCCCACTGAAAGAAAGATTTGGTTGATGTCCGCCTGGAGCTTTGCAGTGTCTGCAATGGAAGACACTGTCATGCAGATTCGGGTGTCATCTACAAAGGAAGACACGGTGCTGTGGCTGACATCCTTGTCTATGTCGAATATGAGGATGAGGAACAAGATGGGAGCGAGTACTGTGCCTTGTGGAACAGAGCTTTTCACCGTAGCTGCCTCGGACTTTACTCTGTTGACGACTACTCTCTGTGTTCTGTTAGTGAGGAAATTATAGATCCATCGACCGACTTTTCCTGTTATCCCTTTAGCACGCATTTTGTGCGCTATTACGCCATGGTCACACTTGTCGAAGGCTTTTGCAAAGTCTGTATATATTACATCTGCATTCTTTTTGTCTTCTAGTGCATTTAGGACCTTGTCGTAGTGATCCAATAGTTGAGACAGACAGGAGCGACCTGTTCTAAACCCATGTTGCCCTGGGTTGTGTAACTGATGGGTTTCTAGATGGGTGGTGATCTTGCTTCTTAGGACCCTTTCAAAGATTTTTATGATATGGGATGTTAGTGCTATTGGTCTGTAGTTCTTTGCTGTTGCTTTACTGCCCCCTTTGTGGAGTGGGGCTATGTCTGTTGTTTTTAGTAACTGTGGGACGACCCCCGTGTCCATGCTCCCTCTCCATAGGATGGAAAAGGCTCGTGGTAGGGGCTTCTTGCAGTTCTTGATGAACACAGAGTTCCATGAGTCTGGCCCTGGGACAGAGTGCAACATCAGAGGATGTTGAGAAAACTTAAGGCACACATAATAGGAGGAGAAATTTTTCCTGGGTAGACGTATTTATTTTTATTTATTTAGTAATTTTAGCATACATAGAGGTACAAAAAAATACAGGTAAGAGCAGCATGCCAAAGCCACTTATATGCATAGCATTACGGGTTGGCTTAAAATTAACTTAAGATTAACTAAGCAATGATGAAATCAGTGATAAAACATTATTGTAAACAGATAACTATAAAGCACAAATGAGTATTACAAAGACAGGTCATATGGTTGCATGCATTGCTGTGCATTCAGTCGAATGGAGTATTATGTTAGGTAGTGTATTTAAAAAAATAACAAAGTTAGATTGGGTCCTAGGTTTAACATTTGTGTGATATAATTGTGAGTAACATATAGGATATACAATTTATAAGGTTCAGTTATTCAGTATTTATTTGGTTTTGAGTGAGTAAGTGATCTTTGAGAAGAGACTTGAATTTATAAACAGGTAGTGTTTCTTTTATATTTACAGGTAATGAATTCCAGATTTTAGGGCCTTTTATGTTCATTGAGTTTTTGCAAAGCATGAGGTAAACTCTGCAGGTAAACTCTCCAGATGGACACGAGGAACATCAAAGAGTGATCTGTGCCTTGTGTATGGTCATGTGTTCTGTTGAGGTTGGCAAGGAGATGTTTGAGGGGAGGGTTAATATCAGAGTTAAGTGTTCTATGTATGTAATAGGTGCAGTAATAAGTATGGATGTTTTGTATGGTGAGTAGGTTGAGTGTTTTGAATATTGGTGGAGTGTGCTGCCTGTAGTGAGAATTTATCATTCTAACTGCAGCCTTTTGTTGGGTAATTAGTGGTCTGAGATGGTTAATTGTTGTTGAGCCCCATGCACAAATTCCATAGGTGAGATAGGGGTAAATAAAAGAGTGATAAAGGGCCAGGAGGGCTGACTGTGGAGCATAGTACCGTATCTTCGATAGTATGCCTACAGTCTTGGAAATTTTCTTAGAAATTTGTTGTATATGTGTATGAAATTTGAGTCTATTATCGAGGTGGATTCCTAAGAATTTTCCCTCTGTTAGCTTTGTGATAGGTGATCTGTTTATCGTTATGTTAAGAGGTACATCTGTAGCTCTGTTACCAAACTGAATGAAGTAGGTTTTGTCAATGTTTAGTGTAAGTTTGTTAGTCCTCATCCAGGTAGATATCTTCTGTAATTCGGTGTTTACAGTATTGGCTAGCGTGACTGGGCTCGGGTGAGAGAAGACGTATGTAGTGTCATCTGCAAAAAGTGTGGGTTTGAGTAATTGCGAAGAATTTGGTAGGTCATTTATGTATAGGAGAAAGAGAAGAGGGCCAAGGACACTTCCCTGTGGGACACCAACTGTAATTGGTTGAGCGGAAGAGCTTGCCCCATTTGCGTACACATATTGGCTTCTGTTGCTGAGGTATGACTTGAGGTAGTTGAGGGAGTGCCCTCTAATACCATAGTGTGACAATTTTACGTGGAGCAAGTCATGGTCAACTGTATCAAAAGCTTTACGTAAGTCAATGAAGATCCCCAGTGGGACTTCTTTTTTCTCTATTGCAGTGTATATATGTTCTAGCATGTGTATAATAGCATCATTAGTATTTTTATTAGGCCTGAATCCAAATTGGCAGGGGTTGAGAATGTTTTGGGAGATGAGGTAGGAGTAGATTCGTTTATGAATTAATTTTTCGAAGATTTTTGAGAGAGGGTGTAAATTGGATATTGGCCTATAGTTATTCAACTCTGTTTGGTCTCCTCCTTTATGGATCGGGGTGACCCTTGCTATTTTGAGAGCTGTAGGGAAGGTGGAGGATTCAATGGATTTGTTAAAGAGAGTTGCAATGATTGGTGATAGTACTTGTGACACTTTTTTGTATATAAAGGGTGGTAAGGTATTTAAATCTCCTGCCTTGTTTTTTAGTGCGTTGATAATAAGGGAGACTTCGTATGGGTTAGTCGGAGCTAGGAACAGTGTGTTCGGGTAGTTGCCAGTGAGGTAGTCATTTGGTGGGGTATCTGAGCTTGGGATTTTATTGGCAAGGTTTTGTCCTATAGTGGAGAAGAAATCATTGAGTCTGTTAGCTGTTTCTGTTGGTGGGAGTTGGGGTTCATCTGATTTTGCTAATTTTATTTCGCTATTTCGTGATATCTTTTTTGTTCCCAGAATTTCTGATACGGTCTTCCAGGTCTTTTTTGTATCACCTCGTAAGTTGGATAATCTGTTCTCATAATACAGTTTTTTTGCCCTTCTTATCAGGCTGGTTAGGATTGACGAGTAACGTTTTGTTTTGGTCTCTGGTTATGTGACCCATTCTGTACTGTTTTTCATATCGGTGTTTTGTATTTATGGATTTGAGAATGCTGGGTGTTAGCCAGGGACTGTTCAGTCTCTTAGCTGTCATCTGTTTAGTTTTTTTAGGGCAGTGCTTGTTATAGAGGTATTGGGTCTTTTTTAGAAAATTATTAAAACATTCATCAATATCTGTATAGATTTCTAGCTCAGTGTGCCAGTCAATGTTTGTTACTGCTGTTGTGAAGTTATTAATGGCTGCCTCATTGTGAAGTCTGAAGGTGACTTTAGTAGTGTCTTGGGGTATTTTACCAAGAGTTGTTATGAGGAAAGTAGGGTAGTGGTCTGTGGTATTATCTGTAATTATGCCTGATTTTAAAGGGGATATGGTGTTGGTCCAGATGTGGTCAAGTAGGGAAACACTAGTCTCCGTAACTCTTGTAGGTTTTGTTACTGTTGGTAGCAACATGCAGTTACTCATTGTGTTTGTGAATTCAGTATCGTGTGGGTCCTGGTCTTGCAGGAGATTTATATTGAAGTCACCTGAGAGTAGTAAGTGATCTTTGTTCATGCGTGCATCAGTTATCGTACTTCCTAGGTTTTGACTCAATTGGCTAATGTTTGATTGTGGAACTCTGTAGATGTTTATCACTGTGAGAGGTTTTTGTAGGTATTTGGATTTGAATTTAGCTATTATATATTCCCCATGTTCATCCCTTGTGCAAGTATTAGTGATACATTCTAGTTGGTCTGAGTAGTATATAGCTGTGCCACCCCCTTGTTGGTCTGGCCTACAGTTGTGTATGGCTGTGTATCCAGGAATGGCATAGACATCTGTAGTATCAGGCTTTAGCCAGGTTTCAGTTAGTGTAACGATGGACATATTGGCATGCAAGGAGTTTAGTAATGCTAGGAGGTCATCGTAATGCTTGCTTAAAGATCTGATATTGTAGTTAAAGATAGTTATGTTGTTGTTGGCTCTGAGAAGTGCCTTTGATTGTTCTGCTGTGTAGTAATTACAGTAACTGTTTGAATCATTTAAGTCATTAAATAAGAGGTTGGTATCAGGATCAATGCTTGTAATCATAAGATTTGTAGTGAATCTATAGTTAGAATTAAGTATAAAACAAAGTAAATATTCTAAAGCTAAAAAAATAGCACCTGAATTATTTAACAAATGTAAAAATAATGAGCTACGGTAGTTTTTTAAAGCTAAAATAAAGGAGACAATATAAAAGGGACTAAAATAATTTGTGGTGAACAAATAAAGTGATGATCAAATAATGGAGCTTGGGAATATGATAGGTAGTACTTTAAAGGTAATTCTTTAAAGTTAGAATTACAATATAAAATTATAATATAAAAGGGACTAATATAAGTTGTGGTGAACAATAAAGTGGTAATCAAATAATTGCACTAAGGTCTAATATAATGACTTGTGGAGACTATGTTTTGAGCTAGAATGAGCTATAGTACAACTAGATTTAATCTAATAATATAACAATACAAATTGGTATGGTTGGTAAATAGGCAGCAGAGAGTCTGCATAAATGGGGAGAAATCAGAATGAGGACAAGTCACAAGTGGTGTTCCACAGGGGTCAGTGTTGGGCCCCTTGTAGTTCACAATCTACATAAACGACATAGATGAGGAAATAAATAGCGACATAAGCAAATTTGCTGATGACACCAAAATATGCCGTCCAATTCATTCTAATGAGGACATTAGAGCACTTCAGAATGATTTGAATAGACTGATGCAATGATCGAAGAAGTGGCAGATGCAATTTAATACAGACAAATGTAAAGTTCTAAATGTTGGACAGGAAAATAACCATGCCACATATAAACTAAATAATGTAGATCTTAATATTACGGACTGCGAAAATGATTTAGGAGTTCTGGTTAGCAGTAATCTGAAACCAAGACAACAGTGCATAAGCGTTCGCTATAAAGCTAACAGAATCCTTGGCTTCATAGCAAGAAGTATAAATAATAGAAGTCCTCAGGTTGTTCTTCAACTCTATCTGGTTAGGCCTCATTTAGATTATGCTGCACAGTTTTGATCACCATATTACAGAATAGATAAAAATGCACTGGGTACTCTGGGTACTCTTCTTGGCTAACATATCAACTTTATCATGAATAGTAATCCAATGTGTGATGGGATCTATAGCACTTGTACATTAATTCCTTTGTCCCTGATTTTTGAGTATCTTTTCCTGGCTTCTCCAATGAGCATGTTGTTGGAGTCATTATAAGAGTCAAGAGCCTTCATTGATGACATAGAATCAGTAATGATAATAGAGTCAAGCTCAGTGTCATAAATTAGCTTTAGCGCCATTAGGATTGCAAACAATTCAGTTTGCAATGTAGACGCCCAGTTGTTAATTCTTATGCCTAAGTCAACAAATTTATTATCGTTCTTAACTAGGGAGGTGGCAACAAGAGCAGATGCAGCCCTGCCAGAAGACTCCTGTTTAGATCCATCAGTGCATATTACTTGTGATAACTTATTACTACCAGCTAGGCGAGAAATTTCTTCTTGAGCAGTTGCTTTAACAAGTGATTTAAGGAAGGGATTACTAGCAATGAGCTTCTTGGGAGGGACTTGCAGGTATGTGATATTAAATGGGCACATCTTCCATGAAGGGGTGAAATGCTCTTGTTGCCTACAGTGATACAGTTCATGCAGGTTATAAAACTTATTGCGGGGGCTGTATCCGTTGTTTTTAGTGACCGGAATTTCACCCATGTCTAAGTTGCTTGTCCATAGTATACTGTGGGCACGCAAAAGGGGTTTCCTGCATTTCTTAATGAACACAGAGGCCTGTATATCTTGCATATGTACTTGTAAAAATAAAGATTATTATTATTATTATTTATTTATTTATTTATAATTACATGGTGAAGCAAGTTTGTATATGGCTTACGTTCAGTAGTCCTTAGCAACCCAACAAGAGGAAGGATGTCAGGCTCGCGGAGAGCTCGGCCGGCATTGGTGGAGTGTGGACGTGTCTTCTGAAGGTTCCTCAGTTGTTACTTGGTGGTGTAGACCCTAATTAGGCTCTGCTTCACCGTCTTTCTTTTCTTGTGTGCTTGAGTTGTCATTGTCTTCTCCTTCAGGCGGTGTTGTGTGGCCCATTTATGGGGGATTCGACTGAGATGTAGTTCGCCCCCATAGGGAGGGACCCCCCTTCTGTCTCTACTCAGTTGACAACTGTTTCACTACTGTCGGACCAAGATATGGCTAGTGTGCCCCCTACTGGGATAAACAAACGGGCCCTTGAGGTTGACGACGGTGCCAGGCCCCTGTCTAGCCCAAAACGCCAACCCACCACTTGTCCAGACTATGCTCCTTCTCCTCATATTACTCCAGACGTGGTGGTTCTTGTGCGCCCTAAGGATGGCGGTATTCCCTTCACCAACCCACGGGATGTCACCAACGCCATCAGTGGATCTCCTTTCGGCAAGGCTTGCATAGATGGGGGCGTCCAACAACTCGGTAGGGGTGCAGCCCTAAGGCTCCGGCTCCATCGTAAGTCTTTTCTGGCTAGAAATTTGCCATTAAATGCCATTCATGTTCTGGGTAGGTGGAATGTTGTTTGCTGGGAGGTCCGCTCCTCAATCCTCGCCGCTGGCTGTTGTTACGGCAGAATTGGACCGATTTCTACATCCCTCTCAGATGACGAGATCCACTCTGAATTGGTTCACAGTGGGGGTGACGACTTAGGTTTGCGGGAGGTTTGGAGCCTCTCGAATCGTCTTACCCCATCTCATATGGTTTGTGTATGTTTCTCGGGTGCCCTCCCGAAATTTGTGACTTTTGGCAATCTAAGATTTCCTGTTCTTCTTTATACTTTTCCTTTACTCCGGTGTCGGGAATGTTTCCTTTTCGGGCATGGAGAATTGTCTTGCCATGGTAAGGTAAGATGTGCAAACTGCAGCGGGTTTCACCCAGTAGTTAAAGACGGCATCACCTGTACCCACCCGGCTTCATGCTACTTCTGTAAGGGGAACCACAAGGTTACCTCCCGGTCTTGCCCAGCATATCGCCAGGCTCTTGATCTGGCAAACTCAGCCAGGGCCCGGTCTTGTACGCTCGATGAATGTAACTCCTGCTTGCAGTCCGTAAAGCCAGTCACAGTCCGTCAGCCCCTGCCTCCTTCACCTCCAGTGCCCCCCACTAAGGGAGTCTTCCCAACACCAACACGGCCAGGGCATCTGTACTCCACAGCTGTGAGGGCTAATATCCCTGTTACAAATCGGTTTGGGGCTCATAAAAATCTTTGAAAGGGTCCTAAGAAGCAAGATCACCACCCATCTAGAAACCCATCAGTTACACAACCCAGGGCAACATGGGTTTAGAACAGGTCGCTCCTGTCTGTCTCAACTACTGGATCACTACGACAAGGTCCTAAATGCACTAGAAGACAAAAATAATGCAGATGTAATATATACAGACTTTGCAAAAGCCTTCGACAAGTGTGACCATGGCGTAATAGCGCACAAAATGCGCGCTAAAGGAATAACAGGAAAAGTCGGTCGATGGATCTATAATTTCCTCACTCACAGAACACAGAGAGTAGTCGTCAACAGAGTAAAGTCCGAGGCAGCTACGGTGAAAAGCTCTGTTCCACAAGGCACAGTACTAGCTCCCATCTTGTTCCTCATCCTCATATCCGACATAGACAAGGATGTCAGCCACAGCACCGTGTCTTCCTTTGCAGATGACACCCGAATCTGCATGACAGTGTCTTCCATTGCAGACACTGCAAGGCTCCAGGCGGACATCAACCAAATCTTTCAGTGGGCTGCAGAAAACAATATGAAGTTCAACGATGAGAAATTTCAATTACTCAGATATGGTAAACATGAGGAAATTAAATCTTCATCAGAGTACAAAACAAATTCTGGCCACAAAATAGAGCGAAACACCAACGTCAAAGACCTGGGAGTGATTATGTCGGAGGATCTCACCTTCAAGGACCATAACATTGTATCAATCGCATCTGCTAGAAAAATGATAGGATGGATAATGAGAACCTTCAAAACTAGGGAGGCCAAGCCCATGATGACACTCTTCAGGTCACTTGTTCTATCTAGGCTGGAATATTGCTGCACTCTAACAGCACCTTTCAAGGCAGGTGAAATTGCCGACCTAGAAAATGTACAGAGAACTTTCACGGCGCGCATAACGGAGATAAAACACCTCAATTACTGGGAGCGCTTGAGGTTTCTAAACCTGTATTCCCTGGAACGCAGGAGGGAGAGATACATGATTATATACACCTGGAAAATCCTAGAAGGACTAGTACCGAACTTGCACACGAAAATCACTCACTACGAAAGCAAAAGACTTGGCAGACGATGCACCATCCCCCCAATAAAAAGCAGGGGTGTCACCAGCACGTTAAGAGACCATACAATAAGTGTCAGGGGCCCGAGACTGTTCAACTGCCTCCCAGCACACATAAGGGGGATTACCAACAGACCCCTGGCAGTCTTCAAGCTGGCACTGGACAAGCACCTAAAGTCAGTTCCTGATCAGCCGGGCTGTGGCTCGTACGTTGGTTTGCGTGCAGCCAGCAGCAACAGCCTGGTTGATCAGGCGCTGATCCACCAGGAGGCCTGGTCACAGACCGGGCCGCGGGGGCGTTGACCCCCGAAACTCTCTCCAGGTAAACTCCAGGTCTTGCGGACCTCTCTTTACCTTTAGAGGATTCCCCACCCCTGGGGCAACATCAACTTAGGGTGTCCTCGGACCCGGCTTCCATTGCAGAAATTATTGCACATGCCCCCCCTCGTCCACAATGCACATCCTCCCGTCGAGGTGGTACAGTTCCCAAATCGACTCGTTGTTCAGAACCCCACCCAGTTCAGATGGACATCATACCCGACCCGGAGTCTCCCGTCTCGCAGCCGACTCCCCCCCCCCAATTCTCCTCAACCCCAGCCTCGGCCTGTTTCCACTCTAGGGCCCTTCATGTCTGAAGGTCCCGCTTTCTCACTCTCGCCTGCCTGGGCTTTATTCCTTCATCCTATCCTCCTCCTGGTGGAGGAGGTGCTACATTCTTACCTCCAGGGCACCTCTTTTGTGACTGCATGTCTCTCGGTTCTCCCTCGCCTTATTGGGCTGCTTAGTTCACACACGTGAACCTTTCTCACCCTCTGTTTTTCTTCTTTGGAATGCACGTTCTGTACTGGGGAAGCTTCCAGACCTTCAGAGGTATCTGGCTGAGGTACAGCCACTGGTGGTGGGTCTCTCTGAGACATGGTTACGCCCTCGACATTCTTTTCAGATGCCTGGCTTCACTGTTTACCGTAGGGATCGCCTTGAAGGGAGCGGAGGTGGCCTAGCTCTTCTTGTATGCAACCGGCTCCAGAGTACAACCCTCTCCCTCCAAGCCTATGAGAGTGGAGTGTTGGAAACTCTGGCTGTCAGAGTTGCCTTGGGCACTCAGTGGTGCAACATACTCCTGATCTATAATCCGGGCAGGTCAGTTACACAAAGTGAATTATTACTTTGGACAACTCCGTGGTTCTACGCTTGTGATGGGAAACTTTAATGCAAGGCACCAGTTCTGGGAGCCATCCACTTCTTTGGGATCAGTGAATCCCACAGGTGGGGCCCTGTTCCAAACCCTCCTCGCATCTCACCTTTCGTTGCTCACACCACCAGGTTTGGAGACTAGAGTGGATCCTTACATTGGGCGAGTTTCTACCCTAGACCTCGTTCTTGGGTGTGGATATTTTACTACAGCTACTGTTACTGTAGGCCCCTTCATGGGGAGTGACCATCTTCCAGTACTTACTTCTACAAATGAAGCCTTAGCAGTGCCGGTGATGGCAGTTCGTTCACGGTGGAAAATCACCCAGGCTGGTTGGACAACCTATCATCGGGCACTTGCTGATTACAGCCTGCCTCAGGACTCCTTGCTGAATGAGGCTGTCGCGTCTCTGCAAGGGGCCATGATTCCTAACTGGGCTCACGTTCATTCTGTCTCTCCTGGAGGTTCTCCCGTTCACGGCCCCGGGTTCCATGGTGGAATGATGAGTGCCTCCGAGCAGTGAAGGCGCATCGGACAGCGTGGGCATGGTGGTGGCGCCAACCCTCTCAGACTCAGCAGTTGGCTAACCGAATTCAAATTCAAATTCAAATTCAAAGTTTATTCTCTATAAGGATTACAATGCTGAGTTTACAGAAATTTGGTTATTGTTTGGTTTACATGTAGTAAAATTGAGATTACAGAGTGTACCACTAGAACGCTTAGCATGGCTAGGCATTTCGGGCATACTTAGTTTTATTCTTAAATGTAAAATATTACAAATTATGAGGTAAGTTGGTATTATGGCTAAGTGACTAAATACTATTTTGTGAGTTTAGCAATGTGAATGCTTTTGTTTTGGCACAGTATATAGTTTCAGTATTGGAGTATCACAGGATTCATTATTTTAAGACTGAGATTAATATTTCTGTTTATGGTCAAATGAGTGAGCGAGTGTAAGTGTGAACCACCAGGTGGTATTCGTGAAGTTAGTTGACGGGGTGTATCAGGGAGATAAGATGTTTTCTAATGGTAGTTTTGAAGGTGATGAATGTGTCTGCAGTTCTAGAAGGGCAGATGCTCTTTGTCGGTGAACCCTCCTCCAGGCGAAACGTGCATCCTGGGCTTTATTCTGTTCTTCTCTTTCTTTTCGTACCTCTGCCAGCCAGGCATGGGGTTTCTTCCACTCCATGTTGGGATCACATTCTGTAAGTACTTTTCCACTACTGGGGGAAGGAGCGACTCCACTCTTACCCCAGGACAAGGCTGAGACATTTGCAAATTTCTTCGGTCCTGTTTTCTCCTCCTCCTCCTCTACCCTCTAAGATGATCAAATGGGGCTCTTTGCCACCTGCTGTACCCGAGGTTCACTGCCAGGTGTTGGCATCTCCCTTTAGCTCCCATGAACTGCAGCGGGCACTTTCCCAACTTTCTTCCCGCTCTTCTCCGGGGAGGGACAACTTACCCTATTCATTTATACTACATCTACCTCCCTCCTGTACAGAAGCTATGCTGGAGGTTTTTAATACCAGCTGGTATACAGGTGTCTTTCTTTCCTGATATGTGGAAACACTCTCTTCTGGTTCCGATTCTAAAGCCGGGCAAGGATGATACCCAACCGAGCTGATCAGTGTATAGAGATTTAGATTAGATTTTGCCACCGAAGTGGCTAGTTTATTGTGCACACCATATCCATCCTGTGGACGGTAGCGCGAGAGCATATGGTTACACAAAAGGCCTAGGAACTAGGCCCCAAAGGGTTAACAGGAATACATATGGATTTATATCTACATATCTATAGTTCACTTATCTGTTACAAGCAAATTTAGGAAATTTGCTTAGTATATCTGGTATCTTATTTTCATTAATAAGATATCTTGACATGTCACATAGGTTATTATACTGTCTGTCTCTGTATTCCTCAATAAGTGGACAATTAAGCACATAGTGTTCAAGAGAGTGACCATATGCCTGATCACATAATTTACATTTAGTTTGATCATCATCTGTGTGTCTCTCAAACTGCCAGAAGTACTTGTAACCAACCCTAAGCCTGGCCACTACAACATCAGTCAGTCTGTTCACATTGCAAGTTGCTCCATAAACATACTTATCTACGTTCATGTTATCATAGTGGGTATTAGATCTACTCAGGCTTCTAACTGCATTCCTATAACAATCATTTTCATTATTTACTTCTCTCCTAATATTATTCCTAATGCTAGACACAGTTATACCTGGAGTTTACCTGGAGAGAGTTCCGGGGGTCAACGCCCCCGCGGCCCGGTCTGTGACCAGGCCTCCTGGTGGATCAGAGCCTGATCAACCAGGCTGTTGCTGCTGGCTGCACGCAAACCAACGTACGAGCCACAGCCCGGCTGGTCAGGAACCGACTTTAGGTGCTTATCCAGTGCCAGCTTGAAGACTGCCAGGGGTCTGTTGGTAATCCCCCTTATGTATGCTGGGAGGCAGTTGAACAGTCTCGGGCCCCTGACACTTATTGTATGGTCTCTTATCGTAGTGAGTGATTTTCGTGTGCAAGTTCGGTACTAGTCCCTCTAGGATTTTCCAGGTGTATATAATCATGTATCTCTCCCGCCTGCGTTCCAGGGAATACAGGTTCAGGAACCTCAAGCGCTCCCAGTAATTGAGGTGTTTTATCTCCGTTATGCGTGCCGTGAAAGTTCTCTGTACATTTTCTAGGTCAGCAATTTCACCTGCCTTGAAAGGTGCTGTTAGTGTGCAGCAATATTCCAGCCTAGATAGAACAAGTGACCTGAAGAGTGTCCTCATGGGCTTGGCCTCCCTAGTTTTGAAGGTTCTCATTATCCATCCTGTCATTTTTCTAGCAGATGCGATTGATACAATGTTATGGTCCTTGAAGGTGAGATCCTCCGACATGATCACTCCCAGGTCTTTGACGTTGGTGTTTCGCTCTATTTTGTGGCCAGAATTTGCTTTGTACTCTGATGAAGATTTAATTTCCTCGTGTTTACCATATCTGAGTAATTGAAATTTCTCATCGTTGAACTTCATATTGTTTTCTGCAGCCCACTGAAAGATTCGGTTGATGTCCGCCTGGAGCCTTGCAGTGTCTGCAATGGAAGACACTGTCATGCAGATTCGGGTGTCATCTGCAAAGGAAGACACGGTGCTGTGGCTGACATCCTTGTCTATGTCGGATATGAGGATGAGGAACAAGATGGGAGCAAGTACTGTGCCTTGTGGAACAGAGCTTTTCACCGTAGCTGCCTCGGACTTTACTCTGTTGACGACTACTCTCTGTGTTCTGTTAGTGAGGAAATTATAGATCCATCGACCGACTTTTCCTGTTATTCCTTTAGCACGCATTTTGTGCGCTGTTACACCATGGTCACACTTGTCGAAGGCTTTTGCAAAGTCTGTATATATTACATCTGCATTCTTATCTTCTAGTGCATTTAGGACCTTGTCGTAGTGATCCAATAGTTGAGACAGACAGGAGCGACCTGTTCTAAACCCCATGTTGCCCTGGGTTGTGTAACTGATGGGTTTCTAGATGGGTGGTGATTGTAGTGATACTGGTCCTGTGAGGAGCAGCAGCAGGATAATACTGCACCACCTCTAGGGGCCCTTAACAACAACAACAGTTTGGTGTGGTCATGGGCACCAACACATGGTGTGTGATTCTCTCATACTTTATACATTTATCAGCGATGCAGATTACATGGTGAGTTTAAATATATGGCCTGTAGTTATAACTTTTCTCTTGACATATGCAAGACATCACCATCCCTGTAGAAGCCATTATTAGATGTACTAGTCATTATATTTTGTTGTTGCAGAAGTACTATGAAGATTCTATGTTCAATAAAGCCTAGAGATAAGGCCTGTTTCTATCACAACAATTTATTGAACATAGAATCCTGGGCTACCTGGTGGTGATCCTGCGCTAGACTACATCACAACATGGAGCGTTTACTGAAACCTGAGAGGCTAGACTGTGACCCCAGCTTATCAACGGCTGCTCAGGAATGGAAGCACTGGTTTAAGACTTTCGAAAACTTCTTGGGAGCCCTTCCTAAAGAAGATCTAGATAAACTAAGTCTGCTCATCAATTTTGTGTCACCTAAGATATATGAGGCTATTTCTGAGTGTAATACCTACGAAGATGCTATCAAAACCCTCAAGTCTCAGTATATTAAACCTACAAATGAAATCTTTGCACGCTATCGCCTTGCAACTCGCCGCCAGCAGATTGATGAGTCCTTAGAGGAATACTTTCAAGCACTGAAAATCTTAGGTAAGGACTGTCACTTCCAAGCAGTGACAGCTGCTCAGTATTGTGAAGAGTCCATCAGGGATGCTTTTATCAGTGGCCTGCAATCACCAATAATAAGGCAGCGTTTATTGGAGAATAAAACTCTCGACTTAGCCGCTGCCTTTGACCAGGCAAGAGCTCTAGATTCAGCCCAGAAGAATTCTGAAGTATACAGTACCACTCAGCCTTCTCGAGTGGTAAGTGCTGCAATTCCTGACCAAGACTCTTGCAATGAAGTTACTGTGGAACCTGCCTCAGTGACAGCAGCAGCAGGTACGGTGTGTTTCTTTTGTGGTTTTTCAAGACATCCACGTCCAAAGTGTCCTGCTCGTGAAGCAATGTGCCATAAATGCCACAAGAAAGGTCACTTTGCGAAAGTATGTCGTGCTAATACATCAACAAGAGCTAGTGCCTCCACACATTCCAGTGATCATGCGACTCTAGCAACAGTGACTTCTGCGGCTACTCCAAATTCACTGTCAAAGGCAGTTGTGAAAGTATTCATCAAAGGAACAGAAGTAGATGGTCTTATTGATAGTGGCAGCTCAGAGAGTTTCATCAACCTTGACTTAGTTAAACGGCTCTCCTTGACTCTACATCACTCATCAGGTACCGTTTCCATGGCATCAACATCTCTCTCTATTCAGACCTTAGGGTTTTGTAAGGTAAATCTCAGAGTTAATGGAAAGGATTATCAAGATGTACATTTAGCTATTCTGCCACAACTGTGCTCTGATGTTATCCTTGGTCAGGACTTTCAGAAGCTGCATGGTAGTGTCACCTTAACATATGGAGGTGAACTGCCTCCTCTTGTTGTCTGTGGACTTAGCACTTTAAGGGTAGACCCACCAAAGCTGTTTGCAAATCTTACCGCGGATTGCCATCCTATATCAGCTAAGTCACGCCGCTATTCTTATGAGGATCGGATGTTCATTGAGAAAGAAACTCAGAGGCTGCTGAAGGAGGGTATTATAGAACCGAGTGATTCTCCTTGGCGTGCACAGGTTGTTGTTGTTAAAGATGGTTATAGGAAACGGAGACTGGCTATCGATTACTCTGAGACAATCAACAAATTTACACTTCTTGATGGGTACCCTCTACCTCGAATTGACGATACAGTGAACAAAATTGCTCAGTACTACGTGTTTAGCACAATTGATCTGCAGAGTGCCTATCATCAAGTCCCTATAAGGAATGAAGATAAACCATACACAGCGTTTCAGGCTAGTGATGGCCTGTATCAGTTTACCAGAGTCCCTTTTGGAGTCACCAATGGGGTAGCCTGCTTCCAACGAATTATGGATTCACTCATTCAGGAAGAGCAACTCATGGGAACTTACGCGTATTTAGATAATGTTACCATTTGTGGCAAGACCCAGGAGGAACATGATGCAAACCTTGATAAGTTTTTGGAAGCCGCCAAGAAGAAAAATATCAGTTACAATGAGGAAAAGTGCACTTTTTCAACTAAAAGGCTTAGCATCCTTGGTTATGTAGTGGAAGGAGGTTCAATATTCCCAGACCCTGAACGACTATGACCTCTACGGGAACTTCCAATGCCTCAAGACAAAAAGTCACTCCGAAGAACTCTTGGTCTCTTTGCTTATTACTCACAATGGATCTACAACTATTCAAGTAAAGTCCGCCCATTGAGTGCTACCACATTTCCTGTGACAAAGGAAGCAGAAGCCGCTTTCCATACGCTCAAACAGGACATTGAAAACTCAGTAGTTCAAGCCATTGATGAGTCCCTACCATTCGAAGTGGAAACGGATGCATCTGACATTGCCATTGCTGCAGTCTTATCTCAGGCAGGACGACCAGTAGCCTTCTTTTCGAGAACTTTTCAAGGATCAGAGAAATGTTATGCTGCTGTAGAAAAGGAAGCCCAGGCCATCATAGAAGCAGTTCGCCACTGGAGGCATTATTTAACTGGTAGACATTTCACCATAAGGACTGACCAACGGTCCGTGATGTATATGTTCGACAAGAGGCACAAAAGTAGGATAAAGAATGACAAGATATTACGCTGGAGGATGGAACTATCGTGTTATGACTTTGATATTCTGTACCGACCGGGTCAAGAGAACATCTCACCTGATGCATTCTCTAGGTCCCACTGTGGAGCAGCATGTCATGATTTGCAATCACTCTCATCTCTCCACAAGGCTTTGTGTCACCCAGGAGTTACACGCCTGTACCATTTTGTCAAATCAAAGAACATGCCCTACTCAGTGGAAGATGTGCGACAAGTGATCAGAGCATGCAGAGTATGTGCAGAGTGCAAGCCAAACTTTCATCAGCCAGAGAAGACTCATCTCATAAAATCCACCCAGCCTTTCGAAAGATTGAATATAGATTTCAAAGGACCTCTACCAAGCACAAATCAGAATAGGTATTTCCTTAACATAGTAGATGAATATTCAAGGTTTCCCTTTGTATTCCCCTGTGCAAATATGGCTGCTTCAACTGTTATTAGTTGTCTTTCACAGTTGTTCTCTATTTTTGGTATGCCAGCTTATATCCATTCAGACAGGGGATCCTCGTTCATGAGTAACGAACTTCAGGAGTTTTTGGCTAGCAAAGGTATTGCCTGCAGCAGAACAACAAGCTACAACCCTCAAGGCAATGGTCAAGTGGAGCGGTTCAATGGTACTATATGGAAGGCAGTTACAATGACATTAAAGTCGCGCAATCTACCTGTTCAACACTGGCAAACTGTCCTACCGGATGCTCTTCACTCTATTAGATCACTGCTGTGCACAGCTACTAATGCAACCCCTCATGAAAGACTCCTCAACTATTCACGTCGTTCCTCTACGGGAGCCTCCGTGCCCACTTGGTTATGTCATCCTGGACCCGTTCTCCTGAAGAGTCACCGTAGGATGAACAAGACGGATCCTTTAGTGGAAGAGGTAGAGCTCCTGCAAGCTAATCCACATTACGCCCACATTCGCTA
Organism: Cherax quadricarinatus; assembly: GCF_038502225.1. Classification (NCBI taxonomy): domain Eukaryota; kingdom Metazoa; phylum Arthropoda; class Malacostraca; order Decapoda; family Parastacidae; genus Cherax; species Cherax quadricarinatus. The sequence continues at coordinate 23,392,879 of NC_091299.1, forward strand.
CCAAAATGGTATAGAGACTACAGTATCTACAAGACATTTAGCCCCAGTTGAAATCCCTATTAGTGTGGAATCTCAAGATACACCAATAGATGTGAAAGATGCTTCGTTTTCTCCTGGAAAGCCCCTTGAGACTACCCCTATGGAAATAGAGGATTCTGCTCCAGCAGTTAATCAAACCCCGCTGGAAAATATCGAACCTGGTGAAGAGGCTCAAGGGCTACGAAGGTCGGGACGTGTACGTCGCCCACCTAACAGTTTGGGAGATTACTGTCTCTGATATTTTAGAAGGGGGAGATTGTAGTGATACTGGTCCTGTGAGGAGCAGCAGCAGGATAATACTGCACCACCTCTAGGGGCCCTTAACAACAACAACAGTTTGGTGTGGTCATGGGCACCAACACATGGTGTGTGATTCTCTCATACTTTATACATTTATCAGCGATGCAGATTACATGGTGAGTTTAAATATATGGCCTGTAGTTATAACTTTTCTCTTGACATATGCAAGACATCACCATCCCTGTAGAAGCCATTATTAGATGTACTAGTCATTATATTTTGTTGTTGCAGAAGTACTATGAAGATTCTATGTTCAATAAAGCCTAGAGATAAGGCCTGTGTTTCTATCACAACAGTGATCTTGCTTCTTAGGACCCTTTCAAAGATTTTTATGATATGGGATGTTAGTGCTATCGGTCTGTAGTTCTTTGCTGTTGCTTTACTGCCCCCTTTGTGGAGTGGGGCTATGTCTGTTGTTTTTAGTAACTGTGGGACGACCCCCGTGTCCATGCTCCCTCTCCATAGGATGGAAAAGGCTCGTGATAGGGGCTTCTTGCAGTTCTTGATGAACACGGAGTTCCATGAGTCTGGCCCTGGGGCAGAGTGCATGGGCATGTCATTTATCGCTTGTTATATTCTAGTTATATTCTACATTCTCCTTCTGGATACTCTTCTTGGCTAACATATCAACTTTATCATGAAGGAGTAATCCATTGTGTGATGGGATCCATAGCAATTGTACATTAATTCCTTTGTCCCTAATTTTTGAGTATCTATACCTGGCTTCCCCAATGAGCATGTAGTTGGAGTCATTATATGAGCCAAGAGCCTTCAATGATGACATAGAATCAGTAATGATGATAGAGTCAAGCTCAGTGTCATAGGTTAGCTTTAGCGCCATTAGGATTGCAAACAATTCAGTTTGCAGTGTAGATGCCCAGTTGTTAATTCTTATGCCTAACTCAACAAATTTATTATCGTTCTTAACTAGGGAGGTGGCAACAAGAGCAGATGCAGCCCTGCCAGAAGACTCCTGTTTAGATCCATCAGTGTATATAACTTGTGATAACTTGTTACTACCAGCTAGGTGAGAACTTTCTTCTTGAGCAGTTGCTCTAACAAGAGATTTAAGGAAGGGATTACTAGCAATGAGCTTCTTGGGAGGGACTTGTACGTATGTGATATTAAATGAACACATCTTCCATGGAGGGGTGAAATGCTCTTGTTGCCTACAGTGATACAGTTCATGCAGGTTATAAAACTTAATGCAATTGCACGTTTTCACAATCCATTTAGATCTGTGTGTATTTACCTCTAGACACTTGGTAAAATTCACTGTGACAGTGTCTGGTTCGTTTCTCAACATTCTAATACCGAGTACAGTGTTAATTTTAACAATCCTATCACTGATACTAGAAATACCAAGCTCCTTCCTCATGTTAAGAACTTTTGTAGATCTGGGACAGCCAAGAATAATCCTGAGAGCTTCATTTTGCATTAACTCCAAGGGTCGGAGAGAACTTTCTCTAGCTAATATCAACATGGGAGCAGCATAATCAATTAAGGACCTAACATAGGCTATGTACATCATTCTCACGATTCTCACATTAGCAGTGAGAGAATCATAGCAGAAAACGCCAAATATATCTATAAACTCAAGGAAAGTCAGGTTGTAATTGGCGTTTACTTCCCTCAGTGTTTTAAAATTGGCTGAGTCAGCAGACCAGGTCAGGCAGTCAACATGACACAACCCCCGATAAATGGAATTGAGGGGGATTTGGAAGGATAAAACCATTGATTAAACCTTTCTGGTCTACCAGAATGGAAAGGAGTTAGAAGTTAATTGGTGAAGTCAGACTGTGAAGTGAGGTGGGAAGGGGAGTGCGTAATAAGGGGTTAACTGAAAGGGGTGTGTGAAGTTAAGGGAAAAGTGAACAGTGAAGAGGGTTTTGAAGAAGAAAACTTACTAGTAATTCAGTGGTGATTGCTAAAGCAGACACTAGGGTGTACTAGGTGACTGGAAAAGAGAAATAAATATTATTGTATCTGAGTAAAAGAGCAAAGAGTGAAAATGGCAGGCATTAGGGGGTACAGGCTGCCTTAATTATATTTATCTTTCTTCTTCAATTCCATGAAGAAATAAATCAGTCATGGGGGCTGGAAAAGGTGAATAGAGTAACAGCGCCCTGGACAGTAAAAGCCCAACAGTTGCCATCCTACCAGAAAAGTAAATGTCACTATCGCCTCAAGGTATGGCAACACTGCATACCCAAACAAAAACAGTGGCACAGAGCTCTTATTAAGTGGTGATATCCAAATTAATCCAGGACCTCAAACTATTGTGCAGAGGCAGAACAGACAGATAAATGACGGTGATAATGACGGTATAGTAGCTAGGAATGATAACCTTAACTCCATATGTAATACATACATAGGTCAATGTGAGACAATACAGCCATTATCTCAAATACCACCAAACAGGTGCATACACTGTACTAAAGTACGCATGAAAAACAGAAAAGGCACCTTATGTAAAATGTGTAAGAGGTGGGTGCATGATGGATGTATGTATAACTATAGTAACGGTGCCAGAATTCATTTTGTGTGTAACAAATGCACTTTGGCACAGTTACCCTTTAGCAATAATGACATTGATTTACCTAATTTTAATACAAATGACCCATTGCCATATATTGATGATTATAAATGTTTTATGAAAACAGGCCTTCACTTTATTCATGTCAACGCAAGATCACTTCTTCCTAAATTGGCAGAGATTAGGATTCTAGCTAACAAAATTAGGGTGGCAGTTATAACCATCTCTGAATCCTGGTTGGATGATACGGTGACTGACGACGAGGTCAAAATAGATGGTTACAATATAAAACGCTTAGATAGGAACAGAAAGGGTGGTGGAGTATGTGCCTACATTAGAAATGACTTAACTTACAACCCAAGACCTGATTTAAATAACAATAAACTGGAGATCCTATGGTTTGAAGTGCTGCTTCCCAAGACCAAACCCATCTTAGTAGGAACTAGTTACCGCCCTCCTACCCAGGACCAGTTCTTAGAAGACTTTTCCAGAGCATTGTCCGGACTTGAAAACAATTCCGAGACAATAATACTGGGCGACTTCAATATCTGTTTTCAGCAGCAAAATAACGGGCTATGCAAAAGGTATAAGCAAATTCTAGGTTTAAATAGTTACACTCAACTAATTAATTCACCAACCCGGATCACACAGTTCTCAGCCACCCTAATTGACCACATACTTTGTAACCGCGCTGAGAACATTAGTCAGTCAGGCGTCATTACCACAGGTCTTAGTGATCATTTCATCATTTACTGCACCAGGAAAATCACTAGGGATAGGATTAGGCCTACACAGGACAATAAAAATGAGGTCAACTAGAAACTACAGTAAAGAAACACTGGTAAACAGGCTACACAATTGTGACTGGACAGAGATAACAAGTTGCACGGACGTAAACGATGCCTGGGAAAAATTCAAAACAATGCTCACTACCATCCTTGATAATATTGCACCAGTTAAAGAGGTTAGGATTAAACGAAGAACTGAACCCTGGATGACTACTGAGATATTAGATAATATGAAATTCAGAGACCAGCTGCTAAAAAGATTTAGAGCAAACAGACAGGATATTGCAGCACTAAATGAATTCCAAAGGGTGAGGAACAGAGTACAGAGACTTATAAAAGGAGCAAAGGCAAACCACTGTTGCTCAAAAATTGAGACTTATAAAAGGAGCAAAGGCAAAGCACTAATGCTCAAAAATTGAAGAGTATAAGCATAACCCCAGAAAGCTCTGGCAACAACTAAAACAATTGGGGTATAGCCATAAGCCAGTAGATAGGTCTAACATAGTACTCACTATCGATAATGAGGTATACCACGAAACATCTAAGGTGGCAAATTGCTTTAATTCCTACTACACATCTGTTGCATCAACACTAGTAAGCTATCAGCTGCATCAAATACCTTTAACACAGACTCTGATAAGTTTCAAACATACTATACCAATAAAGGGGTAACCCCAAACAGTTGTCAACTAGTAAGTGTATCTCATGACTTTATTCAAAAAGAACTAAGTAGGTTAAACCCAACTAAGAGCACAGGCCCTGATAACATCCCGTCTAAGTTCCTAAAAGATGGTGCTTCTGAACTGTCAATCCCTATTGCTCACATAATAAATCTATCAATCACCACTAATACCGTACCAGAGGGGTTCAAGGAGGCCAGAGTTACTCCTATCTTCAAGAAAAATAGTAGGTCTGATGTCAGCAACCATAGGCCTGTTAGTATACTCAGTATAATATCTAAAATTCTAGAGAGGGCGGTGTACTCTCAAGTAGTTAAGTACCTTAATGACAACAACATTCTCCATAGCTATCAATCGGGCTTTAGAAGATCCTACTCAACCGACACCTCCCTAATTAATCTGATGGATTACCTGAGAACTGAAATGTCAAAGGGGAACCTCATAGGTATGGTAACCTTAGACCTGCAAAAGGCCTTCGATACTGTCAACCACAATATATTATGTAAAAAACTTCAAGCTATCGGTATAGGTTCTGTAGACTGGTTTAAGTCCTACTTTAGCAACAGGAGACAAATAGTCAAAATCAACAAAACGGAATCAGAACCCCTGCCGATAACATGTGGAGTTCCCCAAGCTAGTATTCTGGGTCCCTTATTATTCTTATGTTAAGTCAATGACATGCCTATCAGTGTCAAGTGCAAACTCCTACTGTATGCAGATGACAGTGCCCTGTTAGCTAATGTTTTAACACTGGAACTGGAGTCCTGCAGCAAATGGTTAGTAGACTCAAACTATCATTACACCTCGGGAAAACTGAAGCCATTCTCTTTGGCACGAAACATAAACTGAGAAGGGTAAATAATTTTAATGTTCAGTGTAATGGGGAGCCCATCACTTTGGTTTCTTCAGTAAAATATCTGGGAATCCCCTTTGACCCATGAATGTCAGGAGAATTGATAGGGAACAGTGTAGTAAAGAAAGCGAATGCCAGACTGAAGTTCCTGTATAGACAAGCACAGTGTCTACCTACTCAGGCTCGCAGGACCCTATGTCTAGCCCTTATACAATGCCATATGGATTACGCTTGCTCTTCTTGGTACTCTGCCTTGACAAAAAAACTGAAAGATAGACTGCAAATCACCCAGAACAAAATCGTAAGATTCATCCTGGGGCTGGGACCAAGAGAACATGTAGGCCAGGATGAATTACAGCAGTTGGATATGCTGAATGTTGAAGACAGAGTAAAACAACTGAAGCTAAATCATGTTTATAAAATTGCTCACAAACAGTGTCCAGAATATCTTGCTGTCAATTTTGTCAAGGTTGGGAACCAAAGCAATCATAGTACTAGGGGGGGAGAGCACAACTTTGTAGTACCCACAGTCATTGGCCAGGCTTCAAATACCTTTTATTGTACAGCAATAAAGGAATGGAACAGACTACCCGCACATGTCAAAGCCAGTCATAGCATGAACCAGTCCAAGAAGAGTGCCAAAAGGTGTCTGATGAATGTAGCTACAGAAAGGGAGGGGAATGATTTTCTATTTTTTAGCTAACATACGTGTAAATTTTACCTTATTCCTAGTAATGACCCTCGTATTGTAGATAGTCTTAATGACCCTCGTGTAGTAGATAGTCTTTTTAGTATAATAATAAGATGTTATCTTTATTATAGAATAATAAGAAAATATTATAACCTTTATATTATAATAATAAGGTAAAAGGACCCCAATGGAAATAAGTCACTCTGTCTGACTTTTTTGGGTTATCCTAGGTTCTCTATACATATGCTGCTATGTATGATAATTCTATGTAACTGTATTTGTGTATACCTGAATAAACTTACTTACTTACCGGTCCATTGCTCTACTGCCCTGCTTGGGTAAGGTGCTGGAACGGCTGGTGGCTACTCGTCTCTCTTGGTGGATTGAGGAACATGGCCTCCTGCCTGAAAACCAGAGTGGCTTCCGAGAAGATCGATCCACCCTCGACCCTTTGCTTCAATTTACACAGCTTGTGCATACTTCATTTGAATGTCGGGAGTTCCTTTTAGCTGCATTTTTGGATCTACGCAGAGCATTTGACTCTGCATCACACACAGCGATTGTGGAAAATTGCATTTATCTGAATGTAACTAATTATGTACATAACAGTAAATGATAACAAAGATAATTATTATTTATCAGTTACATAGACAAGTAGGAATTTGGGACACCTAGGTCGCAAAAAATGTCCCCCTTCGATACCTACCACTGTCATATCCACAAGTTGCTCTGGACCTATTAATTAAATGAAATATACATACACCAGGAATACTGGTAAATATATAAATTTGTGGACTGTATATTAAAAATAATAAATGGTTATATATATACACAATTACATAACAGAAGGAAAATATATCTTAATATCACTCACCAATTTGACTGGATATTAAGTTGTATCATACTCAGAAAAACCTCACTAACTAAATTTTTGAAAACATTGGCCAGAATTATACACAAATCTAGAGAGCTTATCTGAGGTTCCTGGAGCTGTCTTGTCCAGTCGTCTGATATCTCAAGTTATGCAGGAATGCATGTCCAACAATTTCGCCTCCTATTTGAGAGGTATCAGCCCAATTTTAACCTCTAGAGCACGAAAATTCTTTCCCATTACGCTAACGTTGTATCCAATTCAAAACCAAGATGGCGAGTCCCCCCCCCCCAGCCGCAGGTTTCCCATTTTCGATATCATACTTCTTTTAAAAATACAATATAGGGCATCTGTTTACCTATAAATTACCGTATTTCCGGAAAATATTGGCCCGCATGGGGCTGACAGGAGCTCCCCTCTGCTGGATGCGCAACTTTTTGCAAGGAAGGACCTTTCGTGTAGCAGTGGGTGGCGCTTTGTCCTCACCCTGTCCTGTATACCGGGGAGTGCCCCAGGAATATGTGCTTAGCCCACTCCTTTTCTCCGTCTTATTGTCGGATCTCACTTCCATCCAGGGAGTGCATACCCTGGTATATGCGGATGATGTGGCCCTTATGTGCAGTGCCCCAGCTTTACTGACAGCACAGGAAACACTTCAGGGTGCCCTGCAATGCATAACATCATGGGCCACCACCTGGGGTTTGGAGGTTAGTGACACTAAGTCCAAGCTCTTATGTGATGAATGGTTTGAAAAACCGACAAGTTGAAGATTGAGACGCATTCTACAAGATTGATGGACTGAACACATCGACTCCAGGCTGAGGGACTGATTACCTCATACTCCTCCTCTCCTTACGCCTTCCTCTTTGTATTGGACTGATGAAGCCACTGTGTGGCGAAACGTTTCCTGAATAAAGATTCCCATATGCTGCATAAGTGTCTCAATCTCCAAGCTCTTATGCTTTACTAGACGCAGACTCCCCACTCTTCCATCAGTCTCATTGAATCAGACGCCAATCCCTTTGGTCTCTTCTCATCGTTGGTTGGGAGTCATCTTAGATGCACCATTCTTGACATGGAAGAAACACATAGCTGCCCTCCACCTCTCCTGTGCACGTCGCATTACACTTATGCGCCGGATCTCTGGCACCAAGTGGGGAGCGGATCGAGACCTTCTCCATAAGTTCTACATAACTATGGTTCGCAGCAAGCTCACTTATGCGAGTGAGGTGTATGGCTCGGCTTCTTCCTCCTCTCTTCATCGCTTAGACATTCTCCAGAATTCAGCCATTCGTAATATGCTGGGGGCATTCCCTTCCACCCCTATCGCAGCCTTGGAGCCTGGTGGCTAAAGCTCCCGCTTCACACACGGAGGGCCCGGGTTCGATTCCCGGCGGGTGGAAACATTCGACACGTTTCCTTACACCTGTTGTCCTGTTCACCTAGCAGCAGATAGGTACCTGGGTGTTAGTCGACTGGTGTGGGTCGCATCCTGGGGAACAAGATTAAGGACCCCAATGGAAATAAGTTAGACAGTCCTCGATGACGCACTGACTTTCTTGGGTTATCCTGGGTGGCTAACCCTCCGGGGTTAAAAATCCGAACGAAATCTTATCTTATCTTATCTTATCCCTCTCTCGTCGGTGAGGACAGCGAGGAACTGTTTACGACTCCATCATATGGCCTCTCTGCCTTGTACTCACCTCTGTCGCCTCTCTTCACAGATGTGGGAGACAGCCTCTCCCCCCCCCACGTTTGGTTCAGCCTTCCTTTGTAGCTAGGGTCCAGCGTTCTCTGACCTGCCTTACTCTTCCTGCACTTGTGGTGACTCCCTCCCCTCTCCACTCTCCGGCACCCTCCTGGCTGGACCTGACACGATACATCCACCTGGATTGGCATTACAGGAACAGGGAACCCCCTCAGTTAGTTGCATTTCTGTTTGAAGAGTTTCGCTCTGTTACATATGGCTCTTCATTCTCCGTCTACACGGATGGCTCGCCACGGTCCTCCCCCCCTTCTACATCATCTGCGGCCTTCTTCGCTAATCTCTCCATGTGTCAAACGTGGCGGTTGGACCCTGCTCATTCTGTTCTGGCAGGGGAGCTCTTCGCCATTCACCAGGCTCTGGTTTTTGTCCTAGATCACATTCCCCCACAACCACTGGTCCTCTTCTCTGATTCCCAATCTTCCCTGGCACTTTTGTGCTCTGCCCGTCCACGATCACTGCTTCTTGCGGGGCCCAGGTTGGATTAGATTTTAGATTTTGCCACCGAAGTGGCTAGTTTATTGTGCACCCCATATCCATCCTGTGGACGGTAGCGCGAGAGCATATGGATACACAAAAGGCCTAGGAACTAGGCCCAAAAGGGTTAACAGGAATACATATGGATTTATATCTACATATCTATAGTTCACTTATCTGTTACAAGCAAATTTAGGAAATTTGCTTAGTATATCTGGTATCTTATTTTCATTAATAAGATATCTTGACATGTCACATAGGTTATTATACTGTCTGTCTCTGTATTCCTCAATAAGTGGACAATTAAGCACATAGTGTTCAAGAGAGTGACCATATGCCTGATCACATAATTTACATTTAGTTTGATCATCATCTGTGTGTCTCCCAAACTGCCAGAAGTACTTGTAACCAAGCCTAAGCCTGGCCACTACAACATCAGTCAGTCTGTTCACATTGCAAGTTGCTCCATAAACATACTTATCTACGTTCATGTTATCATAGTGGGTTATAGATCAACTCAGGCTTCTAACTGCATTCCTATAACAATCATTTTCATTATTTACTTCTCTCCTAATATTATTCCTAATGCTAGACACAGTTATACCAAAGTTATATTCTGCATTCTCCTTCTCGATACTCTTCTTGGCTAACATATCAACTTTATCATGAAGGAGTAATCCAATGTGTGATGGGATCCATAGCAATTGTACATTAATTCCTTTGTCCCTAATTTTTGAGTATCTATACCTGGCTTCCCCAATGAGCATGTTGTTGGAGTCATTATATGAGCCAAGAGCCTTCAATGATGACATAGAATCAGTAATGATGATAGAGTCAAGCTCAGTGTCATAGGTTAGCTTTAGCGCCATTAGGATTGCAAACAATTCAGTTTGCAGTGTAGACGCCCAGTTGTTAATTCTTATGCCTAACTCAACAAATTTATTATCGTTCTTAACTAGGGAGGTGGCAACAAGAGCAGATGCAGCCCTGCCAGAAGACTCCTGTTCAGATCCATCAGTGTATATAACTTGTGATAACTTGTTACTACCAGCTAGGTGAGAAATTTCTTCTTGAGCAGTTGCTCTAACAAGAGATTTAAGGAAGGGATTACTAGCAATGAGCTTCTTGGGAGGGACTTGTAGGTATGTGATATTAAATGAACACATCTTCCATGGAGGGGTGAAATGCTCTTGTTGCCTACAGTGATACAGTTCATGCAGGTTATAAGGAGCATCTCCCTTCAGTGGGTTCCCGCCCATGTTGGAATCTGGGAAAATGAAGTGGCAGATCGGGCGGCCTCCCTCGCGCACACACTTCCTACTGTTACCCCTCTTGCCCTGGGCCACAGTGATTTCACAAGGGCTGTCTGGAAGGGAATCCGTCATCAGTGGCAAGAGGGCCTTGCACACTCCCTCTCTTCTTCGGCGTTGGGCTCTGTCCGAACTTTTAATGGCCCCTGCCCTTGGGCTCGCCATCCCAACCGCTCGGTGGACGTTGTACTGACTCGCCTTCGAGAAGGGCACTCGCGACTGGCGGCTCATCTATATCGCCTTCGGATGAAGGACTCTCCGTACTGCCAGTGGTGTCCCTCACAGCCTGAGACGGTGGAACACTTCCTACTGTGGTGCCCACGTTATCACTCTGCACGGACTACTCTCCGTGCGGCCTTGCGCACACTTGGGGTGCACATTTTCACTCTACCTGTCCTCCTCAACGGGGAGGGGTTTTCCCCTCTGGACCGTCAGGAGATATTGGCTTGTACCTGCTCCTTCCTGCTGGCTTCAGGACGTATCAGAGACATATGATATTAGTCAAGACATTCTTCCACCTTGGTCGATATTCCCTCTCCTAGCACTGGACGGCCGGGCTCGATACGGTGTATGCTGTCAGTGGCCCTGAAACCCCAACAGAAGAAGAACGTCAGGCTCTTGATTCTCTCATGTCATCTTTCAATTTGTTTGGCTGCAGTGATATAAAGTTTAACAGGAAAAGGTAAAATGTTCAACCTTCCCCTCACTATGAAAATATGTTGTAGTGTGACTTTATTATGTTATCGTAGGTTAAATCTACACAGTGCACCTAATTTGTTCAAGACTTGTTATAAGAGTTATAAATACAAGTTTATATCAACATGATGCATGTCTTATTTACTCACAACCTAAATGAAAACTTTAAGCATATACTAACAAACCATTTTAGGTTTAGATGCCCAGCTGACGTTTGTATGGAGGACTTAATGGACACTCATACTGCTCCTAGGAAATTTATTCAGGTACAGGTACATAAATACAGTTAAATAAATTATCATACATAGCAGCGTATGTGTAGATTACCCAGGATAACCCCAAAAAAGTCAGTTTACCTGGAGAGAGTTCCGGGAGTCAACTTATTTCTTACACTAGACCTGGTTGTGTGAGGCAACTACTGGTCATTAATACAGAAAATGTTGATTCATTGAACTTTCTTCTATTGAACATTTGTTTGGCCAAATATTTTTCTGTTATATATGAAATTCGTTATATAGGGGTCTCTTATATCGAGGCTTTACTGTACAAATTAAGGTTGTATCACACCTCTTGTTGTAAATAAATATTTGTGAAAGTTAATTTTAATTTTTTTCTCATAAACCTTGATTTGTAAGTGTGAATGTTTGTAACTCAGGAGTTTGCTAGTTGGAGGGACACCCTGTACTGTACTATACATTATACAGTATACTGTAGTACTATATTAGTTTACAGAATGCCATACATTGCTGGTATATATTGGTATGATAATTTTGACTATCAGGACTATGATGTCCTCCTGATTCATTTGTATTGTCCTGTTAGAGAAGGATATTTTATACTGGTGCACCATGAGGCCTGGCTACAGACTGGGCCGTGGGGGCGTTGACCCCCGGAACTCTCTCCAGGTATACTGATAGATGCTGTATGACCCTAGTGGGTTTAGCACTTAGTTTTGAATATACTGATAGATGAATTTGATAACTTCATTATTTTTGGATTATACAAACTGTCTGATTTACACTGGACTTGCAAAGGTAAAATGAATTATCAGCATTCAGCATGACTCTACTAAACTAATAAAAATTTTACAGAGGGTCCCATGCATGTGAGTCAGAGCCTGAGTGTGTGGTCGAGGGTAAAGAAGGTAAAGCCTGCAGCATCTCTTGTACTCACCACTCACTTGAGACAACGACAGTTACCACATTGGACATCATATTTTGTTAAATACAAAGATGTGACTAGTGACCAGAGAGGATTCTCACATTTTAACTGGGAGGTAAGACAAGAATATGCCATACTCTGCAATACAGTATGTATATACATGTACATATATTCCAATTAATATTTCATAGTGTTAACAGATTTATTTTTTATCACATTTATTTTCCATCAAGGTAGGGTGATTCAAAAAAGGAAGCACATCATCACTCATTCAGTATGGGCAGTTGGCATGCCAAGACTTGCAAAAATCTTTGGTCTTGCCCTAGACTTGAATCGTTGACCTTACAGTTGTTAGTTGACTCCTTCAACTCTCTTCGGTGTTTAGTGCTTGTACTTTGATTATATTATTGCAGTCATATGTCATTAATTTCAATTTTAACTTTTTAATACTGCACATATACAAAACAAAGATAGGGGTCAGTACTCATTGTCATATACAACTGTAATAGTTTTTCTTTTCCACTTTATATTTAGGATGTGAGTGCAAGCTCTAATGAAATTACAGTGGACCCCCGGTATTTGATGGCACCGGTATTCGATAAATCTGGTATTCGATGCATTATATCGCAAAAAATTTTCCTCGGTATTCGATTGAAAACCCGGTATTCGATACGATTCGTACGAGACCTGTCCACGTGTGGCCTGAACTGCCCCGTGTGTGCCAGTGTTTACAAGCCAGCCAGTGTGCGCGCATCTAAGGATACATTCGGTACATTCCATATTATCCATATTATCACTGTGTTTGGTGCTTGTTTCTGCAAAATAAGTCACCATGGGCCCCAAGAAAGCTTCTAGTGCTAACCCTGTGGTAAAAAGGGTGAGAATTAGTATGGAAATTAAGAAAGATTTTGAAGGGTTTGGGGCTAACCCTGAGAAGCCTATGCCAGTTGTGGAATCCATTGTGCCTACTTCAAAAATTAAGGAAATGTGTGCACAGTGGGTTGAAATGCAAACCTTTATGGATGAAAATCACCCTAACACAGCTACTGCAAGCCGTGCTGGTGACTATTACAATGACAATGTTGTGGCCCATTTTAGACAAATCGTAAAGGAACGGGAGGTACAGAGCTCTATGGACAGATTTGTTGTGCGACAGAGGTCCAGTGACTCTCAAGCTGGTCCTAGTGGCATTAAAAGAAGAAGGGAAGTAACCCTGGAAAAGGACTTGCTACCTCAAGTCCTAATGGAAGGGGATTCCCCTTCTAAACGCTATCACCTCTCCCCTCCTCCCATCCCATCAATCATCACCAGATTTTCATTAAAGGTAAGTGTCAATTATTTTATTGTTATTGTAATTATTCTATTGCATTAAACTTAATATTTCATGTAGTAAAAATTTTTTTTCATACTTTTGGGTGTCTTGCACGGATTAATTTGATTTCCATTATTTCTTATGAGGAAAATTGATTCGATTTTCGATATTATCGGTATTCGATGAGCTCTCAGGAACGGATTAATATCGAATACTGGGGGTCCGCTGTACGTGTTTTCTCATATACAGTTGAACCTCAATGTTTGTACATCCCTATATTCATACAACTCGATATTCACTCAAATTTTTTGAGAAAAATTTGACTCAGTATTCGGATGTTATCCTGATATTCGACCTAAACAAAACGGTCCATCTGGATGAAGCCCAATGGTTTTAAAACAAAACATCATGTGCTCAGTCTCTCATCAGCTTTCGTTAATTAAGCATCATTTGTACAAGCCCCATGAAACTTTTTGGTATGTCATTGTTATTCCGTAATAATAATAATAATAATAATAATAATAATAATAATAATAATAAATTTTATTTTGACATAATACATAGTTGTACAAAAGAATATAATAGTTGGGTGTACATGCCAAAAGTCCCTTTGTATGCAGAGCATTTTGGGCAAACTTAATAAATATTAACTTGAGATTACGAAGGAAATAACAGGTTATTATTTGCATGTTGATGAGTTACAGTTAGTACATTAATTACAGTGTGATGATATTTTCATTGAAAATAAGTAATCATGGCCCCCCCCCCAAAAAAAAAAGAGTAGTCATCCAAACAAACCTAAAAAGAAAGCAGTGAGAACAACAATTAAAGTGAAAAAGAACTCATTGTGAAATAAGAAAGTGGAACACATGTGTCAGACCTGGCCACTCAATATGGTTCGGTGAAATCCACCATATCGTCCATATTGAAAAATAAAGAGGCAATAAAAGGGGCTGATGTGGTGAAAGGAGTGAAAAGGTCACAGATAATTGAAGAAATGGAAAAACTTTTGTTAGCATGGATTAATGAAAAAAATTGGCCAGTGACAGTGTTTCTGAAACAATAACTTGTGAAAAAGAAAGCCAGTTACATATAGCAATCTTACATGAGACACACTGGGAAACAGTGCTGAAAGTGATGAATTTAAGGCAAGTAGGGGCTGGTTTGATAGGTTTAACCCTTTCAGGGTCCAAGGCCCAAATCTGGAGTCACGCACCAGTGTCCAAGAATTTTCAAAAAAAAAGATGTTATTTTTTCTTATGAAATCGTAGAGAATCTTTTTGTGAAGGTAATAAAACAAAAAGTACGAAATTTGGTGGAAAATTGACGAAATTATGCTCTCGCGAATTTTGATGTGTCAGCGATATTTACGAATCGGCGATTTTGCCGACTTTGACTCCCATTTTAGGCCAATTACATTATTCCAATCAACCAAATTCTTAGCTATTTCACTAGTATTACTTCTATTCTATCGATTGAGCACAAGAAATCGCCAAGTCAACTGTTTCAACTACAAAATAAAGTGATCGGAAATTGTTAATTTGGCCAATTTAACACAAAGTTCAAAATATTCCAATTTCAAAATAGGGTCCAGAATAAACAATGTAGGCATTCCTGGCACTAAACTAACATTTCCTCTGTTCATTAGTTATGTTTTGAGGCTTTACAAATAAATTCCATTTTGATTTTTTATTCACATAATGAATTTTTATTCACACCAAAAAATAGAAGATTTACTGTTATGCAATACTGTAATAATTGTATAAATATCATCACCATATTTGTGAATGCATATTAGACCCACCAGCTGATGTGTATTAGATGTGTGAGGTCGTTTGTTTACTCTTGAATATCGGCAAAAATTTAACATTTCTGCTACTTTGAGCTCAGTTTCAAGCCATTTCCAGTGCTAAAACCAATCAAAATCATCTCTATTTCTGTAATATGTCTTCCATTCTATCAAATGAGACCAAGAAATCGCAAATACAACTATAAAAAACATACGAAAAAACACTGCAAAGTTGCTGTTTTAATCGAAAAATCATGATTTCATTTTTTTTCTCTCATTGTACACAGTGTGCTGCAGGATCTGTTTTATGTGGTGCACACATACCACATAGATGTATTCTCTCATATCTAGGCCTAAATGTACCACTCACAGTTTATCAGAGTGAGCTGAGCTCATGGCGTAGATCTACGGTTTGGACCCTGAACGTAAAGCCGTAGATCTACGGGACGGACCCTGAAAGGGTTAAAAAGAGAGGTGGGATTTATAGTGTAATAAGGCATGGGAAGGCTGCCAATGCTCATAGAGATGAGGCTGAAAAGTTTGTTAAGGAATTTAACCCCTTCAGGGTCCAAGGCCAAAATCTGAAGTGGTGCTCCAGTGTCCAAGAAATTTTGAAAAAAAAAAAATTATTTTTTCTTACAGAATTAAAGAGCATATTTTTGTGAAGGTAATAAGACAAAAAAAAAAATTCTGATCAGTACTTACCGAGATACAGTGCCAAGAAGTTTGTCGAAAATGATGTGGTGGCGGCAACATCGACGAATTCCACATACGTGCATTACATTATTTTGCGGTTTTTGTTGCTTTTTCTTTTCTTTTCCAATTTTTTTCTATTCCTACTAACATTTGGGGCCTGAGAGACCAATACTGTATATAATGTATATATATAAACTCACTGTATTGAACACAATAACCGCACTAAAGTTATTATCATATTATTGTTTACCACTGTTGTTTATTACAATAAACATGCACAAATCTTGTATAATACTAATGTTCTATCATATATTTACATATTTACAATCACTGGACATGGTTTTAGAACTGCTGGAGCTTGTGGAACTCCTTGAAACAAGGCACCATGCACAGAGGCACCTTACATTCCTCACACATAAACCGAGGGTCTTTGCATCTTTGTTGCCATCTTTTTGTTTGTGCACAGATGATGCATCTCTTCTGAGCAAATTTCTTCTGAGTTGAAGGAAGTTGTATTATGAAATGATCACCTTCCCTCCTCAAATGCTTGGGTATATCCTGAGGAATTCGAGGACCATGTTGTATAGCAGGTGTTGTTACCTGGTACTTCATTATGAGTTGTCTGACAACAGACAAACAAAATTCACCATACGGTGGTCTGTTGCCAGTCTTTATTTGGTACATATTATATGCATTGAGCATTGAAATGTCCATGAGATGGAAGAAAAGTTTCATGTACCACTTGTAACTCTTACGAACACAGTCAACAAAACCAATCTGCATGTCACATTTGTCAACCAAGCGCATGTTTTGTGTATAATCAATCACTGTCACTGGTTTTCGGATACGTTCATTAGTCACTCGATCAACTTTGCCACTGTCTTGCATTTCATTACGGTGAATGGTTGTCAACAATGTGACATCTCGTTTGTCATGCCACCGTAATGCCATGATGTCATTGGCAGTAAACACCTGCACGTCATCACCACGAGCACCTGCGTTGAGCCTGGGCATATGTTTACGATTAGAACGCACTGTGCCACACACATCTGTCTTGTTCACTCGCATGAAATCACTGAGTAATGGGCTTGTGTACCAGTTATCGGTATATAATGTATGCCCCTTACCAAGATAAGGTGCCATCATGTTTCTCACTACGTCACCTGAGATACCCAATAACATCTTGGTATCGTTCAATGTTTTACTACCTGTGTATACAACAATATCCAACACCAGGCCACTGTCACAATCACAGAGTACAAACAGTTTTATACCAAAGCGTTTCCTCTTGCTCGGTATATACTGCTTGAATGACAGTCTACCTTTGAACAAAATCAAAGACTCGTCAATTACAAGATTCTTGAATGGATAAAAGTATATGCTGAACTTTTGTTTGAGATACATGAAAACATTTCTAATCTTGTATAACCTGTCACTTCTGTCAGGCCTGGTTTTGTCAGAGAAGTGCAACATACGTAAGAGTAAGATAAACCTGTTCACTGGTATGATTTCACTGAAGACCGGGGTAGAAATTAGCCGATCTGTGGACCAGTATGCTTTTATATTATGCTTATAGACATGAGGCATAAACATTATTGTTGCAAAAAGCAAATACATTTCTGCAACAGTCGTCTCTTTCCACCTGTGTAGTCTTGACTGTGGTGATAAGATCGCATTTGCCATGGTGTACTCAAAATACTTATTACTTTCCCTGACAATAATTTCCATCAATGGCTGGTCAAAGAATAATTCAAAGAATTCCAGTTCATTGGCCGTGGTTCCAAGGGGACAAGTAGGTAGAATTCCACTTTGAGAGTCATCAAAGTGGTGAGGCTTGGGAACAAAATTGGGATTTTGCTGCCAATCCCACATACGGTTTGCTGGTGGATACTGGACATCATAGGCTGGTTGTGCGGGTGGTTGTGGCTGTGGTGGGCTGGTGGCTGGCGCTCCGCTTTGTCCTTGAACTGACGAGTCAGCAGCGTGGGTCCCAGCGTGGCCTGGTGAGTCACGCATGGCGGTGCCACTACCATCACCACTAACACCATCCACTGATGCCTGTGGTCTATCCATGCCAAGTGTAGCCACATCATCCTCACTATCACTACCTAAAACTGGTGTTGGGCCACGGGATGTACTCCGGGATGTACTCCGTCCCCTGGGCACAGCATAGGGTACACTACCCGAGCGCATGCGGCGGCAAACATACCGACGCTTCACTGGTGAATATGATTCCTTACTATCACTACTCGAATGATCGTCGAGCACAATAAAATCACAGTCCACGTCACTATCATCATCATTACTGAAGTCAGAGGCCTGGCCACGCGAAAATATTAGTTTTCTCTTGCGATGAGGAACAACCGACCGTGAGTCACAAGTGCCCACACCAGAGGTAGAAGGTTGAGGATCGTCAGGGTTTTCTGCACTATTATCGATATCCTGGTCATTCTTTTCGGTCACTAACTGATCAAAGCTGTAGAATTCGTCTTCATTTCCACTTCCATCAGTGTCAGAACTATCAGATAGGAAGAGGAGAGTCCCAAATTTCCAGGGAGTGAGAGCTGACTTGCGACGAGGCATGGTGAACAAGGGTAACTGAGCCGGCGTTCCCACAATGCTATGCGGGCGCCTAGATTTTTTGTTTATGGCGCACACCCACCACGCAGACCCGTTCTCTCACATGTAGGCCTATGAGTGTTTTCGCGCTAAATTTGACGGCGCTAGAATTTTGGCGTAGATCTATGGTTTGGACACTCAACGTAAAGCCGTTGATCTACGGGACGGACTCTGAAAGGGTTAAAACCTATGTAGACATTGAGAGATTGATTCCTCAACAAGTTTTTTAACTGTGATGAAACTGGCTTCTTTTGAAAAAGAATGCCTAAGAGAACCTACATCACACAAGAAGAAAAATCATTAACAGTACATAAGCCCATGAAAGACAGGCTGACACTCATGTGTGGTAATGCTAGTGGGGACTGCAAAATTAAACTGTTGCTAGTTTACCACTCTGAAAATCCAAGGGTGTTTAAGAAGAACAGTGTGATAAAAAGTAAACTCAGTGCAATGCAGAGGGCTGATGGTGAATCTTGGGTAACAAGGCAGTTCTTCACTGAGTGGATACATGAAGCATTTGCCCCAAGTGTGAAGCAGTACCTTGTGGGGAAAAACTTATCATTAAATGAGCAATATTTTCATTTAAAATGTTTATAATTGGTAAATTTTTGGGATATGGAATGGATTAATCCAATTTACATTATTTCTTATGGGAAAAATTTATTAAATATTCGTACAACTCTCTCTGTTCTAACAGCCTCCTGGAACGGATTAAGTTCAAATAGCAAGGTGCCACTGTATAGTATTTAACATTGTCTGTAGCAGTTTAATAAACATTTATGCTTAGAGAACCCATTTCTAGCTCCAAAGAATTTTTTAGGTAAAAATCTTACCTAATGTGTATTTAAGAAAATAAGAATATTGCTGTTTTAGATGTGGGCTTGCTGAAAGTTTTATAGTAATTTTATTTTATTACCTCAAGTGTTTTTTACAACATTGTGTAAAATTACTTGCAGATAGTACTGTACTGAAACACTAAATTGAGTCTCACTAAAGTTCTGTATCCAGAATTATTGCTCATTTCTGTCTAGCACTATTTAACCCTTTGACTGTTTTGGTCGTATATATACGTCTTACTTGCCACCGTGTTTGACGTATATGTACTCAAAAATTCAAGCCGTTTCAAATCAAGCAGGAGATAGGTGGTAGGCCCACATGTGAGAGAATGGGTCTGTGTGGTCAGTATGCACCATATAAAAAAAATCCTGCAGCATGCAGTGCATAATTAGAAAAAAAAAAACTCTGACCTTTCTTTTGGATTAAAGTGCGAACTTTGTGGTGTATTTTCATATAGTATTTATGGTTGTATTCTCGTTTTCTTGGTCTCATTTGATAGAATGGAAAACATTATAGAAATAGAGGTGATTTTGATTGGTTTTACTATGAAAAGAACCTTGAAATGGAGCTCAAAGTAGGGGAAATGTTTGATTTTTGCCGATGTTCAAAAGTAAACAAATGATGAACATCGAAATGGTATACAATACCGACAGGTTGGTAGGTAAGACACATAGGCAACAGTTAGGCAACTTTATTCCGAAATGTTTCGCCTACACAGTAGGCTTCTTCAGTCGAATACAGAAAGTAGGCAGGAACAGTAGAGATGCTTGAAGTCGTAGAATTTGAGGTTGTCAGTCCCTCAGCCTGGAGAAGTTCAATTCCAGAGTCAGGAACTATCTGAAGATCAAGCGACAGTGCGGAGACTTAAATACTGTCGGAAGGAGAGGTGCAGAGTAGTAGTAGTAGTGAGAATGTAGCCACTGAGAGGTCATGTCCCTCTCAGATCCAACAATTCTCACTTGAATAGATTAAGGAGATTTGTGCCAAGTGGAATGATGTCCAAATGTTTGTGCAGAAGTACCACCCTGAGCAAGCTGAAACAAGCCATCTTTGCAACAAGTTCAGTGACAGAACCATGTCCCATTTTAGGGAAATGTTAAAGAGGCGCCAGAAACAGAGGACTGTGGACAGTTATTTTTTGAGACAGGGGTCCAGTGACTCTCAAGCTGGTCCTAGTGGCATTAAAAGACAGAGAAGGGAAGTAACCCCAGAGAGAGAGCTTTACTTGAAGTCCTCATGGAGGGGGATTCTCCTTCCAAACACTAGCCCCAACTCCCTCTCTCCTCCTCCCTATCTTCCAGATGCCATCACCAATCTTCAATAAAGGTAAGTAAAAATGTTATTTTATATGTATTACTATACATAATTAAAAACAATAGTATTTGTTGTATGTAAAACTGTAATTAATCTCTATAAAATGTATTTTTTGTGTGAATATTTTTGGGTTTCTGGAACGGATTAATTTTATTTCCATTATTTCTTATGGGAAATATTGCTTCGAATTTCAGACTTTTCGAATTTAGAACTAGCTCCTGGAACGGATTAAGTTCGATTTTTGAGGTTCCACTGTATATTTTAATTTACGTGAAATTGGCCAAATTGCAAATTTCTGACCACATTATTGGGTAGTTGAAATAGGTAAATGGGCAGTTTCTTGTACTCAATCGCTAGAGCAAATAGAGTTCTAAAGAAATATCTATGAGTTTGGTCGACTGGAATAATGGAATTAGGTGAAAATAGGGCTCAAATTGGGCGAAATCGCCAATTCATAAATATATTGCCAATGTCGTTAACTTCGCGAGAGTGTGATTCCGTAAGTTTTCCATAAATTTTTTTTTTTTTGGTGTCATTACCATCGGGAAAAGATTCTCTATCATTTCATAAGATTTTTTTTTTTTTTTTTTTTTTTTTTTTTTTTTTTTTTTTTTTTTTTTTTTTTTTTTTTTTTTTTTTTTTTTCAAAATTTTTTCGACAACAGAAGACACCTCAGGATTTGGGGTTTTAACAGTCAAGGGGTTAAATATCTAATCTTACAATAAATTATTCAGTGTTCTGTAGGTGAGACAAGTGCTTACACTCTGAAAGATAAGTTGGGATTTTGCAGTTCAGAGTGTTATCTGAATTGTGATGTGTGTGCACCTCTGGAGAGACATCTAGGAAATGAGTGATGGTAAACACGTTTCCTTGTTTGGGTCATCTTGCCATGGTGAGAAACGAACACTGAGTTAAAAAATAATAAAATAAGTGGAGCAAGACTGTATGAGTGTAATATTTTCTCAGGTAGATGGAGTCAATTATCATATATTACGAACAGGGTGCTGGCCATACATGAAGTACCACTGCTCAAAAAGACCACATGAAGATCTTTCTCTAGATGACAAGTTCTTCCGTATCATTAAACTAATAAATCTAGGTAGGTACAATGTAAAGAACTTAAATTTTTTTTATTAATTTCTGTAATCTGAAGATACAGTATTATACATAATTACAAAAGTTTGAATTGTATATAAAGATTAGAATTTTATGATATATGTACATATACTGGAGGAAAGAGGAGTGATTGGTGGAATGATAAAGTAAAAAGGTGTGATAAAAGAGAAGAAGGTAGCTTATGAGAGGCTTTTACAAAGAAGTGTTGTAAGAAGAGCAGAGTATATGAAGAGTAAAAGAAAGGTGAAGAGAGTGGTGAGAGAATGCAAAAAGAGAGCAGATGATAGTGGGAGAGGCACTGTCAAGAAATTTTGAGGAAAATAAGAAATTTTGGAGTAAGATAAACAAGTTAAGAAAGCCTAGGGAATGAATGGATTTGTCAGTTAAAAACAGAGTAGGGGAGTTAGTAGATGGGGAGCTGGAGGTATTGGGTACATGGCGGGAATATTTTGAGGAACTTTTAAATGTCGATGAAGAAAGGTAGACGGTAATTTCATGCACTGGCCAGGGAGATATAACATCTTTTAGGAGTGAAGAAGAGCAGGATGTGAGTGTGGGGGAGGTGCATGAGGCATTGTGTAGAATGAAAAGGGGTAAAGCAGCTGGAACTGACTGGATTATGACAGAAATGTTAACAGCAGGGGGATATGTAGTGTTGGATTAGTTGGTATTTTTGTTTAACCCGTAAACAGTCCAAACGTATATACGTATATACGTTTTTACCTGGAGTTTACCTGGAGAGAGTTCCGGGGGTCAACGCCCCAGCGGCCCGGTCTGTGACCAGGCCTCCTGGTGAATCAGAGCCTGATCAACCAGGCTGTTACTACTGGCTGCTGTGTGGCTGGCCGGCTGCTGACAGCCTGGCTCTATCTCCATTTGTCTGTCTGTATCTATGTCTATGTCTCTCTGTCTCTATCTCTGCCTGTCTCTATCTTTGTCTCTGTCTCTGTCTATCCCTGTCTCTCTATCTGTCTCTTTATCTTTTTTTATCTGTCTATCTCTGTCTCACAGGTACACATAAATACAAGTATACATAGTGTAAATTACCTAGGATAACCCAAAAAATCCAGACAAAGTACTATACTCTGCTTGAAGATGTGAGTAAACGACAGACATGTTTGTGTACCAGCGAAAACAAAGCAGGCTCTAATCTTTTCTTATCAAGTCTTATCACTGCATCCTTGCGAATGCTCATCAAACGTCAGCTATTATCAAATGTTATATCATCTTATCACATCACTGTCAGGGGTGGACTTTGTTTTTCATGCTTCAAGGCAACTTATTATTATATTATTATTATGTATTCTCCTCCTCCTCCTCCTCCTCCTCCTCCTCCTCCTCCTCCTCCTCCTCCTCCTCCTCCTCCTCCTCCTCCCTCCCTCCTTCCTCCCTCCCTCCTTCCTCCTTCCCTCCTTCCTCCCTCCCTCCTTCCTCCCTCCCTCCTTCCTCCCTCCCTCCTTCCTCCCTCCCTCCTTCCTCCCTCCCTCCTTCCTCCCTCCCTCCTTCCTCCCTCCCTCCTTCCTCCCTTCCTCCTTCCACCCTCCCTCCTTCCACCCTCCCTCCTTCCACCCTCCCTCCTTCCACCCTCCCTCCTTCCACCCTCCCTCCTTCCACCCTCCCTCCTTCCTCCTCCCTCCTTCCACCCTCCTCCCTCCTCCTTCCTCCCTCCTCCCTCCTCCTTCCTTCCTCCTCCTTCCTTCCTCCTCCTTCCTTCCTCCTCCTTTCTTCCTCCTCCTTCCTTCCTCCTCCTTCCTTCCTCCTCCTTCCTTCCTCCTCCTTCCTTCCTCCTCCTCCTCCCTCCTCCTCCTCCTCCTCCTCCTCCTCCTCCTCCCTCCTCCTCCTCCTCCTCCCCTCCTCCTCCCTCCTCATCCTCCCTCCTTCTCCTCCTCCCTCCTCTGCCTCCTCCTCCTCCTCCCCCTTCTCCTCCCTCCCTCCTCCTCCTCCCTCCTCCTCCTCCTCCTCCTCCTTTCTCCTCCTCCCTCCTCCTTCTTCCTCCTCCTCCTCCTTCCTCCTCCTCCTCTTCCTCTTCCTCCTCTTCCTCCTCTTCTTCCTCTTCTTCCTCCTCCTCTTCCTCCTCCTCTTCCTCCTCTTCCTCTTCCTCCTCCTCTTCCTCCTCCTCTTCCTCCTCCTCTTCCTCCTCCTCCTCCTCCTCCTCCTCCTCCCTCCATCTCCTCCCTCCTTCTCCTCCTCCCTCCTTCTCCTCCTCCCTCCTCCTCCTCCTCCCTCCTCCTCCTCCTCCTCCTCCTCCTCTTCCTCCTCCTCCTCCTCCCTCCTCCCTCCTCCCTTTTCCTCCTCCTCCCTCCTCCTCCCTCCTCCTCCCTCCTCCTCCTCTTCCTCCTCCTCCTCCTCCTCCTCCTCCTCCTCCTCCTCCTCCTCCTCCTCTTCCTCTTCCTCTTCCTCCTAGTCATCATCATCCTCCTCCTTCTCCTCCTCCTCATTATTATTACATGTATATACTTCCACATATCCAAAACATTGCTGGGACCTATAAATACTTTGTATATATTCCAAGACAATAATAAATGACCAAGGCAGGTGTAAATATTCGCCTGTCAATGTGTTTGTGACAATGTGAGTACAATTTCAGTACCTAATACTAGTGTCACAACAAAGATTAGTAATGAAATGACAAGAACTACTATAAATTGTAATTATCAGAACATAAAAATTATATAAAATATGAAAAATGGAAAAAAAGATATATCGGCAACACTTCTGCAAGCGGCAGCGCTTGATGTTGCCGCCAGGTGATCTCCAAGTGCCAACTTTGTGGCCTCATATCTCGATAAATACTGACCCTAAATTTTTTTTTATCCTATAACACTTAGAAAAATGTGCTCTTTTTTTTATTTTTCAAAATATTCGGGGCACTGGGGTAGTGAACGTATACATGTATATATGTTTGGACCGTTTACGGGTTAATAAATGTATGACAGAGGGGAAGGTACCTAGCAATTGGCAGAGAGCATGTATAGTTCCTTTATATAAAGGGAAGGGGGACAAAAGAGATTTAGAAAAGGCATATGATAGAGTGGATAGTAGAGCAATATGGCAGATGTTACAAATATATGAAATAGGTGGTAAGTTACTAAATGCTGTAAAGAGTTTTTATGAGGATAGTGAGGCTCAGGTTAGGGTGTGTAGAAGAGAGGGAGACTACTTCCCAGTAAAAGTAAGTCTTAGACAGGGATGTGTAATGCCACTATGGTTGTTTAATATATTTATAGATGGGGTTGTAAAAGAAGTAAATGCTAAGGTGTTGGGGAGAGGGGAGAGATTAAATTATGGTAGACAGCAACCACCCAGGGAAGTACTACCGTCCTGCCAGATGACTGTGAAACAAAAACCTGTAACTGTTTTGCATGATGGTAGGATTGCTGGTTTCTTTTTCTGTCTCATAAACACGCTAAGATAACAGGGATATCTTGCTACTCCTACTTACACTTTGGTCACACTTCACAGACACGCACATGCATATATATATATACATACATCTAGGTTTTTCTCCTTTTTCTAAATAGCTCTTGTTCTTTTTTATTTCTTCTATTGTCCATGGGGAAGTGGAAAAGAATCTTTCCTCCGTAAGCCATGCGTGTCGTATGAGGCGACTAAAATGCCGGGAGCAATGGGCTAGTAACCCCTTCTCCTGTATACAATTACTAAAAAAGAGAAGAAGAAAAACTTTATAAAACTGGGTTGCTTAAATGTGCGTGGATGTAGTGCGGATGACAAGAAACAGATGATTGCTGATGTTATGAATGAAAAGAAGTTGGATGTCCTGGCCCTAAGCGAAACAAAGCTGAAGGGGGTAGGAGAGTTTCAGTGGGGGGAAATAAATGGGATTAAATCTGGAGTATCTGAGAGAGTTAGAGCAAAGGAAGGGGTAGCAGTAATGTTAAATGATCAGTTATGGAAGGAGAAAAGAGAATATGAATGTGTAAATTCAAGAATTATGTGGATTAAAGTCAAGGTTGGATGCGAGAAGTGGGTCATAATAAGCGTGTATGCACCTGGAGAAGAGAGGAATGCAGAGGAGAGAGAGAGATTTTGGGAGATGTTAAGTGAATGTATAGGAGCCTTTGAACCAAGTGAGAGAGTAATTGTGGTAGGGGACTTGAATGCTAAAGTAGGAGAAACTTTTAGAGAGGGTGTGGTAGGTAAGTTTGGGGTGCCAGGTGTAAATGATAATGGGAGCCCTTTGATTGAACTTTGTATAGAAAGGGGTTTAGTTATAGGTAATACATATTTTAAGAAAAAGAGGATAAATAAGTATACACGATATGATGTAGGGCGAAATGACAGTAGTTTGTTGGATTATGTATTGGTAGATAAAAGACTGTTGAGTAGACTTCAGGATGTACATGTTTATAGAGGGGCCACAGATATATCAGATCACTTTCTAGTTGTAGCTACACTGAGAGTAAAAGGTAGATGGGATACAAGGAGAATAGAAGCATCAGGGAAGAGAGAGGTGAAGGTTTATAAACTAAAAGAGGAGGCAGTTAGGGTAAGATATAAACAGCTATTGGAGGATAGATGGGCTAATGAGAGCATAGGCAATGGGGTCGAAGAGGTATGGGGTAGGTTTAAAAATGTAGTGTTAGAGTGTTCAGCAGAAGTTTGTGGTTACAGGAAAGTGGGTGCAGGAGGGAAGAGGAGCGATTGGTGGAATGATGATGTAAAGAGAGTAGTAAGGGAGAAAAAGTTAGCATATGAGAAGTTTTTACAAAGTAGAAGTGATGCAAGGAGGGAAGAGTATATGGAGAAAAAGAGACAAGTTAAGAGAGTGGTGAAGCAATGTAAAAAGAGAGCAAATGAGAGAGTGGGTGAGATGTTATCAACAAATTTTGTTGAAAATAAGAAAAAGTTTTGGAGTGAGATTAACAAGTTAAGAAAGCCTAGAGAACAAATGGATTTGTCAGTTAAAAATAGGAGAGGAGAGTTATTAAATGGAGAGTTAGAGGTATTGGGAAGATGGAAGGAATATTTTGAGGAATTGTTAAATGTTGATGAAGATAGGGAAGCTGTGATTTCGTGTATAGGGCAAGGAGGAATAACATCTTGTAGGAGTGAGGAAGAGCCAGTTGTGAGTGTGGGGGAAGTTCGTGAGGCAGTAGGCAAAATGAAAGGGGGTAAGGCAGCCGGGATTGATGGGATAAAGATAGAAATGTTAAAAGCAGGTGGGGATATAGTTTTGGAGTGGTTGGTGCAATTATTTAATAAATGTATGGAAGAGGGTAAGGTACCTAGGGATTGGCAGAGAGCATGCATAGTTCCTTTGTATAAAGGCAAAGGGGATAAAAGAGAGTGCAAAAATTATAGGGGGATAAGTCTGTTGAGTGTACCTGGTAAAGTGTATGGTAGAGTTATAATTGAAAGAATTAAGAGTAAGACGGAGAATAGGATAGCAGATGAACAAGGAGGCTTTAGGAAAGGTAGGGGGTGTGTGGACCAGGTGTTTACAGTGAAACATATAAGTGAACAGTATTTAGATAAGGCTAAAGAGGTCTTTGTGGCATTTATGGATTTGGAAAAGGCATATGACAGGGTGGATAGGGGGGCAATGTGGCAGATGTTGCAAGTGTATGGTGTAGGAGGTAGGTTACTGAAAGCAGTGAAGAGTTTTTACGAGGATAGTGAGGCTCAAGTTAGAGTATGTAGGAAAGAAGGAAATTTTTTCCCAGTAAAGGTAGGCCTTAGACAAGGATGTGTGATGTCACCGTGGTTGTTTAATATATTTATAGATGGGGTTGTAAGAGAAGTAAATGCGAGGGTCTTGGCAAGAGGCGTGGAGTTAAAAGACAAAGAATCACACACAAAGTGGGAGTTGTCACAGCTGCTCTTTGCTGATGACACTGTGCTCTTGGGAGATTCTGAAGAGAAGTTGCAGAGATTGGTGGATGAATTTGGTAGGGTGTGCAAAAGAAGAAAATTAAAGGTGAATACAGGAAAGAGTAAGGTTATGAGGATAACAAAAAGATTAGGTGATGAAAGATTGAATATCAGATTGGAGGGAGAGAGTATGGAGGAGGTGAATGTATTCAGATATTTGGGAGTGGACGTGTCAGCGGATGGGTCTATGAAAGATGAGGTGAATCATAGAATTGATGAGGGAAAAAGAGTGAGTGGTGCACTTAGGAGTCTGTGGAGACAAAGAACTTTGTCCTTGGAGGCAAAGAGGGGAATGTATGAGAGTATAGTTTTACCAACGCTCTTATATGGGTGTGAAGCGTGGGTGATGAATGTTGCAGCGAGGAGAAGGCTGGAGGCAGTGGAGATGTCATGTCTGAGGGCAATGTGTGGTGTGAATATAATGCAGAGAATTCGTAGTTTGGAAGTTAGGAGGAGGTGCGGGATTACCAAAACTGTTGTCCAGAGGGCTGAGGAAGGGTTGTTGAGGTGGTTCGGACATGTAGAGAGAATGGAGCGAAACAGAATGACTTCAAGAGTGTATCAGTCTGTAGTGGAAGGAAGGCGGGGTAGGGGTCGGCCTAGGAAGGGTTGGAGGGAGGGGGTAAAGGAGGTTTTGTGTGCGAGGGGCTTGGACTTCCAGCAGGCATGCGTGAGCGTGTTTGATAGGAGTGAATGGAGACAAATGGTTTTTAATACTTGACGTGCTGTTGGAGTGTGAGCAAAGTAACATTTATGAAGGGATTCAGGGAAACCGGCAGGCCGGACTTGAGTCCTGGAGATGGGAAGTACAGTGCCTGCACTCTGAAGGAGGGGTGTTAATGTTGCAGTTTAAAAACTGTAGTGTAAAGCACCCTTCTGGCAAGACAGTGATGGAGTGAATGATGGTGAAAGTTTTTCTTTTTCGGGCCACCCTGCCTTGGTGGGAATCGGCCGGTGTGATAATAAAAAAAAATAAATAAATACAAAATGGGAAGTGACACAGTTACTTTTTGCTGATGATACTGTGTTTATGGGAGATCCTAAAGAAAAATTGCAAAGGTTAGTGGACGAATTTGGGAGTGTGTGTAAAGGTAGAAAGTTGAAAGTGAACATAGAAAAGAGTAAGGTGATGAGGGTATCAAATGATTTAGTTAAAGAAAAATTGGATATCAAATTGGGGAGAAGGAGTATGGAAGAAGTGAATGTTTTCAGATACTTGGGAGTTGACATGTCAGCGGATGGATTTATGAAGGATGAGGTTGATCATAGAATTGATGAAGGAAAAAAGGTGAGTGGGGCATTGAGGTATATGTGGAGGCAAAGAAGGGAATGTATGAAAGTATAGTAGTACCAACACTCTTATATGGGTGTGAAGCTTGGATTGTAAATGCTGCAGCGAGGAGGCGGTTGGAGGCAGTGGAGATGTCCTGTCTAAGGGCAATGTGTGATGTAAATATTATGCAGAAAATTCGGAGTGTGGAAATTAGGAGAAGGTGTGGAGTTAATAAAAGTATTAGTCAGAGGGCTGAAGAGGGTTTGTTGAGGTGGTTTGGTCATTTAGAGAGAATGGATCACAGTAGAATGACATGGAGAGCGTATAAATCTGTAGGGGAAGGAAGGCGGGGTAGGGGTCGTCCTTGAAAAGGTTGGAGGGAGGGGATAAAGGAGGTGTTGTGGGTGAGGGGTTTGGACTTCCAGCAAGTGTGCGTGAGCGTGTTAGATAGGAGTGAGTGGAGACGAATGGTGTTTGGGACCTGACGAGCTGTTGGAGTGTGAGCAGGGTAATATTTAGTGAAGGGATTCAGGGAAACCGGTTATTTTATATAACCGGACTTGAGTCCTGGAAATGGGAAGTACAATGCCTGCACTCTAAAGGAGAGGTTTGGAATATTGGCAGTTTGGAGGGATATATTGTGTATTTTTATACGTATATACGTACTTCTAAACTGTTGTATTTGGGCACCTCTCCATAAGAGTGATTATGTGTGAGTGAGGTGAAAGTGTTGAATGATGATGAAAGTATTTTCTTTTTGGGGATTTTCTTTCTTTTTGGGTCACCCTGCCTCGGTGGGAGACGGCTGACTTGTTGGAAAAAAAAATCGGGAAAACTGGTTATTTTTTTATAACCGGACTTGGGCACTGGAAATTGGAAGTTCAGTGCCTGCACTTTAAAGGAGGGGTTTGGGATATTGGCAGTTTGGAAGGGTACATTATATATCTTTATGTATGCTTCTAAACTGTTGTATCTGGGCACCTCTGCAAAGACATCATCAGTGAATGATGATGAAAGTATTTTCTTCTTGTGGATTTTCTTTCTTTTTGGGTCACCCTGCCTCGGTGGGAGACGGCCAACTTGTTGAGAAAAAAAACGTATACTGTAAGCTAATAATTTTGTTTATAATTTTTAAAGCATAACTGTGTTATTAAGTTGTAGGGAGTTAAATAGCATAAGGAAAGTTTCTTGGAAACAAGTGGATTGATCTGGCAAGTTTATTTAACAGGTATTCCATGCTTGGCCTATGGTTGTGCTGCATCCCTGCTCATCAGCTGCCAAGAGGAGGTCCACACACCTGATGGCACAGTGCCAATTTATTTCTTGTATGAAGAGGACAGAAATGCTATGCATTAAATCTCTAATTTTTAAGTAATATTTTTAGTTTAATAAATAAGTGGAGTGGATTCTAATGTGATTCAGTAGAGCATGTTGGAAAGTACTTGAATAATGTATATGGCTTGAAATTATTTTTGAGAGTGAGTTTCTGTGAATGTTCAACAGTTTAATACAAACATTTGATTAGAATGGTTTGTAAATACACTGTACTGTATGTAATGGTTGTGTAAATTTTTCACACAAATAAAACAGTACTAAGTAGGTGTGAACCCCAGTGTTAATAGTGAGAGTATTCTGTAAACTATGGCAAACTTAGCAAGGCTTGTTCAGTATGGCCCTGAGGCATGGAACTTGCTTCAGGGTGTGTTTTGTGTATACAAGCCTGCTGATATGACAGTTGGGTATCTAAGGAAAGTGATAATAAGCAACATGTGTCGGGACTTGAATTTGCTAGACCCGCGACCAGCGACTCTACACATGGCTATTGAAGGTTCGTTCTTGTTTAATGAACTTTGTGTTGTTGAAAATATAACATTTTAATTACTTTTTTGAGCATCGGGTACAGTAATTTCAAATGCAAAAACTAATAAATGCTGAACAATGGTACAAACAAACCCCATTGAGAAAATGTAGCAGAATTGAAATGAATACTATACAAGTGCTCTTCAACTTACGATGGCTCATCATATGGTATTTTGACTTTATGATGGTGCAAAAGCAATTACTTAGGAGGTGAAACTTATAATTACCCAGAATGAAAGAGGCAGTTCCATAACTTGTATTCATTCATTTACTTTTCACTACTGGTATTTAGTTAATTACAGTAATTATTTGTTTATTTACTTATTCAGTGACAGTAGCTGTTTACTTATTTATTTATATCATATTCACATTTGACTTACGATGGGTTTGTTGGAATGTAACCCCATCATAAGTCGAGGAGCACCTGTATTCATTTGAACCACTGTTTGACAGGGGTTAGACTCTTGGATGTTATGTGAGTGTTGAAGTTGTGGATAATTGGAAATTTTGCCTGCCTAAATTACTTAAATATTTTTTGGTCATATCTTTTTTAACTATTGCTGTAATCTACTTAATATTGTCATAAGAAACAGCACATTTTAAATGATCGTATTGTTAGTTTTTAATTTAGGGGTTATGTGCAAAGGAAAATGACATTTGGCACCAAAGAAAAACATGAATAATCAAAAGTATCCACTTATATTTTGGAGTTTAGCTGTATAATAATTCAGCCTTGCAGTGAGACATACTCTCTTCAGTGTGAAGCTGATATATGCAGTACTTCTCTTACCTTCTGTTTTATTTCTTCCATATGGGATTGCTTGTACTGTAACGTCAAGTATATTAATTGTTAGAATTTTTAAATATTGTATTAATACTGTACATTTAATTTTGTATTGCCACAAATATCCTGAACTCTTATGTTTAGTTGGTTGCAGCTTTATAACTGCTGACCTTCCTAATATACCAGTGATAAGAGGCAGCAAAAGTGATACAGTGCAGGAATTTCATTGTTACTCACATAGTGACTTCGACCACAAGGGTATCAGACAAGGATCTTAAGAGACAAGCAGGCCTTGGAACTAGAGTTGACTGAATATCACCAAATGATTGTTTGAGGAAGATTGCGCAAGAAAAGATAACATTCTGCAGCCTGAATTCAGTGGGGCATAATGACTGATGTGGATGAAATTAACAGCCACTACTTGTAGTTTGGAGAAAGCAGACTTGGTCATGTAGTGGAAAGTGAATCCATGCCCCTCTGGTGCCAGGAGTGTGATGCAGTACAGTACTGTAATAAGTTTATCAAATACTTCTCTAACTATATTCTGCTTGAACATGGCAAAATTGTTTTCCCAACCCGCAGATAAAGGTGGATTCTAATATTAGTGTAGCACAGGGAGGACTCCTTTGATGAATGAGAGAGGGCAACCTGATGGAGGGAGAGGTAGTAAACATAATGGACTGACTAGGGGTGGTACAGTGTAAAGGAACAACAGGGCAACAAAAGTTGTTCATTAGGGATCATATAGCATGAATCATCTCTCAGACCTGGTCATCTGCCTTTGAGTCCTTAGAACATGATAGTAAATAAAGCCATATTCATTTTGGTATATTCCAAATATTTCAGCAGTGGAGTTGAGGCATACCACATATCAACATGATTGGGCTACTTGCACTCCCAGGGAGCTTCCAGTACTGGAGTGCCTAAGCCAGTGTTTACCTGGAGAGAGTTGGGGGATCAATGCCCCCGTGGCCCGGTCTGTGACCAAGCCTTATGGTGGATCAGGGCCTGATCAACCAGGCTGGCTGCGCGCAATCCAACGTACGAGCCACAGCCCGGCTGGTCAGGTACCGACTTCAGGTTCTTGTCCAGTGCCTGCTTGAAAACAGCCAGGGATCTATTGGTAATCCCCCTTATGTATGCTGGGAGGCAGTTGAACAGTCTTGGGCCTCTGGCACTTATTGTGTTGTCTCTTAACGTGCTAGTGACACCCCTGCTTTTCGTTGGGGGGATGTTGCATCGTCTGCCGAGTCCTTTGCTTTCGTAGAGAGTGATTTTCGTGTGCAAGTTTGGTACTAGTCCCTCTAGGATTTTCCAGGTGTATATAATCCCACCTGCATTCCAGGGAGTACAGGTTCAGGAACTTCAAGCGTTGCCAGTAATTGAGGTGTTTTATCTCCGTTATGTGTGCCATGAAGGTTCTCTGTACATTTTCTAGGTCAGCAGTTTCACCTGCCTTGAAAGGTGCTGTTGGTGTGCAGCAATATTCCAGCCTAGATAGAACAAGCGACCTGAAGAGTCATCATTGGCTTGGCATCCCTAGTTTTGAAGGTTCTCATTATCCATCCTGTCATTTTTCTAGCAGATGCAATTGATACAATGTTATGGTCCTTGAAGGTGAGATCCTCCGACATGATCACTCCTAGGTCTTTGACGTTAGTTTGACGCTAGTTTTTCGCTTCAGCCAGAACACCTCATCCAACAAAAGGAATCTTATTTGTGACCTCTGTAGTGGATGGAGCTAGTCTTACATGAGAGGTAACAGCTGATACATCTAGCTGTCTTCAACTAGAGCAGGAAGGGAGGTCTTATTCAGCATTCCTGTCCAGTGGTATCAGGACTGAAATTCATTAAGTTTTGCCAATATTTGTTTTTCCCTTATTCATTATAGTATGTGCATTTATTACACTAATGTTTTGAATGTGAACTTTTTTGAATATTTTTTATATTGTTGATAGAGAAGAGTCTGATCATTATGGCATGCACACAGGTAGTGTTGGTGACAAGCTTGTGATCACACAAAGGGAGAACTTTGCTGACAATTCACTGGTTCTGGGACCCAGGTATCAAGCAGTAGATTTCAAGTTGTCTTCGGCTCTTCACTTGCATAAAAATATTTCAGGTAAAAGGAAAAATCTGTATTGTGAATGTTATTGTATGTTTATTTTGCCATTTGCATTGTTTATCTTAGTATTTTTATGTTTATTGTTGTTTTTGTAAACTTAAGTTTACCACTGTTTATGTGCACGTTTATGCAAGTTTCAGTTTACCAGTGTTATGTGCAAGGTATAAGTGCTGTGATATACTGTATTCGGGTCTCTGGTTCTTTGGTTCTCATAATCTTTAAACATTTGTGAATACTTTATTAAGTATGTATTAACCTTTAAAGGTTTTTGTATACACTACATACAGTATTGAAGTCCACTGTTAATAATGTCAGTGAGCTCAACACACAAGTTTGGTGATATGAGTTTAAATACATTAGTACATACATTTCTTTTTAAATAATGATCACAACATTCTACCTCCCTGCCAGTCAGGACTCAGGCTCAAAAAGAAAGCAAATAACTTTTTTTTTTTTAACACTGACAGTCTCCCAAAGAAGAAAACACTTTCTCTGTCTCTCATTCAATCAGTCTTGTCAGAAAAGCACCAACATCACAGTTCAGATGACCCTCCAGACTGCAACTTCCCCACCCCTCCTTCAGAGTGCAGGTATAGCACTTCCACCTCCAGGACTCGAGTCTGGCTAACTGTTCTTCCCGAATTCCTTCATAAGTGTTTTTTTCTCTCACTCCAGCAGCATGTCCCGTAGCTCGATCGCTAGTGCACTCAGCTCACACACTGAGGTCCAGAGTTTGAATCTCCAGCACAGCTGGAAAACATTAGGATGCATTTCCATGAGACATCTGTTGTCTATGTTCATCCATCAGTATGAAATAGGTACCTGGTTATTAGTCGACTGGTGTGGGTCACACCCCAGGACAAAATTGACCTAATTTGCCTGAAATGCTCTGCATAACAATTGACTTTCTATATAGTAGTATGTCATTGATGTCAGCTAGGCCTGTATACCTTGTACATGTAGAAATAAAGATAATAATAATAATGAACCACTTACCTCCACCCACTCCTCTCTCACACAAGCCTGTTGGGTGTCCAAACCTCTGGCATTCAACTTGATAAAAATTAATACAGTATCTACTTGGATTGTTTATTATTCTGCAAAAGACATTTAAAACTATCAACCAAAACAGCAACTATTTTTTACTCCTACTTCTTCATTGATGCTTTGGGTTGGGGGTGGGTGGGGGTTCCCCAAACAGCAGTCACACTTCTTGTGTGTTTGTTGAAAGATACAATTATTTTACATTTCAGGGCATTTAGGGAAAGACCTGGCTTCTCCATGTGCTCTGACTTTTGTGATGTTCTCTGGCACATATTCCATGGTGTCAAAGTCTAGATGTTGAACTTGTTGAATTTTGGATTGGATCTATAAAATAAACCCAGTTAAATTTTTTTTTTTTTTTTTTCAACAAGTCAGCCGTCTCCCACCGAGGCAGGGTGACCCAAAAAAGAAAGAAAATCCCCAAAAAGAAAATACTTTCATCATCATTCAACACTTTCACCACACTCACACATTATCACTGTTTTT
Organism: Cherax quadricarinatus; assembly: GCF_038502225.1. Lineage (NCBI taxonomy): Eukaryota > Metazoa > Arthropoda > Malacostraca > Decapoda > Parastacidae > Cherax > Cherax quadricarinatus. The sequence goes on from NC_091299.1 coordinate 23,428,193, forward strand.
GCAGAGGTGATCAGAATACAACAGTTTAGAAGCATACACATATAAAGATGCACAACATATCCCTCCAAACTGCCAATATCCCAAACCCCTCCTTTAAAGTGCAGGCATTGTACTTCCCATTTCCAGGACTCAAGTCCGACTATACGAAAATAACTGGTTTCCCTGAATTCCTTCACTAAATATTACCCTGCTCACACTCCAACAGATCGTCAGGTCCCAAGTACCATTCGTCTCCATTCACTCCTATCTAACACACTCACGCACGCTTGCTGGAAGTCCAAGCCCCTTGCCCACAAAACCTCCTTTACCCCCTCTCTCCAACCCTTTCGAGGATGACCCCTACCCCGCCTTCCTTCCCCTATAGATTTATACGCTTTCCATGTCATTCTACTTTGATCCATTCTCTCTAAATGACCAAACCACCTTAACAACCCCTCTTCTGCCCTCTGACTAATACTTTTATTAACTTGTATAAATAAAAATTACATAGTTCTTAACAAATTTGCATAGCACCAATATAAGCCCACTGAAATATACAAAGTGTGCATTTAAAAAAATTGCTATAGTACATTTGATAAAAGGACTTGAGGAAAAGGTGAAGGTGTAAGGTAAAGCAAAAGTAAAGATTTATGGTGAATATGATTCAAACAGATGAAAGTGCACCTTTATCATCCATTGATATAATATTGTAGCACCTTCCTGACATTTGTATTCTTCATACTGCACTGCTCCTAGACATCTTTTTTAATATAAATTCATGAAATTTATTTCTTTTTTAACACTAGTTATCTCCCACTGAGGTAGGGTGACTTGACAAAGATTTTCACCCTCACTCATTTAGTCACTTTCTTGCAGGAAATGTGCTGACATCACATTTCAGATGACCTTCCAAACTGTAGTATCCCCACCCCTCCTTAAGAGTGCAGGCATTGTGTTTATCACCTCCAGGGCTGAAGTCTAGCTAATTCGTTTTCCTGAATCCTTTCATAAATGTTACCCTGCTCTCCAACAGCATATGAAATGAAAAAAAAAAAATGCCTTCGCTCCTATCTTACACACACAAGCCTGTTGGATGTCCAAGACTCTACAGTTATGGGATGACTCCGACCCCTCCTTCCCTTCACTCCAGATTTATACACTCTTCAAGTAATCCTATTTTGCTTTATCCTCTCTAAATATCCAAACCACTTCAATAACCTCTCCTCAGCACTCTGATTAATAAATAATAAAAATTCACATTACCATATTTTTTTTTTTTTCAACAAACCGGCTGTATCCCACCAAGGCAGAGTGGCCCAAAAAGAAAAACGAAAGTTTCTGTTTTTAAATTTAGTAATTTATACAAGAGAAGGGGTTACTAGCCCCTTGCCCTCGGCATTTTAGTCACCTCTTACAACACGCATAGCTTACGGAGGAAGAATTCTATTCCACTTCCCCATGGAGATAAGAGGAAATAAACAAGACCAAGAACTTGAAAGAAAATAGCAGAAAACCCAGAGGGGTGTGTATATATATGCTTGTATATGTATGTGTAGTGTGACCTAAGTGTAAGTAGAAGTAGCAAGACATACCTGAAATCTTGCATGTTTATGAGACAGAAAAAAGGACACCAGCAATCCTACCATCATGTAAAACAATTACAGGCTTTCGTTTTATACTCACTTGGCAGGACAGTAGTACCTCCCTGGGCGGTTGCTGTTTACCAACCTACTACCTAAATTACCATGGATGTAGATAAATAACCCACACTTAGGAGAGGGAAGCTTATGACATTACAGTCCGACTTGGACCATTGACAAGTTGGACGGAAATGTCATCAGAAGTTTCTCTCCCTCTTAAGTGCAGGTTATTTGGATACTCTGTATAGTACTTTTGGTAACCCCATACATTTCTAATCTCCAAGCCTTGAATTCTCTTCATAATGATCACACCACACATTGCTCTGAAATATGGTATGTCCACTGCCTTCAGTCTCCTCCTGAGGGTAGTGCTGTAAGATTTGTGATAGACATACATTGTAAACTAGTTTCTGTATTACTGAAGTACAAGTTTTCTGAAATAAGCCCAGACTCTTATTATATCACTGAGTCCTTCATATTTTACAGTATTTATTTCAAAGTAAAATAAACTTTAAACTCTTGCAAGTCATCTGAATGTTATTGAATGCCATACACATACTAAGAGTACAGATCATGGATTATTACATTCTTTATCTCCTACTGTAAACACATTTGCCAGTACTCACTTTGAAGATATTCTTCACCTTGGAGCTTCTCTCTCATATTAACCTTGCTGTTTTGCAAATTAGATGCTCTTGCTAATATTTAGCTTTATAAAATAATCTGGTAGACTGACAACAAGCTCTGATTGTCTTAAGTTTGAAATAGATACAATGCTATACAGTACTCTACAGCAGGGCCCCACTTTATGGCATTTTGCCTTATGGCGTTCCGCTAATACGGACATTTCGAATTATGACCAAAATTCGTTTTACGGCTCCCCCACCTGACTTTCTAATACGGTCACAGCGCCCCACCGGGTTTGTTCATGTTGTCTGTGAGTCCCGTGAGCACTAGGCCACTCCATTATGTCTAAAAACTTTCCAGAATTTCAAATGTTTTAGGAAAGGTATGGGTGTGTAGACCAAGTGTTTACAGTGAAACACATAGGCGAACAGTATTTGGATAAGGGTAAAGAGGGTTTTGTGGCATTTATGGATTTGGAAAAGGCATATGACATGGTGGATAGGGGGGCAATGTGGCAGATGTTGCAAATGTATGGAATAGGAGGTAGGTTGCTAAAAGCAGTGAAAAGTTTTTACGAGGATAGTGAGGTTCAGGTTAGAGTATGTAGGCAAGAGGGGGATTATTTCCCAGTTTAAGTAGGCCTTAGACAGGGATGTGTAATGTCACCATGGTGGTTCAGTATATTTATAGATGGAGTAGTAAGAGAAGTGACTTCTTGGGTGTTAGCAAGAGGTGTGCGGTTAAAGGATGAAGAGTCTAACACAAAGTGGGAATTGTTACATTTGCTCTTTGCTGATGACACTGTGCTTTTGGGAGATTCTGAAGAGAAGTTGCAGAGGTTGGTTGATGAGTTTGGCAGGATATGTAAAAGAAGGAAGTTAAAAGTGAATACAGTAGGGCCCCACTTATATGGCAGGTTAGGTTCCAAGCTACTGCCGTAAAGCGGAAATCGCTGTAAAGTGGAACACCCTTTTTTTCCCCTTATAAATGCATACAAATACTAGATAACAAGTTTACACTAACATATATTAAGTTAGGAATAGAGCTAGGCATCAAAAAACAATAAAAAAGTACAATACACACTTAGTGCACTCATTACTTGCCTTAAAATATTTGTAGTCTTAATCTAGGGTGAGACAAGCAAAATGAGCTTGAAACATAAACAGATATGAATGAATGTATAAATAATTTTCTAAAAAAAGCCCAATGCCTCTACAAAAAACATTTCCCCCCCCCCCAAAAAAAAACAGATCACAGCAAAGAGACTGAATAGTCCCTGGATAACACCTAGCATCCTCAAATCCATTAACACAAAGCACAAATATGAAAAACAGTATAGAACGGGTCAAATAACTAGAGAACAGTCTAAACGTTACTCCTCAGCTCTTACCAGCCGGATAAGAAGATCTAAAAATTTTTTTTTTTCTTTTTACAAGTCAACCATCTCCCACCGAGGCAGGGTGACCCAAAAAGAAAGAAAATCCCCAAAAAGAAAATACTTTCATCATCATTCAACACTTTCACCTCACTCACACATAATCACTGTTTTTGCAGAGGTGCTCAGAACACAACAGTTTAGAAGCATCTACGTATAAAGATACACAACATATCCCTCCAAACTGCTAATATCCCGAACCCCTCCTTTAGAGTGCAGGCATTGTACTTCCCATTTCCAGTACTCAAGCCCGGCTATTTAAAAATAACTGGTTTCCCTGAATCCCTTCACTAAATATTACCCTACTCACACTCCAACAGCTCATCAGGTCCCAAATACCATTCGTCTCCATTCACTCCTATCGAACATGCTCAAGCACGCCTGCTGGAAGTCTAAAAAATTGTACTATGAAAATAGATTACATAACATCAAAGGTGATATGAAAAAAGCCTGGAAAACTATCTAAAATTCTTGGAACTAAAAAGTTATCCAAAAACAAAACAATCAAACTAACAATATCAGACGAACCCCTACTCACACCCACTGAAACAGCAAACAGACTCAATGTTTTCTTCTCCACCATAGGAAAAAATCTAGCGAACAAAATACCAAGCTCAAACGCCCGTCCATCAGACTACCTCATAGGTACCTACCCAAATACGCTATTCGTAGCTCCAACCAACCTCGCTCATCATCAACACCCTTAAAAACAAGGCAGGTGACATAAACAACTTGCCTGCTTTTATGTACAAAAAAGCTTCTCCAGTATTGTCACCAGTTATTGCAACACTCTTTAACAAATCCATTGAATCATCTACCTTCCCAGCAATCCTCAAAATAGCGAGGGTCACTCCAATCCATAAAGGAGGTGACCAAGCTGACTTGAGTAACTATAGACCAATATCTAACTTACCACTGCTCTCTAAAATCTTTGAAAAATTAATTCATAGACGGATCTATTCCTACCTCGTCTCTCTTCACACGGTGAGGGCCTGGGTTCGATTCCCAGCCAGAGTAGAAACATTGGACGTGTTTCTTTCCACCTGTTGTCTATGTTCCCCATCAGTAAAATGGGTACCTGGGTGTTAGTCGACTGGTGTGGGTCGCATCCTGGGACACTGACCTAAGGAGGCCTGGTCACAGACCGGGCCGCGGGGGCGTTGACCCCCGGAACTCTCTCCAGATAAACTCCAGATAAACACAACATATTAAACCCTTGTCAGTTCGGATTCAGGAATAATAAAAGCACAAATGATGCTATCATACACATGCTAGAACTAATGTATACTGCACAAGAAAAGAAAGAAGTCCCGCTGGGCATTTTCACTGATTTCCGTGAAGCTTTTGATACAGTCGACCACGAACTGCTGTACTCCAAATTGACGCACTATGGTATCAGAGGACACTCCTTGAACTACCTAAAGGCATACCTTAGTAACAGAACTCAATATGTTTATGCAAATGGTGCAAACTCTTCCACCCAACCAATCACAGTAGGAGTCCCACAAGGAAGTATCCTTGGACCACTCCTCTTTCTCATCTACATCAATGATCTACCAAATGCATCACAGCTACTCAAACCCATATTATTTGCAGATGACACAATATATGTCTTCTCTCACCCAGACCCAGCCACTTAATCACCCTAGACTAAATGCTAAATACTCAGTACACACATACTTATGTTATTCCCACATCATAATTTCAGCAATTACTTTGAACCTTTTATCCATTGTTGACAGGAATATAATTGAATCATTGTTTTCACAAAAGCGTTTTTGAATCATTGTTTTCACAAAAACATTTTCTGAATATATGAATATATCTTTTGTCTTATATAAATTAGATTCACTTATAATTAATAATCTACTGTACAACTATGATAGAATTAATATTCTACTGTACAGCTATGACATAATTCTTAGTAAACCATACCCCCAGCCGGGATTGAACCCGCGGTCATAGAGTCTCAAAACTCCAGCCCGTCTATGACCGCGGGTTCAATCCCGGCCGGGGATATGGTTTATTTGCAATCGTGTCATTACGATTTCTTGAGTCATAATTCTTAGTGTTAAGTAGTCTATAAGCCAATAATGTTAAGTCGGCCTATAATGCCTAAGCATTAATAGAGGCTCTCATTGCATTGCAACCCATTATTGTAAATACAAAATCTCAATGTACTATTTGCAAAGACAAATAAATAAATAAATAAAATAAATAAATAAATTATAACTGTAGTGTAATCATGCCTCTGGCAAGACAGTGATGGAGTGAATCATGCTGAAAGTTTTTCTTTTTCGGGCCACCCTGCCTTGGTAGGAAATGGCCGATGTGTTAATAAAAATATATATATATATATATATATATATATATATATTTTTTTTTTTTTTTTTTTTTTTTCAACAAGTCGGTCGTCTCCCACCGAGGCAGGGTGACCCAAAAAAAAGAAAGAAAATCCCCAAAAAGAAAATACTTTTATCATCATTCAACACTTTCACCACACTCACACATTATCACTGCTTTTGCAGAGGTGCTCAGAATACAACAGCTTAGAAGCATATACGTATAGAGATACACAACATATCCCTCCAAACTGCCAATATCCCAAACCCCTCCTTTAAAGTGCAGGCATTGTACTTCCCATTTCCAGGACTCAAGTCCGACTATATGAAAATAACCGGTTTCCCTGAATCCCTTCACTAAATATTACCCTGCTCACACTCCAACAGATCGTCAGGTCCCAAGTATCATTCGTCTCCATTCACTCCTATCTAACACGCTCATGCACGCTTGCTGGAAGTCCAAGCCTCTCACCCACAAAACCTCCTTTACTCCCTCTTTCCAACCCTTTCGAGGACGACCCCTACCCCTCTTTCCTTCCCCTATAGATTTATATGCTTTCCATGTCATTCTACTTTGATCCATTCCCTCTAAATGACCAAACCACCTCAACAACCCCTCTTCTGCCCTCTGACTAATGCTTTTATTAACTCCACACCTTCTCCTAATTTCCACACTCCGAATTTTCTGCATAATATTTACACCACACATTGCCCTTAGACAGGACATCTCCACTGCCTCCAACCGTCTCCTCGTTGCTGCATTTACCACCCAAGCTTCACATCCATATAAGAGTGTTGGTACTACTATACTTTCATACATTCCCTTCTTTGCCTCCATAGATAACGTTTTTTGACTCCACATATACCTCAACGCACCACTCACCTTTTTTCCCTCATCAATTCTATGATTAACCTCATCCTTCATAAATCCATCCGCCGACACGTCAACTCCTAAGTATCTGAAAACATTCACTTCTTCCATACTCCTCCTCCCCAATTTGATATCCAATTTTTCTTTATCTAAATCATTTGATACCCTCATCACCTTACTCTTTTCTATGTTCACTTTCAACTTTCTACCTTTACACACATTCTCAAACTCATCCACTAACCTTTGCAATTTTTCTTTAGAATCTCCCATAAGCACAGTATCATCAGCAAAAAGTAACTGTGTCAATTCCCATTTTGAATTTGATTCCCCATAATTTAATCCCACCCCTCTCCCGAACACCCTAGCATTTACTTCTTTTACAACCCCATCTATAAATATATTAAACAACCATGGTGACATTACACATCCCTGTCTAAGACCTACTTTTACCGGGAAGTATTCTCCCTCTCTTCTACACACTCTAACCTGAGCCTCACTATCCTCATAAAAGCTCTTTACAGCATTTAGTAACTTACCACCTATTCCATATACTTGCAACATCTGCCACATTGCTCCTCTATCCACTCTATCATATGCCTTTTCTAAATCCATAAATGCAATAAAAACTTCCCTACCTTTATCTAAATACTGTTCACATATATGCTTCAATGTAAACACTTGATCTACACATCCCCTACCCACTCTGAAGCCTCCTTGCTCGTCCGCAATTCTACATTCTGTCTTACCTCTAATTCTTTCAATTATAACCCTACCGTATACTTTTCCTGGTATACTCAGTAAACTTATTCCTCTATAATTTTTACAATCTCTTTTGTCCCCTTTCCCTTTATATAAAGGGACTATACATGCTCTCCGCCAATCCCTAGGTACCTTCCCCTCTTTCATACATTTATTAAACAAAAGTACCAACCACTCCAACACTATATCCCCCCCTGCTTTTAACATTTCTGTCCTGATCCCATCAGTTCCAGCTGCTTTACCCCCTTTCATTCTACGTAATGCCTCACGTACCTCCACCACACTTACATTCTGCTCTTCTTCACTCCTAAAAGATGGTATACCTCCCTGGCCAGTGCATGAAATTACCGCCTCCCTTTCTTCCTTAACATTTAAAAGTTCCTCAAAATATTCTCGCCATCTACCTAATACCTCCCTCTCCCCATCTACTAACTCCCCTACTCTGTTTTTAACTGACAAATCCATACTTTCCCTAGGCTTTCTTAACTTGTTTAACTCACTCCAAAATTTTTTCTTATTTTCATTAAAATTTCTTGACAGTGCCTCTCCCACTCTTTCATCTGCTCTCCTTTTGCACTCTCTCACCACTCTCTTCACCTTTCTTTTACTCTCCATATACTCTGCTCTTCTTATAACACTTCTGCTTTGTAAAAACCTCTCATAAGCTACCTTTTTCTCTTTTATCACACCCTTTACTTCATCATTCCACCAATCACTCCTCTTTCCTCCTGCCCCCACCCTCCTATAACCACAAACTTCTGCCCCACATTCCAATACTGCATTTTTAAAACTATTCCAACCCTCTTCAACCCCCCCACTACTCATCTTTGCACTAGCCCACCTTTCTGCCAATAGTCGCTTATATCTCGCCCGAACTTCCTCCTTCCTTAGTTTATACACTTTCACCTCCCTCTTACTTGTTGTTGCCACCTTCCTCTTTTCCCATCTACCTCTTACTCTAACTGTAGCTACAACTAAATAATGATCCGATATATCAGTTGCCCCTCTATAAACATGTACATCCTGGAGCCTACCCATCAACCTTTTATCCACCAATACATAATCTAACAAACTACTTTCATTACGTGCTACATCATACCTTGTATATTTATTTATCCTCTTTTTCATAAAATATGTGTTACTTATTACCAAATTTCTTTCTACACATAGCTCAATTAAAGGCTCCCCATTTACATTTACCCCTGGCACCCCAAATTTACCTACTACTCCCTCCATAACATTTTTACCCACTTTAGCATTGAAATCCCCAACCACCATTACTCTCACACTTGATTCAAAACTCCCCACGCATTCACTCAACATTTCCCAGAATCTCTCTCTCTCCTCTACACTTCTCTCTTCTCCAGGTGCATACACGCTTACTATAACCCACTTTTCACATCCAATCTTTATTTTACTCCACATAATCCTTGAATTTATACATTTGTAGTCCCTCTTTTCCTGCCATAGCTTATCCTTCAACATTATTGCTACTCCTTCTTTAGCTCTAACTCTATTTGAAACCCCTGACCTAATCCCATTTATTCCTCTCCATTGAAACTCTCCCACCCCCTTCAGCTTTGTTTCACTTAAAGCCAGGACATCCAGTTTCTTCTCATTCATAACATCCACAATCATCTCTTTCTTATCATTTGCACAACATCCACGCACATTCAGACTTCCCACTTTGACAATTTTCTTCTTCTTATTCTTTTTAGTAATCTTTACAGGAAAAGGGGTTACTAGCCCATTGTTCCCGGCATTTTAGTTGACTTTTACAACACGCATGGCTTACGGAGGAAAGATTCTTATTCCACTTCCCCATGGATATAAAAGGAAAAGTAATAAGACCAAGAACTATTAAGATAAAATCAAAGAAAACTCAGATGAGTGTGTATAAATAAACGTGTACATGTATGTGTAGTGTGACCTAAGTGTAAGTAGAAGTAGCAAGACGTACCTGTAATCTTGCATATTTATGAGACAGACAAAAGACACCAGCAATCCTACCATCATGTAAAACAATTACAGGCTTTCGTTTTACACTCACTTGGCAGGACGGTAGTACCTCCCTGGGTGGTTGCTGTCTACCAACCTACTACCTACAATATATATACAGGAAAGTGGGTGCAGGAGGGAAGAGGAGCGATTGGTGGAATGATGATGTAAAGAGAGTAGTAAGGGAGAAAAAGTTAGCATATGAGAAGTTTTTACAAAGTAGAAGTGATGCAAGGAGGGAAGAGTATATGGAGAAAAAGAGAGAGGTTAAGAGAGTGGTGAAGCAATGTAAAAAGAGAGCAAATGAGAGAGTGGGTGAGATGTTATCAACAAATTTTGTTGAAAATAAGAAAAAGTTTTGGAGTGAGATTAACAAGTTAAGAAAGCCTAGAGAACAAATTGATTTGTCAGTTAAAAATAGGAGAGGAGAGTTATTAAATGGAGAGTTAGAGGTATTGGGAAGATGGAAGGAATATTTTGAGGAATTGTTAAATGTTGATGAAGATAGGGAAGCTGTGATTTCGTGTATAGGGCAAGGAGGAATAACATCTTGTAGGAGTGAGGAAGAGCCAGTTGTGAGTGTGGGGGAAGTTCGTGAGGCAGTAGGTAAAATGAAAGGGGGTAAGGCAGCCGGGATTGATGGGATAAAGATAGAAATGTTAAAAGCAGGTGGGGATATAGTTTTGGAGTGGTTGGTGCAATTATTTAATAAATGTATGGAAGAGGGTAAGGTACCTAGGGATTGGCAGAGAGCATGCATAGTTCCTTTGTATAAAGGCAAAGGGGATAAAAGAGAGTGCAAAAATTATAGGGGGATAAGTCTGTTGAGTGTACCTGGTAAAGTGTATGGTAGAGTTATAATTGAAAGAATTAAGAGTAAGACGGAGAATAGGATAGCAGATGAACAAGGAGGCTTTAGGAAAGGTAGGGGGTGTGTGGACCAGGTGTTTACAGTGAAACATATAAGTGAACAGTATTTAGATAAGGCTAAAGAGGTCTTTGTGGCATTTATGGATTTGGAAAAGGCGTATGACAGGGTGGATAGGGGGGCAATGTGGCAGATGTTGCAAGTGTATGGTGTAGGAGGTAGGTTACTGAAAGCAGTGAAGAGTTTTTACGAGGATAGTGAGGCTCAAGTTAGAGTATGTAGGAAAGAGGGAAATTTTTTCCCAGTAAAAGTAGGCCTTAGACAAGGATGTGTGATGTCACCGTGGTTGTTTAATATATTTATAGATGGGGTTGTAAGAGAAGTAAATGCGAGGGTCTTGGCAAGAGGCGTGGAGTTAAAAGATAAAGAATCACACACAAAGTGGGAGTTGTCACAGCTGCTCTTTGCTGATGACACTGTGCTCTTGGGAGATTCTGAAGAGAAGTTGCAGAGATTGGTGGATGAATTTGGTAGGGTGTGCAAAAGAAGAAAATTAAAGGTGAATACAGGAAAGAGTAAGGTTATGAGGATAACAAAAAGATTAGGTGATGAAAGATTGAATATCAGATTGGAGGGAGAGAGTATGGAGGAGGTGAACGTATTCAGATATTTGGGAGTGGACGTGTCAGCGGATGGGTCTATGAAAGATGAGGTGAATCATAAAATTGATGAGGGAAAAAGAGTGAGTGGTGCACTTAGGAGTCTGTGGAGACAAAGAACTTTGTCCTTGGAGGCAAAGAGGGGAATGTATGAGAGTATAGTTTTACCAACGCTCTTATATGGGTGTGAAGCGTGGGTGATGAATGTTGCAGCGAGGAGAAGGCTGGAGGCAGTGGAGATGTCATGTCTGAGGGCAATGTGTGGTGTGAATATAATGCAGAGAATTCGTAGTTTGGAAGTTAGGAGGAGGTGCGGGATTACCAAAACTGTTGTCCAGAGGGCTGAGGAAGGGTTGTTGAGGTGGTTCGGACATGTAGAGAGAATGGAGCGAAACAGAATGACTTCAAGAGTGTATCAGTCTGTAGTGGAAGGAAGGCGGGGTAGGGGTCGGCCTAGGAAGGGTTGGAGGGAGGGGGTAAAGGAGGTTTTGTGTGCGAGGGGCTTGGACTTCCAGCAGGCATGCGTGAGCGTGTTTGATAGGAGTGAATGGAGACAAATGGTTTTTAATACTTGACGTGCTGTTGGAGTGTGAACAAAGTAACATTTATGAAGGGATTCAGGGAAACCGGCAGGCCGGACTTGAGTCCTGGAGATGGGAAGTACAGTGCCTGCACTCTGAAGGAGGGGTGTTAATGTTGCAGTTTAAAAACTGTAGTGTAAAGCACCCTTCTGGCAAGACAGTGATGGAGTGAATGATGGTGAAAGTTTTTCTTTTTCGGGCCACCCTGCCTTGGTGGGAATCGGCCGGTGTGATAATAAAAAAAAAAATAATATATATATATATATATATATAGGTAGTAGGTTGGTAGACAGCAACCGCCCAGGGAGGTACTACCGTCCTGCCAAGTGAGTGTAAAACGAAAGCCTGTAATTGTTTTACATGATGGTAGGATTGCTGGTGTCCTTTTTTCTGTCTCATGAACATGCAAGATTTCAGGTACGTCTTGCTACTTCTACTTACACTTAGGTCACACTACACATACATGTACAAGCACATATATACACACCCCTCTGGGTTTTCTTCTATTTTCTTTCTAGTTCTTATTCTTGTTTATTTCCTCTTATCTCCATGGGGAAGTGGAACAGAATTCTTCCTCCGTAAGCCATGCGTGTTGTAAGAGGCAACTAAAATGCCGGGAGCAAGGGGCTAGTAACCTCTTCTCCTGTATATATTACTAAATGTAAAAGGAGAAACTTTCGTTTTTCCTTTTGGGCCACCCCGCCTCGGTGGGATACGGCCGGTGTGTTGAAAGAAAGAAGAATATATATATATATATATATATATATATATATATATATATATATATATATATATACAGTGGACCCCCGCTTAACGATCACCTCCAAATGCGACCAATTATGTAAGTGTATTTATGTAAGTGCGTTTGTACGTGTATGTTTGGGGGTCTGAAATGGACTAATCTACTTCACAATATTCCTTATGGGAAAAAATTCGGTCAGTGCTGGCACCTGAACATACTACTGGAATGAAAAAAGTTCGTTAACCGGGGGTCCACTGTTGAGTGTTGAGTGAATGTTGAGTGAATGCGTGGGGAGTTTTGAATCAAGTGTGAGAGTAATGGTGGTTGGGGATTTCAATGCTAAAGTGGGTAAAAATGTTATGGAGGGAGTAGTAGGTAAATTTGGGGTGCCAGGGGTAAATGTAAATGGGGAGCCTTTAATTGAGCTATGTGTAGAAAGAAATTTGGTAATAAGTAATACATATTTTATGAAAAAGAGGATAAATAAATATACAAGGTATGATGTAGCACGTAATGAAAGTAGTTTATTAGATTATGTATTGGTGGATAAAAGGTTGATGGGTAGGCTCCAGGATGTACATGTTTATAGAGGGGCAACTGATATATCGGATCATTATTTAGTTGTAGCTACAGTTAGAGTAAGAGGTAGATGGGAAAAGAGGAAGGTGGCAACAACAAGTAAGAGGGAGGTGAAAGTGTATAAACTAAGGGAGGAGGAAGTTCGGGTGAGATATAAGCGACTATTGGCAGAAAGGTGGGATAGTGCAAAGATGAGTAATGGGGGGGTTGAAGAGGGTTGGAATAGTTTTAAAAATGCAGTATTAGAATGTGGGGCAGAAGTTTGTGGTTATAGGAGGGTGGGTGCAGGAGGAAAGAGGAGTGATTGGTGGAATGATGAAGTAAAGGGTGTGATAAAAGAGAAAAAGGTAGCTTATGAGAGGTTTTTACAAAGCAGAAGTGTTATAAGAAGAGCAGAATATATGGAGAGTAAAAGAAAGGTAAAGAGAGTGGTGAGAGAGTGCAAAAGGAGAGCAGATGATAGAGTGGGAGAGGCACTGTCAAGAAATTTTAATGAAAATAAGAAAAAATTTTGGAGTGAGTTAAACAAGTTAAGAAAGCCAAGGGAAAATATGGATTTGTCAGTTAAAAACAGAGTAGGGGAGTTAGTAGATGGGGAGATGGAGGTATTAGGTAGATGGCGAGAATATTTTGAGGAACTTTTAAATGTTAAGGAAGAAACAGAGGCAGTAATTTCATGCACTGGTCAGGGAGGTATACCATCTTTTAGGAGTGAAGAAGAGCAGAATGTAAGTGTGGGGGAGGTACGTGAGGCATTACGTAAAATGAAAGGGGGTAAAGCAGCTGGTACTGATGAGATCATGACAGAAATGTTAAAAGCAGGGGGGATATAGTGTTGGAGTGGTTGGTACTTTTGTTTAATAAATGTATGAAAGAGGGGAAGGTACCTAGGGATTGGCGGAGAGCGTGTATAGTCCCTTTATATAAAGGGAAAGGGGACAAAAGAGACTGTAAAAATTATAGAGGAATAAGCTTACTGAGTATACCAGGAAAAGTGTACGGTAGGGTTATAATTGAAAGAATTAGAGGTAAGACAGAATGTAGGATTGCGGATGAGCAAGGAGGTTTCAGAGTGGGTAGGGGATGTGTAGATCAAGTGTTTACATTGAAGCATATATGTGAACAGTATTTAGATAAAGGTAGGGAAGTTTTTATTGCATTTATGGATTTAGAAAAGGCATATGATAGAGTGGATAGAGGAGCAATGTGGCAGATGTTGCAAGTATATGGAATAGGTGGTAAGTTATTAAATGCTGTAAAGAGTTTTTATGAAGATAGTGAGGCTCAGGTTAGGGTGTGTAGAAGAGAGGGAGACTATTTCCCGGTAAAAGTAGGTCTTAGACAGGGATGTGTAATGTCACCATGGTTGTTTAATATATTTATAGATGGGGTTGTTAAGGAAGTAAATGCTAGGGTGTTTGGGAGAGGGGTGGGATTAAATTATGGGGAATCAAATTCAAAATGGGAATTGACACAGTTACTTTTTGCTGATGATACTGTGCTTATGGGAGATTCTAAAGAAAAATTGCAAAGGTTAGTGGATGAGTTTGGGAATGTGTGTAAAGGTAGAAAGTTGAAAGTGAACATAGAAAAGAGTAAGGTGATGAGGGTGTCAAATGATTTAGATAAAGAAAAATTGGATATCAAATTGGGGAGGAGGAGTATGGAAGAAGTGAATGTTTTCAGATACTTGGGAGTTGACGTGTCGGCGGATGGATTTATGAAGGATGAGGTTAATCATAGAATTGATGAGGGAAAAAAGGTGAGTGGTGCGTTGAGGTATATGTGGAGTCAAAAAACGTTATCTATGGAGGCAAAGAAGGGAATGTATGAAAGTATAGTAGTACCAACACTCTTATATGGGTGTGAAGCTTGGGTGGTAAATGCAGCAGCGAGGAGACGGTTGGAGGCAGTGGAGATGTCCTGTTTAAGGGCAATGTGTGGTGTAAATATTATGCAGAAAATTCGGAGTGTGGAAATTAGGAGAAGGTGTGGAGTTAATGAAAGTATTAGTCAGAGGGCAGAAGAGGGGTTGTTGAGGTGGTTTGGTCATTTAGAGAGAATGGATCAAAGTAGAATGACATGGAAAGCATATAAATCTATAGGGGAAGGAAGGCGGGGTAGGGGTCGTCCTCGAAAGGGTTGGAGAGAGGGGGTAAAGGAGGTTTTGTGGGTAAGGGGCTTGGACTTCCAGCAAGCGTGCGTGAGCGTGTTAGATAGGAGTGAATGGAGACGAATGGTACTTGGGACCTGACGATCTGTTGGAGTGTGAGCAGGGTAATATTTAGTGAAGGGATTCAGGGAAACCGGTTATTTTCATATAGTCGGACTTGAGTCCTGGAAATGGGAAGTACAATGCATGCACTTTAAAGGAGGGGTTTGGGATATTGGCAGTTTGGAGGGATATGTTGTGTATCTTTATATGTGTATGCTTCTAGACTGTTGTATTCTGAGCACCTCTGCAAAAACAGTGATAATGTGCGAGTGTGGTGAAAGTGTTGAATGATGATGAAAGTATTTTTCTTTTTGGGGATTTTCTTTCTTTTTTGGGTCACCCTGCCTCGGTGGGAGACGGCCGACTAGTTGAAAAAAAAAAAAAAAAAAAAATATATATACAGTGGACCCCCGCATAGCGATCAGCTCTCACCTCGACCAATTATGTAAGTGTATTTTTGTAAGTGCTTTTGTAGGTGTATTTTTGGGGGCCTGAAACGGACTAATCTAATTCACAATATCTCTTATGGGAACAAATTCGGTCTATAACAGCACCCAAACAGACTTCTGGATTGAAATAATATCGTTATGTGGGGGTCCACTGTATATATATATCTCTATATATATATATATATATATATATATATATATATATATATATATATATATATATATATATATATATATATATATACAGTGGACCCCCGCATAACGATGGCATCGCATAGCGATTTTTCCGCATAACGATTACTTTTATCGCAAAATTTTTGCCCCGCATACCGATTAAAAACCCGCATACCGATTTTCGTCCGAGACGCGTCCAATGTGCCCTCAGCCAGCCTCACATGTGCCGCTCCGTCCCATTGTTTACCAGCCAGCCTCCGCGGTAACATCCAAGCATACACTCGGAATATTTCGTATTATTACAGTATTTTCGGTGCTGTTTCTGGAAAATAAGTGACCATGGGCCCCAAGAAAGCTTCTAGTGCCAACCCTGTGGTAAAAAGGGTGAGAATTAGTATGGAAATTAAGAAAGATTTTGAAGGGTTTGGGGCTAACCCTGAGAAGCCTATGCCAGTTGTGGAATCCATTGTGCCTACTTCAAAGATTAAGGAAATGTGTGCACAGTGGGTTGAACTGCAAACCTTTATAGATGAAAATCACCCTGACACAGCTGTTGCAAGCCGTGCTGGTGACTATTTCAATGACAATGTTGTGGCCCATTTTAGACAAATCGTAAAGGAACGGGAGGTACAGAGCTCTATGGACAGATTTGTTGTGCGACAGAGGTCCAGTGACTCTCAAGCTGGTCCTAGTGGCATTAAAAGAAGAAGGGAAGTAACCCCGGAAAAGGACTTGCTACCTCAAGTCGTAATGGAAGGGGATTCCCCTTCTAAACAGTAAGAAGATAATGCTCTCCCCTCCTCCCATCCCATCAATCATCACCAGATCTTCAATAAAAGTAAGTGTCATTTAATTGTGCATGCCTTTTTCAGTTTGTGTGTATTAAAATTAACATTTCATGTGGTAAAAAAAATTTTTTTTCATACTTTTAGGCGTCTTGCACGGATTAATTTGATTTCCATTATTTCTTATGGGGAAAATTCATTCGCATAACGATTATTTC
>NC_091299.1:23447613-23543238 GCF_038502225.1 Cherax quadricarinatus
CTAAGTGTAAGTAGAAGTAGCAAGACATAGTACAGTACTTGAAATCTTGCATGTTTCTTCTTTCAATGAACCGGCCATATCCTACTGAGGCAGGGTGGCCCAAAAGGAAAAATAAAAATTTCTCCTCTTACATTTAGTAATATATACAGGAGAAGAGGTTACTAGCCCCTGTCTCTTGGCATTTTAATCACCTCTTACAACACACACGGCTTACGGAGGAAGAATTCTGTTCCAGTTCCCCATGGAGATAAGAGGACATAAACAAGAACTAGTAAGAAAAATACAAGAAAACCCAAAAGGATGTGTATATACATGTATATGCTTGTACATGTATGTGTAGTGTGACCTAAGTGTAAGTAGAAGTAGCAAGACGTACCTGAAATCTTGCATGTATATGAAACAGAAAAAAGACGCCAGCAATCCTACCATCATGTAAAACAATTACAGGCTTCTGTTTTACGCTCATTTGGCAGGATGGTAGTACCTCCTGGGATTTTGCTGTCTACCAATCTATTACTTACATTATGTGTACCTGTACTTAAATAAACTTACTCACACTGCTGGCATGTAGGTACACATTAAAATCACTAAGAGTATTTTATTAGTCTTGACACCATATTTATAATGATGATAATAATAGTACAATGGACCCTCTGTTTTCGTCATTAATCCGTTCCAGAGAGATCGGCGAAAACTGAAATAAGAAATACTGTAAATCCAATTAATCTGTTCCAGACACCCAAAAATATTAACAAAAAATGTTTGTTTTTGGTTAAGTATAGATTTACATGCAGAAAAAATGAACATTCAACATGACACTTACCTTTATTGAAGACTCTTGGTGTATGGAAGACAGGGAGGAGGGGAGAGTTACGAGAGGTTATTCTTTGGAAGGGGAATCCCCCTCCATAAGGACTCTAGGTACCAAGCCCTTATATAACTGGGGTCACTTTCCTTCTTTGTCTTTTACTGCCCTAGTGACAGTAAAAGACAAAGCTTGAGAGTCACTGGACCTCTGTCACACAAAAAATTGGTCCAGAGAGCTCAGTTTCTGGCATCTCTTTAACCCTTTCAGGGTCCGTGCCGTAGATCTACGGCTTTACATTCAGGGTCCAAACCGTAGATCTACGCCATGAGCTCAGCTCAGATCTGATAAGCTGTGAGCAGTAAATTTGGGCCCAGATATGAGAGAATGCATCAATGTGGTATGTGTGCACCACATAAAACAAATCCTGCAGCACACAGTGCATAACGAGAGAGAAAAAACCGAGACCGTAATTTCCGATTAAAACAGCGACTTTGCAGTGTTTTTTCGTATGTTTTTTTTATAGTTGTATTTGCAATTTCTTGGTCTCATTTGATAGAATGGAAGATATACTACAGAAATAGAGATGATTTTGATTGGTTTTAGTATTGGAAATGGTTTGAAATTGAGCTCAAAGTAGCAGAAATGTTAAATTTTTGCCGATGTTCAAGAGTAAACAAATGACCTCACAAGTTTAATACATGACAGCTGGTGAGTCTCATATACATTCACAAATGTGGTGATATTATTTATACAATTATTACAGTATTGCATAACAGTAAATCTTCTATTTTTTGGTTTGAATAAAAATTCATTATATGAATAAAAAATCAAAATGGAATTCATTTGTAAAGCCTGAAAACGTAACTAATGAACAGAGGAAATGTTAGTTTAGTGCCAGGAATGCCTGCATTGTTTATTCTGGACCCTATTTTGAAATTGGAATATTTTGAACTTTGCATTAAATTGGCCAAATTACCAATTTCCGGTCACTTTATTTTGTTGTTGAAACAGTTGACTTGGTGATTTCTTGTGCTCAATCGATAGAATAGAAGTAATACTAGTGAAATAGCTAAGAATTTGGTTGACTGGAATACTGTAATTGGCCTAAAATGGGAGTCGAAGTTGTTATAATCGTCGATGCATAAATATCACCGACACATCAAAATTTGTGAGAGCATAATTTCGTCAGTTTTCCATCAAATTTCGTACTTTTTGTTTTATTACCTTCAGAAAAAGACTCTACCATTTCATAAGAAAAAAATAAAATTATTTTTTGAAAATTCTTGGACCCTGGTGCACACTTTGAAATTTGGCCTTTGGACCCTGAAAGGGTTAAAATTTCCCTAAAATGGGACATGGCATTGTCATTGTAAAAGTGGCTGGCACGGATTGCAACAGCTTTCTCAGGGTGACGTTCATCCACAAATGCTTGCACCCTATTCCACATTGCACAAATCTCCTTAATCTCTGAAGAAGGCACCTTCTTCCATCTCTCTTCCTCCTCCTGTGAAGCAATTTCCTCAGATGTGCCATGTTGCTGTTACCGATGAAGCTTTTGCAGCTCTTCAGTGGTTAGCTCTTCATTGTGGTCCTCCACTAACTCTTCCACATCCTCGCCACTCTCATCCAATTCCATGGAATTCCCCAATGCCACAATACTGTCCACAACAGGCAGAGGGTCGACAAGGTCAGCCCCAAACTCTTCAAAATCCTTCTTTTGGACACAATCTGGCCACAGTTTTCTCCAAGTAGAGTTCATCATCCTGAAAGTCACTCCCTGCCAAGCCTTATCTATAAGGCTTATGCAATGAAAGATATTGAAGTGATTCCTTCCTTAGGGTCAATTCAGAGTCTGAGGTCACATCAAAGAACCTTTGAAACATTGCTTTGGTGTACAATGTTTTGAAGTTTGCAATGATCTGCTGGTCCATGGGCTGGAGGAGAGGAGTGGTGTTAGGGGGCAAGAACTTCACTGTTACAAAACTGAATTCCTTAGACAATTGGTCTTCCAAGTCTGGAGGATGAGCAGGAGCATTGTCCATTAACAGGAGTCACTGGATTGGCAATTTCTTATCCAGGAGGTATTTTTTCACACTCGAGCCAAACACTTCATTGAACCATTCCAGGAAAATTTCCCTCATGACCCATGCCTTACTGTTAACCTTCCACATCACACACAATTTACTCTTGCCGACACTGTTTTTCTTGAACACGCTGGGATTTTTGGAGTGATGCACCAGTAAAGGCTTCACTTTGAAACCCCCACTAGCATTACCACAGAACAAGAGAGTTAGCCTGTCCTTCATAGGCTTGTGTCCTAAGAGTGCCTTTTCCTCCTGCGTGATGTAGGTCCTCTTTGGTATTTTCTTTGAAAAGAGGCCTGTTTCATCACAATTGAACACTTGTTGGGAGACGAATTTTTCAGCCTCTACAGAGTCTTTGAATTCATGCACAAATTTTACAGCTGCTTGTTTGTCGGAACTGGCAGCATCACCATGCCTTACAACACTGTGTATGCCACTTCGCTTCTTGAATTTTTTGAACCAGCCTTTGCTGGCACTCGTTCCAGGCATTTTCTTTGAGATCGTCATGCAGCTGCCTTGCCTTTTCACAAATTATTGACTGCACAATACTATCTCCCACTAATAGTTTCTCACTGATCCACACCAACAGTAATTTCTCCACTTGTTCAATTGCTTGTGATCTCTGTTTCGTTATCACATTTACCCCTTTCGCAACTTCAGCTTCCTTAATTTCTTTTTTCTTTGCCACAATGGGACTGATGGTTGATGGCACCTTCCCATACATCCTGGCGAGGTCGGCAACACTTATGCCACTATCATATTTTTGTACGATTTCTTTCTTCAATTCAAGTGTTCCTCACTTTCTTTACCAAAGGACTGGCACTAGCTTTCTTTGGGCCCATGGTGGCTTATTTAGTAGTCACACACAATAAACAAGTGCCAAAACTACGGATTATTATGAAATGTTTCGTATGGCCTTGCAGGATATGTTCTCTCACCAAGAAATAACATGACACTGCCTGAGAATGCGTGTGGGAGGTAGCTCTGTGTGCGTACTGGGCACTGGACAGGTTCTGTACCATTGACGAAAATGGAGGCAATATTTTGACGAAAAGTCGGCAAAAACTGAAATTGGCAATAACAGAGATTGTATAAGTGAAACAATAGCATTCTACTTTCCAGTGATGTCAGCTTTCCAGTGGTAGCCTGGAACCTAACCTGTCTATTTTACACTTGGCTAAATTTTTAAAAATTTTCGGCATTGTTTTATGTATCTGTAAAGGCATCTTGCTAACCTAATTTGTATCCATAATATGAAGGAGTATGTGTGCTTGGCATCAACTCGGGCAGCAAGAGAACACACACAGTGCGAGAAGCAAGACTGATTCGAGCTTACACAGTTTCTGGCCAGTTTGGGCGGGCCACTGATACTCATTTTCATGATGGCAAGGTGAGTCCTGGCCTGTGGATTAATATCTTTTATACAGTGTGTCACATTGTTTTAAAAGAGAGAGGATTACTGTAAATTGTGCTCTGCATTGCTAGTAAATTATATTTACACAGTTTCTTCTTAAAATATTCATTGCCATTGTTTGCTTCTCTTGAGTCACATCTCTTACATCTTTGTAAATTCTCAAGGTGTTTATTCTTATATGAAGTAACATTTATGAAAAAGAAGTACATATTAATTACTCTAAGAAAATTATTAATACAGTAATAAGAGCAATGTACTGCACAGTACAGAGCTGTTCTGTACAGATCTCTTATTCCTTTATTTTTATGCTTTAAATTTACAATTAAATAATAAATGTAAATAGAAACTATGTACATATAAAATTTGCTTTGTGAGACCCAAAAGAAAATGCATTCACTTTCATTAATTCATTTGCTGTTTTGCCAGAAGTGTTCTGACTTCACAATTCAGATTACCCTCTGAACTGCAGCATCCCCCATCCATCCTCCAAAGTGCAGTCACTGCCCATCCATCCTATAGAATGCAGTCACTGCCCATCCATCCTATAGAATGCAGTCACTGCCCATCCATCCTCCAGCACGCAGTCACTACCATTCCCACCTGGAGAAAAGTTTTAATTCATAATAAGTTAATTTCGTCTTTTCTTGTTTGTGAGTAGGTAGTGGAGAAGTCGAGGTATACACACATGACGAGGGGCAAGCTACTGAAGGCGATCATGAGCATCCAGTCAGCACATCAGCATAAGGCAATCAACTTTTTAGGTCTGGATCCACACTCACAGGTACAGTATGAACATGTACACAGTACATTTTATGTTGAATAGTAGTATGTACACATGTTGTGGTTACAAATAAATTTATAGTACACTTTATATACAGAAGTACAGTGGACCCCCGCATAACGATTACCTCCGAATGCGACCAATTATGTAAGTGTATTTATGTAAGTGCGTTTGTACGTGTATGTTTGGGGGTCTGAAATGGACTAATCTACTTCACAATATTCCTTATGGGAATAAATTCGGTCGGTACTGGCACCTGAACATACTTATGGAGTGAAAAAATATCGTTAACCGGGGGTCCACTGTATACATACATTATGTGCATATTACTGTGTATACAGTAGATTTTCTATTAAAATAAGGTGCATACAATACATTTTATATAAAGTAAAGCACATACATTTAAAAATTACTGTACTGTGTTGTAGCTTGAAAAATTTCATTGATCATTATATTTTTAGTTAATTTATAAACATAATAAAAAGGTAGTAGGTTGGTAGACAGCAACCACCCAGGGAAGTACTACCGTCCTGCCAGATGACTGTGAAACAAAAACCTGTAACTGTTTTGCATGATGGTAGGATTGCTGGTTTTTCTTTTTCTGTCTCATAAACACGCTAAGATAACAGGGATATCTTGCTACTCCTACTTACACTTTGGTCACACTTCACAGACACGCACATGCATATATATATATACATACATCTAGGTTTTTCTCCTTTTTCTAAATAGCTCTTGTTCTTTTTTATTTCTTCTATTGTCCATGGGGAAGTGGAAAAGAATCTTTCCTCCGTAAGCCATGCGTGTCGTATGAGGCGACTAAAATGCCGGGAGCAATGGGCTAGTAACCCCTTCTCCTGTATACAATTACTAAAAAAGAGAAGAAGAAAAATTTTATAAAACTGGGTTGCTTAAATGTGCGTGGATGTAGTGCGGATGACAAGAAACAGATGATTGCTGATGTTATGAATGAAAAGAAGTTGGATGTCCTGGCCCTAAGCGAAACAAAGCTGAAGGGGGTAGGAGAGTTTCAGTGGGGGGAAATAAATGGGATTAAATCTGGAGTATCTGAGAGAGTTAGAGCAAAGGAAGGGGTAGCAGTAATGTTAAATGATCAGTTATGGAAGGAGAAAAGAGAATATGAATGTGTAAATTCAAGAATTATGTGGATTAAAGTAAAGGTTGGATGCGAGAAGTGGGTCATAATAAGCGTGTATGCACCTGGAGAAGAGAGGAATGCAGAGGAGAGAGAGAGATTTTGGGAGATGTTAAGTGAATGTATAGGAGCCTTTGAACCAAGTGAGAGGGTAATTGTGGTAGGGGACTTGAATGCTAAAGTAGGAGAAACTTTTAGAGAGGGTGTGGTAGGTAAGTTTGGGGTGCCAGGTGTAAATGATAATGGGAGCCCTTTGATTGAACTTTGTATAGAAAGGGGTTTAGTTATAGGTAATACATATTTTAAGAAAAAGAGGATAAATAAGTATACAAGATATGATGTAGGGCGAAATGACAGTAGTTTGTTGGATTATGTATTGGTAGATAAAAGACTGTTGAGTAGACTTCAGGATGTACATGTTTATAGAGGGGCCACAGATATATCAGATCACTTTCTAGTTGTAGCTACACTGAGAGTAAAAGGTAGATGGGATACAAGGAGAATAGAAGCATCAGGGAAGAGAGAGGTGAAGGTTTATAAACTAAAAGAGGAGGCAGTTAGGGTAAGATATAAACAGCTATTGGAGGATAGATGGGCTAATGAGAGCATAGGCAATGGGGTCGAAGAGGTATGGGGTAGGTTTAAAAATGTAGTGTTAGAGTGTTCAGCAGAAGTTTGTGGTTACAGGAAAGTGGGTGCAGGAGGGAAGAGGAGCGATTGGTGGAATGATGATGTAAAGAGAGTAGTAAGGGAGAAAAAGTTAGCATATGAGAAGTTTTTACAAAGTAGAAGTGATGCAAGGAGGGAAGAGTATATGGAGAAAAAGAGAGAAGTTAAGAGAGTGGTGAAGCAATGTAAAAAGAGAGCAAATGAGAGAGTGGGTGAGATGTTATCAACAAATTTTGTTGAAAATAAGAAAAAGTTTTGGAGTGAGATTAACAAGTTAAGAAAGCCTAGAGAACAAATGGATTTGTCAGTTAAAAATAGGAGAGGAGAGTTATTAAATGGAGAGTTAGAGGTATTGGGAAGATGGAGGGAATATTTTGAGGAATTGTTAAATGTTGATGAAGATAGGGAAGCTGTGATTTCGTGTATAGGGCAAGGAGGAATAACATCTTGTAGGAGTGAGGAAGAGCCAGTTGTGAGTGTGGGGGAAGTTCGTGAGGCAGTAGGTAAAATGAAAGGGGGTAAGGCAGCCGGGATTGATGGGATAAAGATAGAAATGTTAAAAGCAGGTGGGGATATAGTTTTGGAGTGGTTGGTGCAATTATTTAATAAATGTATGGAAGAGGGTAAGGTACCTAGGGATTGGCAGAGAGCATGCATAGTTCCTTTGTATAAAGGCAAAGGGGATAAAAGAGAGTGCAAAAATTATAGGGGGATAAGTCTGTTGAGTGTACCTGGTAAAGTGTATGGTAGAGTTATAATTGAAAGAATTAAGAGTAAGACGGAGAATAGGATAGCAGATGAACAAGGAGGCTTTAGGAAAGGTAGGGGGTGTGTGGACCAGGTGTTTACAGTGAAACATATAAGTGAACAGTATTTAGATAAGGCTAAAGAGGTCTTTGTGGCATTTATGGATTTGGAAAAGGCGTATGACAGGGTGGATAGGGGGGCAATGTGGCAGATGTTGCAAGTGTATGGTGTAGGAGGTAGGTTACTGAAAGCAGTGAAGAGTTTTTACGAGGATAGTGAGGCTCAAGTTAGAGTATGTAGGAAAGAGGGAAATTTTTTCCCAGTAAAAGTAGGCCTTAGACAAGGATGTGTGATGTCACCGTGGTTGTTTAATATATTTATAGATGGGGTTGTAAGAGAAGTAAATGCGAGGGTTTTGGCAAGAGGCGTGGAGTTAAAAGATAAAGAATCACACACAAAGTGGGAGTTGTCACAGCTGCTCTTTGCTGATGACACTGTGCTCTTGGGAGATTCTGAAGAGAAGTTGCAGAGATTGGTGGATGAATTTGGTAGGGTGTGCAAAAGAAGAAAATTAAAGGTGAATACAGGAAAGAGTAAGGTTATGAGGATAACAAAAAGATTAGGTGATGAAAGATTGAATATCAGATTGGAGGGAGAGAGTATGGAGGAGGTGAACGTATTCAGATATTTGGGAGTGGACGTGTCAGCGGATGGGTCTATGAAAGATGAGGTGAATCATAGAATTGATGAGGGAAAAAGAGTGAGTGGTGCACTTAGGAGTCTGTGGAGACAAAGAACTTTGTCCTTGGAGGCAAAGAGGGGAATGTATGAGAGTATAGTTTTACCAACGCTCTTATATGGGTGTGAAGCGTGGGTGATGAATGTTGCAGCGAGGAGAAGGCTGGAGGCAGTGGAGATGTCGTGTCTGAGGGCAATGTGTGGTGTGAATATAATGCAGAGAATTCGTAGTTTGGAAGTTAGGAGGAGGTGCGGGATTACCAAAACTGTTGTCCAGAGGGCTGAGGAAGGGTTGTTGAGGTGGTTCGGACATGTAGAGAGAATGGAGCGAAACAGAATGACTTCAAGAGTGTATCAGTCTGTAGTGGAAGGAAGGCGGGGTAGGGGTCGGCCTAGGAAGGGTTGGAGGGAGGGGGTAAAGGAGGTTTTGTGTGCGAGGGGCTTCGACTTCCAGCAGGCATGCGTGAGCGTGTTTGATAGGAGTGAATGGAGACAAATGGTTTTTAATACTTGACGTGCTGTTGGAGTGTGAGCAAAGTAACATTTATGAAGGGATTCAGGGAAACCGGCAGGCCGGACTTGAGTCCTGGAGATGGGAAGTACAGTGCCTGCACTCTGAAGGAGGGGTGTTAATGTTGCAGTTTAAAAACTGTAGTGTAAAGCACCCTTCTGGCAAGACAGTGATGGAGTGAATGATGGTGAAAGTTTTTCTTTTTCGGGCCACCCTGCCTTGGTGGGAATCGGCCAGTGTGATAATAAAAAAAAAAAAAAAAAAAAAAAAATAAAAATGTGGTATAAATGGTATAAATATTTTTTTTTTTTTTGCAGTATGAGTCTGTCTTAATTAAACTGGTCATAGAGAGAAATGACATTTTGAAATATGGCTTTAAAACTATTGAAGAATTAAATATATTGAATGGGTTACAGTACTGGATGCACTAATATACAGTGGAACCTCTGCTTACGAATTTAATCCATTCCATGACCTTGTTCGTATCCTGATTTGTTCGTATGCTGGGTTAATTTTCCTCATTTATTTAATTGAAGAGCCATTAATTCATTCCAGCAGAATTCCTGCTCTCAGGAGGCACAACAGAATACTTCAATATTTCGCTAATATCAACTCTATGGCTTATTTATCTATCACAGATCATCTAATATGACATAATAAACAATATTAATAACATAGAAACATGATATATTCTCTAGAATGAATACAATAGGCCATAACATGGCGAGTGATGGTGTCAACAGCAGCGGCATCAGCATCCATCATTTACGTACTTTCCCACTGACTATAGTATCTTCCCATGCTCTCATTATAAGAGAAAAAGGAGTGTTTGCAAAGGCTAACTGCATTAGATCACTACATAGTTTCATAAGGAAAACATAATACAGTAGGGCCCCACTTACGGCAGGTTAGGTTCCAGGCTACCGCCATAAAGCGGAAATCGCCATAAAGTGGAACACCCTTTTTTTCCCTTATAAATGCATACAAATACTAGATAACAAGTTTACAATAACATATATTAAGTTAGCAATATAACTAGGCATCAAAAAAAATAAAAAAGTACAATACACACATAGTGCACTCATTACTTACCTTAAAATATTTGTAGTCTTAATCTAGGGTGAGACAAGTAGTATTTATTGTAAGAAATCAAGTGTGGTATGTATGGTAGTCAGCCTTATGATATTTAAGTATCCCAGAGCGATAAAATGCATTTACAGTTCATTCATTACTTACCTTAAAATATTTGTAGTCTTAATGTAGGGTCAGGAGTGAGTAAATGAGATAAAACGAATAAATGAGAGAGAGAGAGAGAATGAGTACATGAGAGAGGACAGGCGCAGAGTTATGTAAACAAACCAGGTGAATGTAAGTTTTGTAAACAAAGTACACATCTGCTTTGTGTACAAGTTACATTGTGTACAAGTTGTCTCTACATTGATACGGTAGAATAAATAAAGAAGAACACTCCCATTCTCATGTAACACCATTTTTAGAAGAAATGACGCTCTGAGTGAAGGCAATGGAAATAAGTCACACTGTCTGACTTTTTTGGGTTATCCTAGGTTTTCTACACATATGCTGTTATGTATGATTATCTATGTAACTGTATATGTATATACCTGAATACACTTACTTAAATACAGTGGACCCCCGCATAACGATTACCTCCGAATGCGACCAATTATGTAAGTGTAATTATGTAAGTGCGTTTGTACGTGTATGTTTGGGGGTCTGAAATGGTCTAATCTACTTCACAATATTCCTTATGGGAACAAATTCGGTCAGTACTGGCACCTGAACATACTTCTGGAGTGAAAAAATATCGTTAACCGGGGGTCCACTGTACATACGAAAAGAATAATTTTCTACAGTTACCCACAGTAACACATTTTCTCTTATGTCAGGCTAGAGAAAATATTATTCTTGCCGTCACTTGTACAAGTTATCTGGCTACCACATCTCATATTTATGTTTATTTATTCTATTGTGGGGTGTATTTATCATCTTTATATATTATATATCGTGTTTATTATATAATTTTGAAAAAATATCATGGATGGAATAATGAAAATGTGTATATTAACGTAATATACGACATTTAATAAGACTCTGTGATTATTATTATTATTACAGTGGAACCTCAAAAATCGAACTGCTCCCAACACAACCAATTATGTAAGTGTATTTTTGAAAGTGCTTTTATAAGCGTATTTTTGAGGGTCTGAAATGGACTAATCTAATTTACATTATTCCTGATGGGAATAAATTCATTCGGTAAAGGCACTCGAACAGCCTTCTGGACTGAAGAAAGTTCGATATTTGAGGTTCCACTGTATTATTATTTCTAATATGGAGTCATTTGTGCAAGTCGTCTGGCTACCACATCTCATATTTATGTTTATTTATTCGACTGTGGGGTGTATTTATCATCTTTATATGTTATGCATCGTGTTTATTATATAATTTTGAAAAAATATCATAGATGGATTAATGAAAATGTGTATATTAACGTAATATACGACATTTAATGAGACTCAGTGATTATTATTAGCATTACTAATATGAGGTCTCGAGATATAAGACACTCTTACTGATTTTAATGTGTACCTGCAGGCCACTACAGTATGTAAGTTTATTTAGGTACAAGTATACATAAGTATAATTATCAGAGTATACACCTTCCATCCGACTTACGACCAAGCTTGGTTCCGACCAACCAGTCGTAAGTCAAAATGGACGTAAGTCGAACCTTTGAAAATTGCCCACATACTGGGTAGGGCATAATGTCAAACCTTTCCTATATAAACTACCTACATAGTACTGTAATGTAATGTACAATCATTATTTCATTCTTTTTACCATAATTTACTTCTATTGTTATTTTTTTATTATTATCACACCGGCCGATTCCCACCAAGGCAGGGTGGCCCGAAAAAGAAAAACTTTCACCATCATTCACTCCATCACTGTCTTGCCAGAAGGGTGCTTTACACTACAGTTTTTAAACTGCAACATTAACACCCCTCCTTCAGAGTGCAGGCACTGTACTTCCCATCTCCAGGACTCAAGTCCGGCCTGCCGGTTTCCCTGAATCCCTTCATAAATGTTACTTTGCTCACACTCCAACAGCACGTCAAGTATTAAAAACCATTTGTCTCCATTCACTCCTATCAAACACGCTCAAGCATGCCTGCTGGAAGTCCAAGCCCCTCGCACACAAAACCTCCTTTACCCCCTCCCTCCAACCCTTCCTAGGCCGACCCCTACCCCGCCTTCCTTCCACTACAGACTGATACACTCTTGAAGTCATTCTGTTTCGCTCCATTCTCTCTACATGTCCGAACCACCTCAACAACCCTTCCTCAGCCCTCTGGACAACAGTTTTGGTAATCCCGCACCTCCTCCTAACTTCCAAACTACGAATTCTCTGCATTATATTCACACCACACATTGCCCTCAGACATGACATCTCCACTGCCTCCAGCCTTCTCCTCGCTGCAACATTCATCACCCACGCTTCACACCCATATAAGAGCGTTGGTAAAACTATACTCTCATACATTCCCCTCTTTGCCTCCAAGGACAAAGTTCTTTGTCTCCACAGACTCCTAAGTGCACCACTCACTCTTTTTCCCTCATCAATTCTATGATTCACCTCATCTTTCATAGACCCATCCGCTGACACGTCCACTCCCAAATATCTGAATACGTTCACCTCCTCCATACTCTCTCCCTCCAATCTGATATTCAATCTTTCATCACCTAATCTTTTTGTTATCCTCATAACCTTACTCTTTCCTGTATTCACCTTTAATTTTCTTCTTTTGCACACCCTACCAAATTCATCCACCAATCTCTGCAACTTCTCTTCAGAATCTCCCAAGAGCACAGTGTCATCAGCAAAGAGCAGCTGTGACAACTCCCACTTTGTGTGTGATTCTTTATCTTTTAACTCCACGCCTCTTGCCAAGACCCTCGCATTTACTTCTCTTACAACCCCATCTATAAATATATTAAACAACCACGGTGACATCACACATCCTTGTCTAAGGCCTACTTTTACTGGGAAAAAATTTCCCTCTTTCCTACATACTCTAACTTGAGCCTCACTATCCTCGTAAAAACTCTTCACTGCTTTCAGTAACCTACCTCCTACACCATACACTTGCAACATCTGCCACATTGCCCCCCTATCCACCCTGTCATACGCCTTTTCCAAATCCATAAATGCCACAAAGACCTCTTTAGCCTTATTGTTATATTTTAATTATTTATGTACTGTATATAATGTATACATGGTAGTGAACTGTATTGTAAATTTTACATCGCATACAGTATCATATGTCACTGTTATCTTTATGTATTGCTGACACAGTGGAATGGGAGAATACCACTGGTAGTGTCATCCTGCCAGAATGTAGTACAGTGGAACCTCAAAAATCAAACGTATCACATATCAAACGTTTTGAAAATAGGACCATTTTTTCGGACAAACTGTGTCCCTATTATTGAACGCGCCCCTATTTTCGGACTGCCGGGTACGGGACCTGTCTGCCGCCTACTCTGTCCGCGTCCCCATGCAGGCGCCGTGAGCAGTCTAGCTTTGTTTATGCTTGAGTGAACACTAACCTGCGCTCTCATTCACGCATTTTACGATTATTTCGTTGTGTTTAGTGCTTGTGGGACTGTGAAATAAGCTGCCATGGGCCCAAAGAAACTTGCTAGTGGTACCCCTGTGGTAAAGAAAGTGAGAAACACCATAGATGTGAAGAAGGAAATAATACAGAAGCATGAGAGTGGTGTGAGACTTGTTGAGCTTGCCAGGATATATGGGAAAAACAAGTTGACCATTGGTTCTATCCTGTCAAAGAAAGAACAAATCAAGGAAGCTGATGTTGTGAAAGGTGTTAATATAGGGAGTGGATGAGGTGCCTTCTTCAAAGATTAAGGAGATTTGTGTCAAGTGGAATGATGTCCAAATGTTTGTGCAGAAGTACCACCGTGAGCAAGCTGAAACAAGCCATCTTTGCAACAAGTTCAGTGACAGAACCATGTCCCATTTTAGGGAAATGTTAAAGAGGCACCAGAAACAGAGGACTGTGGACAGTTATTTTGTGAGACAGGGGTCCAGTGACTCTCAAGCTGGTCCTAGTGGCATTAAAAGACAGAAAAGGGAAGTAACCCCAGAGAGGGCTTTACCTGAAGTCCTCATGGAGGGGGATTCTCCTTCCAAACACTAACCCCAACTCCCTCTCTCCTCCTCCCTATCTTCCAGATGCCATCACCAATCTTCAATAAAGGTAAGTAAAAATGTTATTTTATATGTATTACTATTTTATTTTTTTATTTATTATCACACTGGCCGATTCCCACCAAGGCAGGGTGGCCCGAAAAAGAAAAACTTTCACCATCATTCACTCCATCACTGTCTTGCCAGAAGGGTGCTTTACACTACAGTTTTTAAACTGCAACATTAACACCCCTCCTTCAGAGTGCAGGCACTGTACTTCCCATCTCCAGGACTCAAGTCCGGCCTGCCGGTTTCCCTGAATCCCTTCATAAATGTTACTTTGCTCACACTCCAACAGCACGTCAAGTATTAAAAACCATTTGTCTCCATTCACTCCTATCAAAC
The DNA here is from genome assembly GCF_038502225.1 of Cherax quadricarinatus. Taxonomy (NCBI): domain Eukaryota; kingdom Metazoa; phylum Arthropoda; class Malacostraca; order Decapoda; family Parastacidae; genus Cherax; species Cherax quadricarinatus. The sequence continues at coordinate 23,462,160 of NC_091299.1, forward strand.
ACGCTCACGCATGCCTGCTGGAAGTCCAAGCCCCTCGCACACAAAACCTCCTTTACCCCCTCCCTCCAACCTTTCCTAGGCCGACCCCTACCCCGCCTTCCTACAGACTGATACACTCTTGAAGTCATTCTGTTTCGCTCCATTCTCTCTACATGTCCGAACCACCTCAACAACCCTTCCTCAGCCCTGTGGACAACAGTTTTGGTAATCCCGCACCTCCTCCTAACTTCCAAACTACAAATTCTCTGCATTATATTCACACCACACATTGCCCTCAGACATGACATCTCCACTGCCTCCAGCCTTCTCCTCGCTGCAACATTCATCACCCACGCTTCACACCCATATAAGAGCGTTGGTAAAACTATACTACTCTCATACATTCCCCTCTTTGCCTCCAAGGACAAAGTTCTTTGTCTCCACAGACTCCTAAGTGCACCACTCACTCTTTTTCCCTCATCAATTCTATGATTCACCTTATCTTTCATAGACCCATCCGCTGACACGTCCACTCCCAAATATCTGAATACGTTCACCTCCTCCATACTCTCTCCCTCCAATCTGATATTCAATCTTTCATCACCTAATCTTTTTGTTATCCTCATAACCTTACTCTTTCCTGTATTCACCTTTAATTTTCTTCTTTTGCACACCCTACCAAATTCATCCACCAATCTCTGCAACTTCTCTTCAGAATCTCCCAAGAGCACAGTGTCATCAGCAAAGAGCAGCTGTGACAACTCCCACTTTGTGTGTGATTCTTTATCTTTTAACTCCACGCCTCTTGCCAAGACCCTCGCATTTACTTCTCTTACAACCCCATCTATAAATATATTAAACAACCACGGTGACATCACACATCCTTGTCTAAGGCCTACTTTTACTGGGAAAAAATTTCCCTCTTTCCTACATACTCTAACTTGAGCCTCACTATCCTCGTAAAAACTCTTCACTGCTTTCAGTAACCTACCTCCTACACCATACACTTGCAACATCTGCCACATTGCCCCCCTATCCACCCTGTCATACGCCTTTTCCAAATCCATAAATGCCACAAAGACCTCTTTAGCCTTATCTAAATACTGTTCACTTATATGTTTCACTGTAAACACCTGGTCCACACACCCCCTACCTTTCCTAAAGCCTCCTTGTTCATCTGCTATCCTATTCTCCGTCTTACTCTTAATTCTTTCAATTATAACTCTACCATACACTTTATGTGTATTACTATACATAATTAAAAACTATAGTATTTGTTGTATGTAAAACTGTAATTAATCTCTATAAAATGTATTTTTTGTGTGAATATTTTTGGGTTTCTGGAACGGATTAATTACATTTCCATTATTTCTTATGGGAAATATTGCTTCGAATTTCAGACTTTTCGAATTTAGAACTAGCTCCTGGAACGGATTAAGTTCGATTTTTGAGGTTCCACTGTATAACCTATACCCTAAGTAAAGAGATACAACTCTGGAACATGTGTAATACGTATCCAGCAGGCTGGCTGGCTGTCTGGCTGGCTGTCTGGCTGGCTGGCTGTCTGGCTGGCTGGCTGTCTGGCTGGCTGGCTGGCTGTCTGTCTGTCTCTCTGTCTCTCTCTCTGTCTCTCTCTCTGTCTCTCTCTCTGTCTCTCTCTCTGTCTCTCTCTGTCTCTCTCTCTGTCTCTCTCTCTGTCTCTCTCTCTCTGTCTCTCTCTCTGTCTCTCTCTCTGTCTCTCTCTCTGTCTCTCTGTCTCTCTCTCTGTCTCTCTGTCTCTCTCTCTGTCTCTCTCTCTGTCTCTCTCTCTGTCTCTCTCTCTGTCTCTCTCTCTGTCTCTGTCTCTCTGTCTCTGTCTCTCTGTCTCTCTCTCTGTCTCTCTCTCTGTCTCTCTGTCTCTCTCTCTCTGTCTCTCTCTCCCTGTCTCTCTCTCTGTCTCTCTCTCTGTCTCTCTCTCTGTCTCTCTGTCTCTGTCTCTCTCTCTGTCTCTCTCTCTGTCTCTCTCTCTGTCTCTCTGTCTCTCTCTCTGTCTCTCTGTCTCTCTCTCTGTCTCTCTCTCTGTCTCTCTCTCTCTGTCTCTCTGTCTCTCTCTCTGTCTCTCTCTCTGTCTCTCTCTCTGTCTCTGTCTCTCTCTCTGTCTCTCTCTCTGTCTCTCTGTCTCTCTCTCTGTCTCTCTCTCTGTCTCTCTGTCTCTCTCTCTGTCTCTCTCTCTGTCTCTCTGTCTCTCTGTCTCTCTCTCTCTCTCTCTGTCTCTCTCTGTCTCTCTCTCTGTCTCTCTCTCTGTCTCTCTCTCTGTCTCTCTCTCTCTCTCTCTCTCTCTCTCTCTCTCTCTCTCAGGTACATGTAAGTAAAGTTATCATACATAGTATAAATTACCTAGGATAACCCAAAAAATCCAGACAAAGTGCTGTACAGTGGATCTGTGATCCAGTGCCCTAAATTAATAATAATATTAATAATAATTATTATTATTATTACAATAATGCATATGTACTAATAATAATATTATTATTAAACTATAATATAACAATTGTGTCCACTCATTACTTACCTTAAAATATCTGTAGTCTTATTGTAGAGTAAGAGGTAAGTGAACAAGATTAAATGAGAGAGAATGAGAGGGTAGAAGATTCGCGAGTTATGTAAACAAACGTTGTTGTTGTTGTTACCAGCCCAGACACGAATGGTTTCTGTTCACTCTGTCAAGCCGACCAGAAAAACATCTCATATTTGTTAATTTATATGTTGATATGTTATGTAGCATGTTTATTATATAATTTTGAAAAAAAAATCATAGATGGATTAAGCCAAATGTCTATATTAACGTTTTATACATATTTAATGTGCCTCAGTGATTATTATTGTGTTATTATCATTATTAATATGGCATCTTCAAGACCAATTACACTCTTAATGAGTGGCTCTGAGACAGACAAGCAGACAGAAAGACAGACACAGGTAGACAGAAAGACAGACACACAGGTAGACAGAAAGACAGACACAGGTAGACAGAAAGACAGACACACAGGTAGACTCACACAGGTAGGCATAAAGACAGACGCACACAAGTAGACAGAAAGACACACACACAGGTAGACAGACAGACAGACACTGGTAGACATTAAGACAGACACACAGGTAGACATAAAGACACACAGGTAGACAGAAAGACAGACACACACAGGTAGACAGGAAGACACACACAGGTAGACAGACAAACAGACATACAGAGATACAGACAGACACAGATATACAGGCAGACAGATGCAGACAGGTTTATGTGCAACAGTGAAAACAAATAGAGAGTTCGAGAGTAAGAGCCTTTCTTGCCACAATCTCCAGTGCAAGATTCAGACTTCATCTTAGGGGCCATGGTGAAATTTACTGTCCAGTTAGTACAGTTAATACAGTATGATGCTGCTGATAAGGCAGGGTTACTCAAACTGATGCTGCCTGCATGACGCATTTGTTGCCGTGAGTATTGTCAAATATTGTACAGCGGTGTGCATCAGCCGGCCCAGCCCAGCTGTCAGATGCACGGTCGTAAATCGAGTGGACGTATGTCGAGCAGGTCGTAAGTCGGATGGTAGGTGTATATAAAATATGAAATAACTTTTAAAAACACTTGAAATTTTGGAGTTTCCAGACATAATGGAGAGACTTAGTGCTTACGGATCTCACAGAGAATGTAAACAAACCGGGTGGGGCGGGGTGACCGTATTAGAAAGTCAGGAGGGGGGAGCCGTATAACGAGTTTTGGTCATAATTTGAAATGACCGTATTAGCGGAATGCCGTAAAGCAGGGCCCTACTATATAAAGAAATAAACTGGACGAATTTGGGAGTGTGTAAAGGTAGAAAGTTGAAAATGAACATAGAAAAGAGTAGGTGATGAGGGTATCAAATGATTTAGATAAAGAAAAATTGGATATCAAATTGGGGAGGAGGAGTATGGAAGAAGTGAATGTTTTCAGATATTTGGGAGTTGACGTGTCAGCAGATGGGTTTATGAAGGATAAGGTTAATCATAGAATTGATGAAGGAAAAAAGGTGAGTGGTGCATTGAGGTATATGTGGAGTCAAAAAATATCTATGGAGGCAAAGAAGGAAAGTATGAAAGTATAGTAGTACTAACACTCTAATATGGATGTGACGCTTGGGTTGTAAATGCTGCAGCGAGGAGGCGGTTAGAGGCAGTGGAGATGTTCTGTCTAAGGGCAATGTGTGGTGTAAATATTGCGCAGAAAATTTGGAGCGTGGAAATTAGGAGAAGGTGTGGAGTTAATAAAAATATTAGTCAGAGGGCTGAAGAAGGGTTGTTGAGGTGGTTTGGTCATTTAGAGAGAATGGATCAAAGTAGAATGACATGGAGAGCGTATAAATCTGTAGGGGAAGGAAGGTGGGGTAGGGGTCGTCCTCAAAAAGGTTGGAGGGAGGGGGTAAAGGAGGTTTTGTGGGCGAAGGGCTTGGACTTCCAGCAAGCGTGCGTGAGCCTGTTAGAAAGGAGTGAATGGAGATGAATGGTATATAGGACCTGATGAGCTGTTGGAGTGTGAGCAGGGTAATATTTAGTGAAGGGATTCAGGGAAACCGGTTATTTTATATAGCCGGACTTGAGTCTTGGAAATGGAAAGTACAATGCCTGCACTTTAAAGGAGGGGTTTAGGATATTGGCAGTTTGGAGGGATATGTTGTGTATCTTTATACGTATATACTTCTAAACTGTTGTATTCTGAGCACCTCTGCAAAAACAGTGATTATGTGTGAGTGAGGTGAAAGTGTTGAATGATGATGACATTATTTTCTTTTTGGGTCACCCTGCCTCGGTGGGAGATGGCCGACTTGTTGAAAAAAAAATAAACTGAGTGTATGTAGTACTACATTATTTACCTTGGAGAAGAGATGCTTGTGGAGGTTGATGGTGGAGAAGAGCTATTATCACTTAATTGCTTAACTTAATTGCTGCACTCTTAATGCTACACTTAATTGCTACACTCTTAATGCTACACTTAATTGCTGCACTCTTAATGCTACACTTAATTGCTACACTCTTAATGCTACACTTAATTGCTGCACTCTTAATGCTACACTTAATTGCTGCACTCTTAATGCTACACTTAATTGCTACACTCTTAATGCTACACTTAATTGCTGCACTCTTAATGCTACACTTAATTGCTGCACTCTTAATGCTACACTTAATTGCTACACTCTTAATGCTACACTTAATTGCTGCACTCTTAATGCTACACTTAATTGCTGCACTCTTAATGCTACACTTAATTGCTGCACTCTTAATGCTACACTTAATTGCTACACTCTTAATGCTACACTTAATTGCTACACTCTTAATGCTACACTTAATTGCTACACTCTTAATGCTACACTTAATTGCTGCACTCTTAATGCTACACTTAATTGCTACACTCTTAATGCTACACTTAATTGCTACACTCTTAATGCTACACTTAATTGCTACACTCTTAATGCTACACTTAATTGCTACACTCTTAATGCTACACTTAATTGCTGCACTCTTAATGCTACACTTAATTGCTACACTCTTAATGCTACACTTAATTGCTACACTCTTAATGCTACACTTAATTGCTACACTCTTAATGCTACACTCAATTGCTACACTCTTAATGCTACACCTTATCACTGAACTTAACTGCTACAATTTGCTGGTACTATAGCCATTACAGACTCCTGTTTTAGTATTGTGTATATTGTAAAAGTGCTACACTGGTACTCTCCCCTCACACCTCATTTGTGTTTTTCTATTATATCATGCTTTACTTCCATAGCCATCATCCTCTTTTTCTTCTCAGCACTGTCCTTTGCACTTGCTTTCTTAGGACCCATGGTTAGAAAAAAGAAATTTGGCTAAATAACTGCACGAAACGTAAGGAAAACACAAGAATTCCTTCCACCGTGAGTACAGTAGGGCCCCACTTATACCAGGTTAGGTTCCAGGCTACCGCCGTAAAGCGGAAACCGCCGTAAAGTGGAACACCTCTTTTTTCCACTTATAAATGCATACAAATACTAGATAACAAGTTTACACTAACATATATTAAGTTAGTAAGTAAGTAAGTTTATTCAGATATACACAAATGCAGTTACAAAGATTATCATGCATAGCAGCATATGTGTAAAGTACCTGGGATAACCCAATAAAGTCAGACAGTGTGACTTATTTCCTTTGGGGTTAGCAGTAGAACTAGGCATTAAAAAACAATAAAAAAGTAAAATACACATATTGTACGTTCATTACTTACCTTAAAATGTGTGCAGTCTTAATCTAGGGTGAGACAAGTAGTATTTATTGTAAGAAATCAAGTGTGGTATGTATGGTAGTCAGCCTTGCTACCATACCAGGCCACCCCACCCACACATAATATTCTATGATATTTAAGCATCCCAGAGTGATAAAATGCATGTACAGTTCACTCATTACTTACCTTAAAATATTTGTAGTCTTAATGTAGGGTCAGAGGTGAGTAAACGAGATAAAACAAATAAATGAGAGAGAGAGAGAGAGAATGAGTACACGAGAGAGGACACTCATGGAGTTATGTAAACAAACCAGGCGAACGTGAGTTATGTAAACATTGTACACGTCTGGTTTGTGTACAAATTACATTGTGTACAAGTTGTCTCTACATTGATACGATAGAATAAATAAAGAGGAACACTCCCATTCTCATGTAACACCATTTTTTAGAAGAAATGATGCTCTGAGTGAAGGCATACAAAAGGAATAATTTTCTACAGTTACCCCCAGTAACACATTTTCTCTTATGTTGGACTAGAGAAAACGTTATTCTTGCTGTCACTTATACAAGTTGTCTGGCTCCCACATTTCATATTTATGTTTATTTATTCTACTGTGGAGTGTATTTATCATCTTTGTGTTATGTATCATGTTTATTATATAATTTTGAAAAAAATACCATACATGGATTAATGAAAATGTGTATATTAACGTAATATACAACATTTAACTCTTAAGCTGTCCAAGCAGATCTATGTTCACATGCGTAGTGCTCCAAAAGTAGATCTACGTTTTTTACATATTTTTAAATGTAAAAAACAAGAAGAACTACTTTTTTTACATTAAAATGTTGAAAAAACGTAGATCTACGTTTGGACAGTTTAAGGGTTAATGACTCTGTGATTATTCTTATTATTATCATTACTAATATAGCATCTCGAGACATAAGACATTCTTACTGATTTTAATGTGTACCTGCATGCCAGCACAGTGTGTAAGTTTATTTAGGTACAGGTATACATAAGTATAACTAACTGAGTATATATAAAATATGAAATAACTTTTAAAAACACTTGAAATTTTGGAGTTTCCAGACACATTGGAGAGATGTGGTGCTTACAGAGCTCATGGAGAATATAAACAAACAGGGTGGGGTGCGGTGACCGTATTAAAAAGTCAGGTGGGGGGAGCCGTATAGAGACTTTTGGTCATAATTTGAAATGACCATATTAGCGGAACGTCATAAAGCGAAACGCCGTAAATCAAATCAAGTTTATTCTCTATAAGGGTTACAATGTGGGGTTTACAGGATTTGGATATTGTGTGGTTTACATGTTATAAAATACTAATTACAGAGGGGGCCACTAGGACACCTAGCATGGCTAGGCATTTTGGGCAGACTTAGATTAATTCTTAACATTAAATCCTTACAGATTATGGTATCAAGGCTAGGTGACTACATTATAATTTGTGAGTTTAGCAATGTGAATGCTTTTGTTTTAGCACAATACAAAGTGTCTATATTGGAGTATCATAGGCAAACTTATGACTAGTTAGAATTCATTATTTTAAGATTAAGATTAGTATTTCTGTGTTTATAGTCAGTGGGTGAGTGAGTGTAATTGTGAACCACCAGGTGGTTATCATGTAGTTAGTTGTCGGGGTGTATCAGGAGATAAGATGTTTTCTAACTGTTGTTTTAAAAGTGATGAGTGTGTCTGCAGTTCTAGAGTTTTCAGGTAGGGTGTTCCAGATTTTAGGTCATTTAAAATACATTGAATTTTTGTAAAGGTTTAGTCGGACACGGGGAATGTCATAGAGATGTTTGTGTCTGGTGTTATGCCTGTGAATCCTGTCACAACTATCAAGAAAGCATTTTAGGTCAAGGTTAATATTGGAATTTAAGGTCCTGTAGATATAGATAGCACAGTAGTAAGTGTGGATGTTCTGAACAGGGAGTAAGTTTAGATCTATGAAGAGTGGGGGGGTGTGTTGCCAGGGATGGGATTTAGTGATTATTCTTACTGCGGCTTTTTGTTGGGTTATTATTGGCTTTAGGTGTGTTGCTGCAGTTGAACCCTAAGCACAGATAGCATAGGTGAGGTATGGATATATAAGTGAATGGTATAGTGTGAGAAGGGCAGTTTGTGGCACGTAGTATCGTATCTTGGAGAGGATCCCCACCGTTTTGGATACTTTTTTTGTTATGTGTTGGATATGGGTGCTGAAATTTAGGTTGTTGTCACTTTCCTGCGGAACTCCAGTATCAAGTGGCCGTATTGATGAGGCTGTCTCTTTAATGGTGACATACTGATACCTATTAGAAAGGTAGGATTTGAAATATGCAAGCGCATGGCCTCTTATACCATAGTGGTCAAGTTTGTGGAGTAGGATGCCGTGGCCAACTGTGTCAAACGCTTTTCTTAGGTCAATAAAAATTCCTAGCGGATATTCCTTATGTTCCAATGCTGTGTAAAGCAGGTCTAGCATTTTTATAATTGCATCATTAGTGCTGTTATTTTTCCTGAATCCAAATTGGCAGGGGTTGAGTACGTTTTGTGCCATTATAAATGAATACAGTCTCCTGGGCACGAGTTTCTCGAATATTTTGGATAGCAATGGTAAGTTTGATATTGGCCTATACGTAGTTGTTTACATCTGTAGGGCTACCACCTTTATGTATTGGTGTAACCCTTGCTGTTTTGAGTAGTGTCAGGAAAGTGCTAGTTTCTAGTGACTTGTTAAAAAGTAATGTAATAGCATGCGAAAGGACATGGGCCGCTCACTTGTACAATAATGGTGGGACGTGAGACAGATTCCCCGAGTTATTTTTAAGTGACTTTATGATCGCGATGACTTCCGTGGGCTCAGTTGGTACAAGATAGAAGGAATTTGGGAATTTCCCATCTAGGTAGTCCCCGGCACGAGCATTGGTACGTGGGATTTTACTGGCGAGATTAGATCCTATGTTTGAGAAGAAGTCGTTTATCTTGTTAGCTGTATCAGTGGGATGCAGTGGTGTTTCATGAGGTTTAGTTAGGACAATATTCTTGGTTTTTTTCATTTTGTGGGTCCCCAGAATCTAGGAAAGTGTTTTCCAGGTCTTTTTTATATCTCCTCTTGTGTCAGTGAATCTGCTGTAGTAGTACAGTTGTTTGGCTTTCTTTATTAATTTGGTGAGAACTGATGAATAGTGTTTAAGAATATCTTTGTGTATTAAGCCCTGTCTATATTGCTTTTCATATTGGTGTTTCTTATCAATGGATTTCAGAATGCTGCTGGTTAGCCATGGGCAACCGAGCCGTTTATTCGTGATCTACTTCGTTTTTATGGGACAATGTTTGTTGTATAGTCTAAGTATTTTGTTAAGAAAAATGTCTGTCCAATCGTCAATACCATTGGCATTGGAGAATTCTGTAGGCCAGTCAACAGTCTCTAGGTCTGCTGTGAAATTCCTTATTGAGGCCTCGTCATGGAGTCTAAATGAAACTTTGTTGCATTCGAGTGGTGGCTTACTAATGTTTGTTAAGAGGAAGGTTGGGTAATGGTCAGTAGTGCTGTCTGTGATTATCCCTGATTTAAGGGGGGCTAGTATATTGGTCCATATGTGGTCTATTATGGTTGCACTTGTCTCAGTCAGCCTGGTTGGTTTAGTTATTGTTGGTATGAGAAGTGTGTTGTTCATATTGTTGATGAAATCAGTTACAGTCTGATCATCTGGTAGGCCAAGGTTGAAGTCTCCAGCTAAGAGAAGGTAGTGGTTGTTCATTTGTCTGTTTGTTATTAGTGCCTTGAGATTCTCACTGAAGTTTGGGATGTTTGTGTGGGGTATCCGGTAAATGGCACCAATTGTTATAGGCGTCTTGAGGTTTTTTACAGTAAAATTAGCAAAAATGTATTCCCCATATTCATCACTAAAGCAATTGGTGCTGATTCAAGATAGTTGGTTAGAGTAATAGATTGCAGTACCACCCCCAACTTGGTATGGTCTGCAGTTGTGGATTGCTGTGTATCCTGGTAGTGGGTAGATATCTATTGTATCCTGCTTAAGCCAGGTCTCAGTAAGAATAATGCAGGGCCCTACTGTATTATTATTATTATTATTACAGTGGACCCTTGCCTAACGACGGCATCACATAACGTTAAATCCGCCTAGCGATACATTTTAACGCAAAAATTTTGCCTCGGCTAGCGCTAAAAAACTCACTCAACGCAATTCGTTCGAGATGCGTCCACGTGCGGCCTGAGCCCGCCTCACTTGTTCCGTGGGTGCCAGTGTTTACAAGCCAGCCACCGCAGTCGCATCCAAGCATACAATCGGAACATTTCATTTTATCACAGCCTTTTTAGTGATTGCACCTGCAAAATAAGTCACCATGGGCCCCAAGAAAGCTTCTAGTGCCAACCCTACAGGAAAAAGGGTGAGAATTACTATGGATATGAAGAAAGAGATCATTGCTTAGTATGAAAGTGGAGTGCATGTCTCCGAGGTTGTACACAAAACCCCAATCAACCATCGCTACTATTGTGACCAAGAAAATGGTAATCAAGGAAGCTGTTCTTCCCAAAGGTGCAACTTTGTTTTCGAAACAGAGATAGCAAGTGACAGAAGATGTTGAGAGACTGTTATTGGTGTGGATAAATGAAAAACAGATAGCAGGAGATAGCATCTCTCAAGTGATCATATGTGAAAAGGCTAGGAAGTTGCATGACGATTTAATTAGAAAAATGCCTGCAACTAGTGGTGATGTGAGTGAATTTAAGGCTAGCAAAGGTTGGTTTGAGAGATTTAAGAATTACACTATTACACTGACAATGTTGTGAAACACTTTAGGAATGTCATAAAGGAACGGGAGGTACAGGCCTCTATGGACAGATATGTTGTGACAGAGGTCCAGTGACTCTGAAGCTGGTCCTAGTGGCATTAAAAGAAGAAGGGAAGTAACCCCGGAAAAGGCCTTGCCACCTCAAGTCCTAATGGAAGGGGATTCCCCTTCTAAACATTTACACCATCCACACACTCCCCTCCTCCCATCCCATTAATCATCACCAGATCTTCAATAAAGGTAAGTGTCATGTAACTGTGCATGTCTTCTTCAGTTTGTGTGTATTAAAATTAATATTTCATGTGGTAAAAATTTTTTTTTCATACTTTGGGGTGTCAGGAACGGATTATTTGATTTCCATTATTTCTTATGGGGAAAATTAATTCGCCTAACGATACTTTCACCTAACGTTGAGCTCTCAGGAATGGATTAATATCATTAGGCGAGGGTCCACTGTATTAGTAGTAGTAATAGTAGTACAGTGGACCCTCAATTAATGATATTAATCTGTTCCAGAGAGCTTGTCTTTAATCGATTTTATCATTATCCGATTTAATTTTCCCCACAAGAAATAATGGAAATCCAATTAATCCGTTCCTGCTGTCAGGAGGCATGACAGAATAATACTTCGATATGATGCTATTATACGTATTTACATTTTAATTTATAAATAAGAAATATCTACATTTTAACCCTTTGAGGGTCCATCCCGTAGATCTACGGCTTTACGTTCAGGGTCCAAACCGTAGATCTACGTCATGAGCTCAGCTCACTCTGATAAACTGTGAGTGGTACATTTGGGCCTAGATATGAGAGAATACATCTATGTGGTATGTGTGCACCACATAAAACAGATCCTGCAGCACGCTGTGTATAATGAGAGAAAAAAACTGAAATCATGATTTTTCGATTAAAACAGCGACTTTGCAGTGTTTTTTCGTATGTTTTTTATAGTTCTATTTGCGATTTCTTGGTCTCATCTGATAGACTGGAAGACATATTACAGAAATAGAGATGATTTTGATTGGTTTTAGTACTGGAAATGGCTTGAAACTGAGCTCAAAGTAGCAGAAATGTTAAATTTTTGCCAATATTTAAGAGTAAACAAACGACCTCACACGTCTAATACACGCCAGCTGGTGGGTCTAATATGCATTCACAAATATGGTGATGATATTTATACAATTATTACAGTATTGCATAACAGTAAATCTATTTTTTGGTGTGAATAAAAATTCATTATGTGAATAAAAAATCAAAATGGAATTTATTTGTAAAGCCTCAAAACGTAACTAATGAACAGAGGAAATGTTAGTTTAGTTCCAGGAATACCTACATTGTTTATTCTGGACCCTATTTTGAAATTGGAATATTTTGAACTTTGTGTTAAATTGGCCAAATTAACAATTTCTGATCACCTTAATTTGTAGTTGAAACAGTTGACTTGGCGATTTCTTGTGCTCAATCGATAGAATAGAAGTAATACTAGTGAAATAGCTAAGAATTTGGTTGACTGGAATAATGTAATTGGCCTAAAATGGGAGTCAAAGTCGGCAAAATCGCCGATTCGTAAATATCGCTGACACATCAAAATTCGCGAGAGCATAATTTCGTCAATTTTCCATCAAATTTCATACTTTTTGTTTTATTACCTTCACAAAAAGATTCTCTACCATTTCATAAGAAAAAATAATTTTTTTTTTTTTTTAAATTCTTGGACACTGGGGCACCACTTCAGAATTGGGCCTTGGACCCTGAAGGGGTTAATGTATAAATAAGTAATTAGTAAGTTTATTCAGGTATACACAAATACATTTATGCACATAGATTATCATACATAGCAGCATATGTGTAAAGTACCTAGGATAACCCAAAAAAGTCAGAGTGACTTATTTCCATTAGGGTCTTCTTATGCTTACACTTATATTTACTTTTATACTTACACTTTTATATTTACACTTACCTTGGAGGAGATGTTTAATTAGTTAGTTTGATGGAGGAGATGCTGGCAGAGGTTTTGGGTGGTGGAAGATACGTAGCAGGGCAGCTTGATGCACATCCAACAACATTAGAGGTTACTTTGGTGTCGTTTTTCTTTCGCTTACTCGCTTAACTTGCTACACTGTTAATTCTACACTTTATTGCTGGCTGGCACTATAGCCTTTATCGATACCTGCTGCTTTAGTATTGTACATATTGTAGAGTCACTGAGTCACTGCAGAAGACACATTCTCCTCTCTCTCTCTTCCACTTTGGTACTTTGCTACGAGTTTTTTCTTGAGTTTTATTGTGTTTCTTCTTTATCACAGGGCTGGCACTAGAAACGTTCTTTGGGCCCATGGTGGCTTATTTAGCAGTTACAAGAGCTAAAAACAATAGAATAATACAAAATGTATCACATGTACGCGTGGAATCATCCTCACTGGCATGTAAACAATGGCCCACTGGCTGTACATGGGCTCAGGCCATGTGGACATGTTTGGGACAAATGTCCTTAACTGAGTTTTTCATCATTAGCTGAGCCAATATTTTGACGCAAAAACACATTGGTATCCGATTTTATCACTATCCAACAGCATCGTTAGCTGAGGGTCCATTGTACATACGTATTATTATAATAATAATTATTATTATTATTAGTTTAGGGAACTGGAGCACAGATCCAATTCCCTAGATAATAATCATTATTATTATAACAATAATAATAATACAGTGTAATAGTAATTTATTTAGATAAAGAAAAATTAGATATCAAGTTGGGGAGGAGGAGTATGGAAGAAGTGAATGTTTTCAGATACTTGGGTGTTGACGTGTCGGCGGATGGATTTATGAAGGATGAGGTTAATCATAGAATTGATAAGGAAAAAAAGGTGAGTGGTGCGTTGAGGTATATGTGGAGACAAAAAATGTTATCTATCGGGGCAAAGAAGGGAATGTATGAAAGTTTAGTAGTACCAACACTCTTATATTGGTGTGAAGCTTGGGTTGTGAATGCAGCAGCAAGGAGGCGGTTGGAGGCAGTGGAGATGTCCTGTCTAAGGGCAATGTGTGGTGTAAATATTATGCAGAAAATTCAGAGTGTGGAAATTAGGAGGTGTGGAGTTAATAAAAGTATTAGTCAGAGGGCTGAAGAGGGGTTGTTGAGGTGGTTTGGCCATTTAGAGAGAATGGATCAAAGTAGAATGACATGGAGGGCGTATAAATCTGTAGGGGAAGGAAGGTGGGGTAGGGGTCATCCTAGAAAAGGTTGGAAGGAAGGGGTAAGGGAGGTTTTGTGGGCGAGGGGCTTGGACTTCCAGCAGGCATGCATGAGCGTGTTCGATAGGAGTGAATGGAGACGAATGGTATTTGGGACCTGACAATCTGTTGGAGTGTGAGCAGGGTAATATTTAGTGAAGGGATTCAGGGAAACCGGTTATTTTTATATAACCGGACTTGAGTCCTGGAAATGGGAAGTACAATGCCTGCACTCTAAAGGAGGGGTTCGGGATATTAGCAGTTTGGAGGGTTATGTTGTATATCTTTATATGTATATGCTTCTAAGCTGTTGTGTTCTGAGCCCACAGAAATTTTCAATGAAATATGACCATAATAAGCTTTAACAAGTTTGTTCCTTGAAGTGGTCAGTACATACATGGTGAATTCCTTAAGAAATGTCACCCATCATTATAAGATTAGAAAACTTTTGTTAGTGACAAATACAGCCTCTCCTCACTTATTAACAGAGTTCCATTCCTAAGACCACGTTCATAAGTGAATTCACCGCTAAGTGAGGAGCAGCACACTATAATGGTAGTGAGTTTGTGTCAACCATCTTTGATATTGTTTTAATGTCACCTTTGCAACATTTATAACATTTCTGGTATATTTTTAAATGTTTATATAATAGTGTACTGTATATTGTAATAAACAGAATACACCTACCATCCGACTTACGACCTGCTCGACATACGTCCGCTCGACTTACGACCATTCATCTGGCAGCTGGGCTGGGCCGGCTGATGCACACCACTGTACAATATTTGATGATACTCGTGGCGGCAATGCGTCATGCAGGCAGCATCAGTTTGAGTAACCCTGCCCTATCAGCAGCATCATACTGTATTAACTGTACTAACTGGACAGTAAATTTCACCATGGCCCCTAAGATGAAGTCTGAATCTTGCACTGGAGATTGTGGCAAGAAACGCTTTTACTCTCGAACTCTCTATTTGTTTTCACTGTTGCACATAAGCCTGTCTGTATCTGTCTGCCTGTATATATGTGTCTGTCTGTATCTCTGTGTGTCTGTTTACCTGTCTACCTGTGTGTCTTTCTGTCTACCTGTGTGTCTGTCTTTCTGTCTACCTGTGTGTCTGTCTTTCTGTCTACCTGTGTGTCTGTCTTTGTCTTTCTGTCTACCTGTGTGTCTGTCTTTCTGTCTACCTGTGTGTATCTGTCTTTGTCTACCTGTGTGTCTTTCTGTCTACCTGTGTGTCTGTCTTTCTGTCTACCTGTGTGTCTTTCTGTCTCAGAGCCACTCATTAAGAGTGTAATTGGTCTTGAAGATGCCATATTAATAATGATAATAACTCAATAATAATCACTGAGGTGCATTAAATGTGTATAAAACGTTAATATAGACATTTTGCTTAGTCCATCTATGATTTTTTTTTTCAAATTATATAATAAACATGCTACATAACATATAAACATATAAATTAACAAATATGAAATGTTTTTCTGGTCGGTTTGACAGAGTGAACAGAAACCAACATTTGTTTACATAACTCGAACCTACACTCTCATTCTCTCTCTCGTTTATTCATTTAATCTTGTAAAGTAAAAGGACACAAGTGCAACTAATGTGACATTTATTGTGGCAACGTTTCGCTCTCCAGGAGCTTTATCAAGCCATTACTTGATGGCTTGATAAAGCTCCTGGAGAGCGAAACGTTGCCACAATGAATGTCACATTAGTTGCACTTGTGTCCTTTTACTTTACATATTGTCGGTAATTCTACCAACTTTATTACATTCATTTAATCTTGTTTACTCTCCTCTCACTCTAGATTAAGACTAAAGATATTTTAAGGTAAGTAATGAGTGGACACAATTATTATATTATAGTTTAATAATAATATTATTATTAATATTAGTATGTGTGTATTATTGTAATAATTATTATTATTATATTATTATTATTATTATTATTATTATTATTATTATTATTATATTATTATAAACTGGGTCTGTGCTCCAGTTCCCTGAATTGAGCGTGAATACCTTCTATTCCCCACATGCACTGTATAATCCTATGGGTTTAGTGCTCCCCCATGATTGTAATTATATAATAAATTGTGATGGGATAGGCCTCTTCTGGAAGAAAATGCCCAAGAAGACCTACCTAACTGAAGACGAAAAGTCACTGCCAGGACACAAGCCAATGAAAGACAGGCTCACTCTGTAACTGTGTGGTAATGCAAGTGGGGACGTGAAATTGAAGCCCTTACTTGCTTATCATTCTGAAAATCAACAAGTTTTTAAGAAGAACAATGTTATGAAAATTTAATTGACTCTAATATGGAGGGCCAACATGAAAGCTTGGGTAACAGACAATTTTTTATTGAGTAGGTTCATGAGGTCTTTGCTCACACTCAAAAAGTACTTCATTAAAAAACAATTGCCACTCAGGGCCCTTTTACTTATGGATAATGCTCCTGCTCATCCTCTAAGCTTGGAAAACAAGTTGCTGGAGGAGTTCAGTTTTATAATTGTGAAGTTCTGCCTCCTAACACCACTATCATCCAGCCCATGGACCAGCAGGTCATTTCTAACTTCGAGAAACTCTACACCACAGCACTTTTTTGAAAGGTGCTTTCAAATCACTTCAGAAACAAAAACCCTCAGGGAGTTCTGGAGGGACCATTTCAATATCCTCACCTGCTTGAGCCTTATAG
The DNA here is from genome assembly GCF_038502225.1 of Cherax quadricarinatus. NCBI lineage: Eukaryota > Metazoa > Arthropoda > Malacostraca > Decapoda > Parastacidae > Cherax > Cherax quadricarinatus. Next base: position 23,479,183 of record NC_091299.1, read on the forward strand.
ACAAAGCCTGGGGAAATGTGTCTTCCAGGACCATACAGTCAATTTAGAAGAAATTGAAGGCTTTGAAGATGAGCCTGAGTTGGTGGATTACATTGTGTTCCTGGGGAAGACCTTGGGTCTAGAGGTGACTGAAGATGTAAAGTAACAGGACACAAGTGCAACTAATGTGACATTTTATTGTGGCAATGTTTCGCTCTCCGGGAGCTTTGTCAAGCCGTTACAAACAATACATGGACACAGGGTATATATAGGCTTAGAGTGAGGTGTAATACTAGTGGTAGTATAGTAGTAGTAGTAATACAATATGGTAGAACAATTAATTTGCACATGAGTAAAAGGACATAAAAGCTATTACTTGGGTAGCATAAAAATAGGTTAGACAAATATTTCTATTGGAGGTGGGATTAGAGAATGCCTGTTTCAGTGTTCATCCTCTGAAATGTGCTTGTGTAGTACGTATTAACAGGAGAGACTATGTGATGGCAGGGTTTACTGTTTTCAGGAGGATTCTTGCTAAGACTTCAGGGATAGTGAAGCTGCCTTTGTTTTGTTTAATTGTATTAGAAACAGCGATTAGTGCTGATTCAAGGCACTTGCGTCTGTGGAAATTAGTTTCTTTGATCACTAATCGGGCGTCCCTGAATTTCATGAGATGATTGGTGGAATTTCGGTGTTGTATGCAGGCGTTGTTCAAGTTATTCCTTCATGCATAAATGTGTTCATTGAAGTGGGTTTCAAGGTTTCTTGCTGTTTCACTTACATAAATCCTTTTACAGCCTCCACAGGGTATAGTGTAAACACCTGCATTGACTGGTTCATGGTGCTCGGATTTTGTCCTGGTTAGATCCTTTACTGAAGTGCTAGAAGCGATGGTGACTCTAGTGTTAGCTTGTGCAAGTACTTTAGAAACATTCAATGCAACCTGGCTATTGGGAAGAATTATAACTTTGGAGTTGTGTTAGGAGTGGTGTTGGTGTGTTGAGAATTAATGATCTGAAGAGCTCTTTTCATGCAATCTTTGATGAAAAAGGAAGGAAAATGTAAATTAGTGAAGGTTTGGTGAATATATGTACATTCCTCGTCAAGAAACTCAGGACTACAAATACGGTATGCTTTTAGGAAAAATCCAGTGATGATGCCTCTTTTGGTCTTAGTATCTTGACTGGAATAGAAGTGTGTGAGATCATTTTTATTTGTAGGTTTCCAGTAAACTTGAAATCTTAGGTTGTTATCTGCTTTGTGAATGAGGACGTCTAGAAAAGGTAACTTGTCATTGGACTCTTCTAGTGTAAACTGGATCGCCGGTCAACTGCAATGAGCATTACATGAAGATTATGTACATCAAAACATTTAGGAGTTATTACGAGGACATCGTCCACATAATGTAACCAAGTGATGCTTGATGGGATGATGATGGAGAAGTGTTCAGCCACTAGGTGCTCCATGTACAAGTTGGCTAAGATGGCACTGATGGCAGACCGCATTCCCATGCCGTAGGTTTGCTTGTAGAGCCTTGTATTGAAAGAAAATAAGTTGAAATTAATGCAGAGTTCAATCAGGTCAACAAAATCTCCGGGAAGTAAAGGAAGATTAAGGTCCTGATTGATGGCTTGTATGGTAGGTACTTCAGTGAAGAGGGAAGTCACGTCCAAACTGCTTAGTTTCTTATTACGGATGGAGAGGTTTCGGGTGTGGTTGAGAAGGTCACCTGAATGCTTAAGATGAGAGGGGCTGATGGTCCCCAGAAGGCAGGAAAGATGTTTGGCAAGAACTCCGGTTAGTTTGTGTGGTGCACTGCCTCTATCTGATGTGATTGGTCTGAGAGGAATATTATGTTTATGGGTCTTGGGTAAACCATACATGTGTGCTGGTTGAGGGTTGCTGGGTAACAAGTACAGAAGTTTCTTCCCTGCTCTAGTGTATTTGAATATTTGTCTGGTTTTTGTATAGAAAATCTTTAGTGAGTGTCTCCCACTGTTGTGTGCTGATGGGTTCGTATGTAGACTGATCATTTAAAAAGCTCATCGTTTTGGGGTTGTTGTCACTGGTGTTGAGTATGACGACTCCACCTCCTTTGTCGGTGGTGATGATAATATTCGAGTTGTTGGCGAGGTCCTTAATTTTAAGGGCAGTGATATATCATCTAGGAAGATTAGTAGAAGGTTCGCATAAAGCTGCAGTGAGAATGCCCTGTATATAACCTTTCTGGAAGTTACTGTCACTGTGTGTGTAGTTCTGGTAACTAGGTTGAGTTGATTGTCAGGTTTGTGTATGTTAGTGGTAAATTTGAGTCCCAGACTCGGTGCTTGTTTCTCATGGTCAGTGAAGGTGCATGACGATAGGTTGTTTATCAGGGATTCTCGTCCCATTTCCTTCCGTTGACTGTTATTGCAGAAGTACTGAAGTTTGCAGTTGAGTTTGATCTTCTGTTGGAGGTTGGCTGTGGTGACTGTGCTGAGAATATGCTCAGCAGTGTGGTGGTCAGTCAGAATAATGGCTCTCATATTCCTTGCAGTTTCAGAGGTTTCCTTAGCAATGTTAGAAAGTTCTTCAGCACATTCAGCTAAGTAAGCTTGGGTAGCTGGAGAGAAAGGGTGTTTGGAGTTGGAGAGTTGCGTAGAAGTAGACTTATGGATCACATTCTCGGCCAGGCAATCTTGTAGGAAGTTGTGTCTGTTGCGAAAGCTGCGAGCACGAAGAAGGGTGTCCAAATAACGTCTGCATGAAATGTCCATCATATTGCAGTGTCCGACAGATTGTATATATGTTGGTAGAATTACCGACAATATGTAAAGTAAAAGGACACAAGTGCAACTAATGACATTTTATTGTGGCAACGTTTCGCTCTCCAGGAGCTTTGTCAAGCCATTACAAACATTACATGGACACAGAGTGTATATATAGGCTTAGAGTGAGATGTAATACTAATGGTAGTAGTAGTAGCAGTGTGTAAGTTGTAGTAGTAGTAGTAGTAATACTACTGCAGGGGTTTACACTATATCCTGTGGAGGTTGCAACAGGATTTGTGTAGTTGAAATAGCAAGAAACCTTGAAACCTGCCTCAATGCACATGTTCATGCATTTAGGAACGATAACTTGAACAACGCCTGCGTGCAACACTGAAATTCCACCAATCATCTCATGAAATTCAGGGACGCCCAATTAGTGATCAAAGAAACTAATTTCCGCAGATGCAAGTGCCTTGACAGCACTAATCGCTGTTTTTAATACAATTAAACAAAACAAAGGCAGCTTCACTATCTCTGAAGTCTTAGCAAAAGTCTTCTTGAAAACAGTAAACCCTGCCATCACATAGTCTCTCCTGCTAATACTACATTAATACATTACAAGCGTATGACACATAAAACGTATATATACGTTTGGAGCACTTGCGGTAAAAACGTATATATACGTTTGGACCCTTTACGGGTTAAACTTACCCCATACATCTTCTACCCCATTGCCTGTATTCTCACTAACCCATCTGTCTTCCAACAGTTGTTTATATCTTACCCTAACTGCCTCCTCCTCTAGTTATAAACCTTCACTTCTCTCTTACTTGCTGCTTCCATTTTCCTTGTATCCCATCTGCCTTTTACTCTCACAGTAGCTACAACTAAAAAGTGATCTGATATATTTGTGGCCCCTCTATAAACATGTACATCCTGAAGTCTACCCAACAGTCTTTTATCTACCAATATGTAGTCCAACAAACTACTGTCATTACGCCCTCTATCATGTCTTGTATACTTATTTATCCTCATTTTCTTAAAATATGTGTTACCTATAACCAAACCCCTTTATATACAAAGTTCAATCAAGTGCTCCCCATTATCATTTACACCTGGCACCCCAAACTTACCTACCACACCCTCTCTAAATGCTTCACTACTTTAGCATTTAGGTCCCCTACCACAATTACTCTCTCACTTGGCTCAAAAGTTACTACACACTTGCTTAACATCTCCCAAAATCTCTCTTTCCTCTGCACTCCTCTCTTCTCCAGGTGCATACACACTTATTATGACCCACTTTTCACATCTGACCCTTATTTTAATCCACATAATCCTTGAATTTATACATTTACATTCCCTCTTCTCCTTCCATAACTGTTCCTTCAACATTATTGCTACCCCTTCCTTACCTCTAACTCTCTCAGATACTCCTGACTTAATCCCATTTATTTCTCCCCACTGAAGCTCCCCTACCCCCTTCAGCTTTGTTTTGCTTAGGGCTAAGACATCCAACTTCTTTTTATTCATAACATTAGCAGTCATTTCTTTCTTATCATCCGCACACATTTAAACATCCCAGTTTTATAAAGTTTTTCTTTTCCTTGTTTTTAGTAGTTAATACAGGAGAAGGGGTTACTAGCCCATTGCTCCCGGCATTAAGTCGCCTCCTTCGACAAGCATAGCTTACAGAGGAAGAATTCTGTTCCACTTCTCCATGGAGAAATATCATCATCATTGGAAGAGCTAAAACCATAGGGGCCATACATAATATGGGAATGGGAGGCAATCAGGTTCAAACCAAGGAAGGGGAGGCTAGGTCCACTTCCTTGGACCAAGAGCCCCACACTGATATAATTGCATCTTCTTTGAGGGCTGTGAAATGAAAAATACATTGTTATACAATTTTTTTTTTTTTAACATGTCGGCCATTTCCCACCAACACAGGGTGACCCAAAAAGCAAAAAAAAAAAAAAAAAAAAACTTTCATCATCATTCACCACTTCCACCATCATTCATACATAATCACTGTCTTTGCAGATGAGCTCAGATACAACAGTTTAGATGTCACTCCAAACAGCCAGTATCCCAAACCTCTCCTTTAAAGTGCAGGCATTGTACTTTCCACTTCCAGGACTCAAGTCCAGCTAACCGGTTTCCCTGAATCCCTTCACAAAATATTACTCTGCTCACACTCCAACAGCTTGTCAGGTCCCAAAAACCATTTGTCTCCATTCACTCCTATCTAACACACTCACACATGCTTGCTGGAAGTTCAAGCCCCTTGCCCACAAGACCTCCCTCCAACCTTTCCTAGGATGACACCTACCCCACCTTTCCCATACAGATTGATACACTCGCCAAGTCATTCTACTTTATTTTGTTCTCTCTAAATGGCCAAACCACCTCAACAACCCTCTCTTCAGCCCTCTGGCTAATACTTTTAGTAACTCCATACCTCCTCCTGATTTCCACACTACGAATTCTCTGCATAATATTTACACTACACTTTGCCTTTAGACACTACATCTCCACTGCCTCCATCCTCCTCATTGCTGCAGCATTTAGAACCCATGCTTCACACCCATGTAAGTGTTGGTACCATCTATGCACTTGTACATTCCCTTCTTTGCCTCCATGGATAACATTTTTGGGCTCCACAGATACCTCAGAGCACTACTCACCTTTTTTCCTTCATCAGTTCTATGGTTAACTTCATCCTTCATAAGCCCATCTGCTGACAGTAAATCCCCAAATATTTGAACACATTCACTTCCATACTCCCTCCCTCAATGTGATATCCAATTTTTCTTTATATTGTTTGATAACCTCATCACCTTACTCTTATCGATGTTCACTTTCAGCTTTCTGTCTTGACACACCCTCCCCCAAACTTGTCCACTAACCTTTGCAACTTTTCTTTAGAATCTCCCAAAAGCACAATATTATCAGCAAAAAGTAACTGTGTCAACTCCCATTTTGTATTTGGTTCCCCCTAATTTAATCCCACCCCCTCACCCCAACATCCTAGCATTTACTTTTAAATTATTATTATTATCACACTGGCCGATTCCCACCAAGGCAGGGTGGCCCGAAAAAGAAAAACTTTCACCATCATTCACTCCATCACTGTCTTGCCAGAAGGGTGCTTTACACTACAGTTTTTAAACTGCAACATTAACACCCCTCCTTCAGAGTGCAGGCACTGTACTTCCCATCTCCATCTAAATATACGTATGTTAAACAACAGTGGTAACATTACACATCTAAGACCTACTTTTACTGGGAAGTAATCTCCCTCTCTCCTACATACCCTAACCTGAGCCTCACTAACTTACCACCTATTCCATACACTTGCAACATCTGCCACATTGCTCCCCTATCCAGTGGTATCGCTTGGATTGGTGTCACCCGGGGCAGAATCTTTGGTGTCACCCTCATGAAATCCAAGGATGGGGGGGGTAAACTCCAGTTATGTCACTACTGCACAACCAGTGACCAATGTTTAGCAGTGAGAACGTTTAAGGGCCATAAACTGAACAGGAGAATACTTCTCAACTTTATTAATGATAAAATAAATAATCATAGTAATATTGAGGAAACATAAACTCAAATACCACTTTGAGTACAGGCAACAGATCCTACATTTATTCATCTTCAACAGTGCAAAGAAAAAAAAAGCTTGAAAAATAAAGAAAAACATTGCAATATCAGAGAAGCACTAGTTCTGATTTGACCTTGAGTACAGGTAACATCTCAGTGAATCTGATCTTACATTTCCTTGTCTTCAATCCTGCAAAATCATCTATCACATCATCAAAATCAATGATTTTCCCTATACATGTATAGGCCTATTTGTACTCTAATCATATACTAGGCTATGTAGAAACGAAGGATTTTTCTCTTCTGTTGCTGCAGCACTGTTTTGTGCATTAGTGTCACCTTCTTTAGAGGCTCTATGGCATCACCCTAGTTCCCCGAATTAAGCCTGAATGCCTTCCACATCCCCCCCCCCCAGGCGCTGTATAATCCTCCGGGTTTAGCGCTTCCCCCTTGATTATAATAATAATATGGCATCACCCCGTAAATGGTGCCACCCGGGTCAGCTTGCACCCCCACTCCCCCGCCTTACGATGCCACTGCCCCTATCTACTCTATCATATGCCTTTTCTAAATGCATAAATGCAGTGAAAACTTCCCTAAATACTGTTCACATGTATGCTTCATTGTAAACACTTGATCTACACATCCTCCACCCATTTTAAAGCCTTGTTCATCTGCAGTCCCCTATAATTTTTACAACCTCTTTTGTCCCCCTTCTGTTTATATAAAGGAGCTATACATGCTCTCTGCAGGTCCCTAGGTACCTTCCCCTTTTTCATACATTTATTAAACAAAAATACCAACCACACCAGCACTATATCTCCCCCCCCCTCCTCCTGCTTTGAACATTTCTGTCATGATCCTATCAGTTCCAGCTGCTTTACCCCCTTTCCAAATATGTACATCAATTTTTTGTGTCATAACAGGAGGCATATGAGGCTCTGTCTTCTGAAGGTCTAGTCAGACCCGCCAGGAATTCTCCCCCTATGATATATGGCCTTAGTATTGTTGACTTTGATCTACCCAGCTTTACTCTTGGTATGTATACATTTTCATTCATTTAATTAGCTATCTAAGATTTTTATTTTACTTATTCATTCATGACATCAATTTTATCTCGTGTGTGGAATTAAATTAGCTTCTAATATTGTTTGCTGACAACTAAGGTTGTTTCCAATTTTTTACAGAAGTGTTATGCATCAATGAAACCTGTGATTATTTGAAACTTCTTATTCACGACCTTGGACTTCAACTGAAGACCTCAGCAGTGTGCACTCAAGTGCGTTGTATCCGCCATGGACCCTGGACACTCCATCATGCACTGCTTCGTAAACACTGGTCTTTAGAGCACATCATCAATAATATTGGTGTTTGTAATCCTATGGCTAAAACTGTAACACCTAAGGTAGCCAGTTTAGTAAATACTAAAAATGTAAATACTGGATATTTGAGTAATGAAAAATAACATTGGCAATTACTGTGCTTGTAATTTTAATAAAGTAAATTTACTTTGTACAGTGTGTGATCTGTATATATAATTTACTCACATTGAGCTTTTAATTATCCAAAATCTTGATACACTATTGTCTCCTTCAGGTATTATTAGTGAGAAATGTTTACACTGGTGATGCTCTGAACAAAAAATAATGAATTGTGAACTAAATTATTCTGCCAGGTTGCCAAGATAAGAATGAAACTGTTCACTATATTATTTAAATTATTTCTTAAGTATCTATCTTTCATTTCTGGTTTTAGACTGGCTTTAATATTTTTGACAGGCAATACCGAGAAATAAACTTGTCACTCATCGCCCAGTTTGAATTTGCCTGCATCCTTCCAAGAGGAAATGCCTTGATGCTGGTGACAGGCTCTTGATTCAGAAATTAGAACTATCTTTCCCTTTTACAGATCAACATTCCTTGATGTTGGTGAGGGGCTCTTGATTTAGGGAATTGGATCTGTGCTCCAGTTCCCCGAATTAAGCCTGAATGCCTTCCACATCCCCCCCCCAGGCACTGTATAATCCTCCGGGTTTAGCGCTTCCCCCTTGATTATAATAATACAGATCAACACTGTTTAACTCCCATTCGCCAGGCACACTATGACCTCAGTGGGTTTAGTGCTTCCTCATCAATAATATAATTCTTAAATTAGGGTGGCCACTGCTGTGGCCATCCTAATGTGATTGCTGTGCATTTGAGATGCTTGCACTGTACTCCTTATTTCTACTTGCCTGTAAGTTGAACCATCCTGCTGCTGGAGCTGGCAGTCTCTGTGGGCAACACTTCTTGGTTAGTCCCTCTTTAAGTGCCTTGATTCCGCTGATGTGCTCTTGATCCAAGAAACAAGACTCATCCTTCCTTGGATTGAACCTGAGTGCCTCCCATTCCCCAGGTGCTGTATGACCTCTATGGGTTTAGTGCTTTTTCTGTTACAATAAATATTGAAAAGTTGATAGTTATATTGAGAAGTTTGATACCTGTCTGCATTAGCGGCAGTAGCACAAGGTGGAGGTCCATTTGTCATAGTCCAAACCAAATTGCAGAATATAAAACTGCAACTTGACTTCCAGCAAGCATTCATGAGTGTGTTAGATAGGAGTGAGTGGAGACAAATGGCTTTTATGACTTGATGTGCTGTTGGAGCGAAAGTAAAGTAACATTTATGGAGGGATTCAGGAAAACTGGCAGGCCGAACTTGAGTTCTGGAGGTGAGACTTACGGTACCTGCACTCTGAAGGAGGGGCGTTAATAAGTTGCAGCTTAACTGTAGTGTAGGTACGCCTCTGGGAAGACAGTGATGGAGTGAATGATGATGAAAGTTTCTTCTTTTTTGGTGTCACCCTGTCTTGATGGGAAACAGCTGATGTGTTAATAAAAAAAAACTGCAACAGATTTTTAGGAATGGAGAAATGTCCTTGCTATTGCAGTGGAATGAGAAGGGAGGAAAGTTCCAGTTCCTCAAACCAAGAGCCCCTCACCTTGACAAGGAACCCTTTGAAAGGTACATGCAGATTCATAATTAAAAACAGACATCATTATCTCCTATCAGGACATAAAAGTTAAGCATTTTTTGCAAATCCTGTGTAATATATTCAGGGGAAGCACTAAACCTATAGGGTCATACATTGTCTAGGAAATGAAGGTAATCAGGCTTAAGCCAAGGAAGGGCAAGGAAACTTTACGAATTTCTTGAATCAAGAAAACTATATTGGCATCAAGCCATCCCTCTTAAAGGGTATATAGTATAATATGCTAAAATTTATATTTCTCAGTTAATTTTTTAATACATAACCATTTCCCACCAGTGTGTGGTGACCCCAAAGAACGAAAACATAATTCACCATCACTCACTCTCTATCCTTCCAGACTCCTCAAGGGAGGATCCTGCTGGTGAGGGGCTCTTGAGCTGGGGAATTGGATCTGTGCTCCAGTTTCCTGAATTAGGCCTGAATACCTTCCATCCTCCCTCCTCCCCCAAGGCACTGTATAATCCTACAGCTTCAGCACTCCCCCAGATTATAATAATAAAATCTTTCCAGAAGAGCATATTATTATTATTATTATAATCAAGGGGGAAGCGCTAAACCCGGAGGATTATACAGTGCCTGGGGGTGGATGTGGAAGGCATTCAGGCTTAATTCAGGGAACTGGAGCACAGATCCAATTCCCTAAATCAAGAGCCCCTCACCAACATCAAGGAACCTTCCTTGAGGGGCCAGAAGAGCATAGACATCAGCTATAGTAATTCACTGGTGGGCAACATCCCCATTTATCATTTTAACTGGTATACTTACACTACTGTAGGACTCCTTCAGCCTTTAGCACTTGTGAGACACACACATGGTGACCAGTGGTTTTTAATAAATGTGCTGTTGGAGTGAGAGCAGGGTGACTCTTATGAAGGGATTCAGAAAAACCAGTTAGCCAGATTTGAGTCCTTGAGGTGGAAGAGCAGCACCTGCACTCTAAAGGAGTTGGGATGTTACAGTGTGAGGGTGTCACACTTTTGGAAAGACATTGAGTGAATGTTAACAAATACATTTTCTTCTGTGAATTGCCCTGCCTTGGCAGGAGACAGCCCAAAAAACAAATAAGGCAATACTGAGAATTTAGTGTGTGCTTTGAGCAATCAGTGTAATCATCAGACAGCATTGTTAAACATTGATGTACTAACAATTGTTTTTAATATTCTAGCCATCTCTCACAAAGAAAAACATTCATTATTCATTTAATCATTGTCATGCCAAAGGTGTGCTGACATTAAACTTCAGATGACCTTCAAATGTACTTAAAAAATAATGCAATGTTTCCATGAGCTGTTTAGATAGGGAATATACACAGGTGTAGCTACTTTCACTGCTGATCTCCGGTGATTTAGTTGGTTAGGTTAGATTCAATTATTTTTAATTATAATAAGCGTTATTCAAAATGATATACAGTACAGTGGAACCTCGGTTATCATATGCCCTAGTTTGTATGTAAAACTATAGTTATTCTATATAAAATGTATTTTTTGTTAATATTTTTGGGTGTCTGGAACGGAGTAATTGGATTTACATTACAGTAGACTGTCGTTTAACACGGTAGTTATGCTCCTGAAAACGCTGTTTTAGTTAAAACCATGTTAGACAAACTGAAGAACTTATGGGAAAAATAGGGTTATGTTAACCCTATTTCCCCATAAATTCTTCAGTTTGTCTAACACGGTTTTAATTAAAACAGGTCCACTTAAAAATAACTGTGAGCACCTTACTGACAAGGAGAATGAAATGTGCTCAATTTTTAATAATTATTTTCTTTCAGTTTTCACACACAAAGACACTAACAATATCCCAGTAATTAATTTTTATAATGGGCCTGAAGAAGATAAATTATGCAATATCACAGTCACTAGCGAAATGGTTATGAAACAAGTAGACCGACTGAAACAAAACAAATTGCTGGGTCCTGATGAGCTTTTTACAAGGGTTCCTTAAGAACCCTTGAAAAAAGCTCATCACATTTCATTCTCCTTGTCAGTAAGATGCCCAGAGTTATTTTTAAGGGGGACCTATCTTAGTTAAGGGGACCTGTTTTAGTTAAAACCGTGTTAGACAAACTGAAGAACTTATGGGAAAAATAGGGTTACGTTCATGGGAGCCCAAAAAAACCAAACAACCTTTTTTTTAGACATCCAGATCTTACAAAAATAAAAGTGAATATGTAATTGTAGTTCACTGTCATGATGCATTATGTTGTTTTTACTGCTTAAGATTACAAATGCAACAGAAATAATAGTATTTCTTACCTTAAATTGTGGGTGCTGGTGTTTGTGGATGATTGTGAAGAGAGTGAGAGTTATGTTGTGGCCCTACTGGACTGAGGTGGATGGTAGAGGTTCTGGTACTGAAGTCAATGGTTGTACTGGAGTGTGCATAAATTCTGTAATGGATTTTACCCCGCAGTACATTATACTACTGATGGTAGGGCATCAGCTGCTCGAGACACCATTTCAGGGTTTTCATCAGTGAAAAAGTTTAACTTTAAGTCAGTCAAGTCAAGTTCAGTCATCACACAAACTCATATTTGCCTCATTGTTTTTATGTGCACAAAGTGACGCTTCATTACTGCCACAGACTATCTCGTTTAATATTTCTAAAACTTAAACCCTTAAACCTTTTCTTGCCACTTTCAGCAACACTTGTATATCTACTGGGTGCCATGATTGTGTGGTAGATTTAAGATATTGCAATTAAAAGATATAAACTCCTAGCAGAGGATGCTAAGTACTACACACACATGAATCAAAGACTGGGACAAGGGTGGTGGGGGTGGCAGAGGGTGATGGGGTGGCGGTAGGTCTCCCCCGTTGGCTCAGTGGCCTAACCCACAGCCAAGCAGTGTGTATCCTTGTGGGTGATGCCTAAAAAAATTTTCCTCTCCCGCAAACTGAACTGTGTTAAGTTAATTTTACAGTTAATTTTACGATGTGTTATACAAAAATATGCCTTAATTCTTCAGTAGTGCTATAACGAAAACGTGCAAAACAAAACAGTGTTAAACTACAGTTTACTGTATTTCTTATGGGAAATATTAACAAAAAATACATTTATAGAGAATAACTACAGTTATAGAGAATAGCTACAGTTAGAGTAAGAGGTAGATGGGAAAAGAGGAAGGTGGCAACAACAAGTAAGAGGGAGGTGAAAGTGTATAAACTAAGGGAGGAGGAAGTTCGGGCGAGATATAAGCGACTATTGGCAGAAAGGTGGGCTAGTGCAAAGATGAGTAGTGGGGGGGTTGAAGAGGGTTGGAATAGTTTTAAAAATGCAGTATTAGAATGTGGGGCAGAAGTTTGTGGTTATAGGAGGGTGGGGGCAGGTGGAAAGAGGAGTGATTGGTGGAATGATGAAGTAAAGGGTGTGATAAAAGAGAAAAAGTTAGCTTATGAGAGGTTTTTACAAAGCAGAAATGTTATAAGAAAAGCAGAGTATATGGACAGTAAAAGAAAGGTGAAGAGAGTGGTGAGAGAGTGCAAAAGGAGAGCAGATGATAGAGTGGGAGAGGCACTGTCAAGAAATTTTAATGAAAATAAGAAAAAATTTTGGAGTGAGTTAAACAAGTTAAGAAAGCCTAGGGAAAGTATGGATTTGTCGGTTAAAAACAGAGTAGGGGAGTTAGTAGATGGGGAGAGGGAGGTATTAGGTAGATGGCGAGAATATTTTGAGGAACTTTTAAATGTTGAGGAAGAAAGGGAGGCGGTAATTTCATGCACTGGCCAGGGAGGTATACCATCTTTTAGGAGTGAAGAAGAGCAGAATGTAAGTGTGGGGGAGGTACGTGAGGCATTACGTAGAATGAAAGGGGGTAAAGCAGCTGGAACTGATGGGATCATGACAGAAATGTTAAAAGCAGGGAGGGATATAGTGTTGGAGTGGTTGGTACTTTTGTTTAATAAATGTATGAAAGAGGGGAAGGTACCTAGGGATTGGCGGAGAGCATGTATAGTCCCTTTATATAAAGGGAAAGGGGACAAAAGAGATTGTAAAAATTATAGAGGAATAAGTTTATTGAGTATACCAGGAAAAGTGTACGGTAGGGTTATAATTGAAAGAATTAGAGGTAAGACAGAATGTAGGATTGCGGATGAGCAAGGAGGTTTCAGAGTGGGTAGGGGATGTGTAGATCAAGTGTTTACATTGAAGCATATATGTGAACAGTATTTAGATAAAGGTAGGGAAGTTTTTATTGCATTTATGGATTTAGAAAAGGCATATGATAGAGTGGATAGGGGAGCAATGTGGCAGATGTTGCAAGTATATGGAATAGGTGGTAAGTTACTAAATGCTGTAAAGAGTTTTTATGAGGATAGTGAGGCTCAGGTAAGGGTGTGTAGAAGAGAGGGAGACTACTTCCCGGTAAAAGTAGGTCCTAGACAGGGATGAGTAATGTCACCATGGTTGTTTAATATATTTACAGATGGGGTTGTAAAAGAAGTAAATGCTAGGGTGTTCGGGAGAGGGGTAGGATTAAATTATGGGGAATCAAATTCAAAATGGGAATTAACACAGTTACTTTTTGCTGATGATTCTGTGCTTATGGGAGATTCAAAAGAAAAATTGCAAAGGTTAGTGGATGAGTTTGGGAATGTGTGTAAAGGTAGAAAGTTGAAAGTGAACATAGAAAAGAGTAAGGTGATGAGGGTATCAAATGATTTAGATAAAGAAAAATGGGATATCAAATTGGGGAGGAGGAGTATGGAAGAAGTAAATGTTTTCAGATACTTGGGAGTTGACGTGTTGGCGGATGGATTTATGAAGGATGAGGTTAATCATAGAATTGATGAGGGAAAAAAAGGTGAGTGGTGCATTGAGGTATATGTGGAGTCAAAAAACGTTATCTATGGAGGCAAAGAAGGGAATGTATGAAAGTATAGTAGTACCAACACTCTTATATGGGTGTGAAGCTTGGGTGGTAAATGCAGCAGCGAGGAGACGGTTGGAGGCAGTGGAGATGTCCTGTCTAAGGGCAATGTGTGGTGTAAATATTATGCAGAAAATTCGGAGTGTGGAAATTAGGAAAAGGTGTGGAGTTAATAAAAGTATTAATCAGAGGGCAGAAGAGGGGTTGTTGAGGTGGTTTGGTCATTTAGAGAGAATGGATCAAAGTAGAATGACATGGAAAGCATATAAATCTATAGGGGAAGGAAGGCGAGTAGGGGTCGTCCTCGAAAGGGTTGGAGAGAGGGGGTAAAGGAGGTTTTGTGGGCAAGGGGTTTGGACTTCCAGCAAGCGTGCGTGAGCGTGTTAGATAGGAGTGAATGGAGACGAATGGTACTTGGGACCTGACGATCTGTTGGAGTGTGAGCAGGGTAATATTTAGTGAAGGGATTCAGGGAAAAAATTTTGGAGTGAGTTAAACAAGTTAAGAAAGCCTAGGGAAAGTATGGATTTGTCAGTTAAAAACAGAGTAGGGGAGTTAGTAGATGGGGAGATGGAGGTATTAGGTAGATGGCGAGAATATTTTGAGGAACTTTTAAGTGTTAAGGAAGAAACAGAAGCAGTAATTTCATGCACTGGTCAGGGAGGTATACCATCTTTTAGGAGTGAAGAAGAGCAGAATGTAAGTGTGGGGGAGGTACGTGAGGCATTACGTAAAATGAAAGGGGGTAAGGCAGCTGGAACTGATAGGATCATGACAGAAATGTTAAAAGCAGGGGGGGAGATAGTGTTGGAGTGGTTGGTACTTTTGTTTAATAAATGTATGAAAGAGGGGAAGGTACCTAGGGATTGGCGGAGAGCATGTATAGTCCCTTTATATAAAGGGAAAGGGGACAAAAGAGACTGTAAAAATTATAGAGGAATAAGTTTACTGAGTATACCAGGAAAGGGTTTGAGAGAGGGGATAAAGGAGGTTTTGTGGGCAAGGGGCTTGGACTTCCAGCAAGCATGCGTGAGCGTGTTAGATAGGAGTGAATGGAGACGAATGGTACTTGGGACCTGACGATCTGTTGGAGTGTGAGCAGGGTAATATTTAGTGAAGGGATTCAGGGAAACCGGTTATTTTCATATAGTCGGACTTGAGTCCTGGAAATGGGAAGTACAATGCCTGCACTTTAAAGGAGGGGTTTGGGATATTGGCAGTTTGGAGGGATATGTTGTGTATCTTTATATGTGTATGCTTCTAAACTGTTGTATTCTGAGCACCTCTGCAAAAACAGTGATAATGTGCGAGTGTGGTGAAAGTGTTGAATGATGATGAAAGTATTTTCTTTTTGGGGATTTTCTTTCTTTTTTGGGTCACCCTGCCTTGGTGGGAGACGGCCAACTTGTTGAGAAAAAAAAAAAAAAATTCAGGGAAACCGGTTTTCATACAGTCGGACCTGAGTCCTGGAAATGGGAAGTACAATGCCTGCACTTTAAAGGAGGGGTTTGGGATATTAGCAGTTTGGAGGGATATGTTGTGTATCTTTATATGTGTATGCTTCTAAACTGTTGTATTCTGAGCACCTCTGCAAAAACAGTGATTATGTGTGAGTGTGGCGAAAGTGTTGAATGATGATGAAAGCATTTTCTTTTTGGGGATTTTCTTTCTTTTTTGGGTCACCCTGCCTCGGTGGGAGACGGCCAACTTGTTGAGAAAAAAAAAAAAAAACTATAGTTTTACATACAACCTAGGGCATACAAAAACCGAGGTTCCACTGTATTACATCAGCAATTACAGATTATTAATACACGTACATTTATGGTTGGGGGGCATACTAAACCCACAGGGGTCATACAACTCCTGGGGAAATAGGCAATTGCATTCGATACAAGGAAGGTTAGGTTTTATTCCCTGGATCAAGGGCCTCTCTCTTGAGAGGAATTGCACAGCAAATGCCCAGAGATGGAAAGGTAATAAATTACAGTACATACTGTTTGAGTGACATCTAAACTGTTATATCTGAGTGCCTCTGCAAAGACAGTGATTATGTATGAATGATGACGAAAGTTTTTTCTTTCTGTTTGGGTCACCCTGCCTCAGTGGGAAACTGCTGACGTGTTAAACCAAAAAAAAAATACTGAAGCATCTCAAGAGTTCTTTGCCTTGAAACTGTATCCCAGGTACCCAACAGCTGAACCTTGTAATGTTTGCTGAAGCTACAATGCTGCCAACTATGAATATGAGGGGATGCAATGCATTCAGAGAATGAGACTGCAAATAAGGACGAGGCTGACGAAGCAGCAATGAAAATACACCATAGAACACTACTGTAATAGGCAATCTGGACTCATGTGATCAGGATCAATAAATACAAAAAATTCTTGAATTTATTAATAATAAAAATGTGCCTTATTCATCTCATAATGCAACGTGTAGTCAGGCAGTATTCACAGCATTCCTTTACCTCATAAAAATTTTAAATAAAGACATGGTGTATGACCCTTGTAGGTTTAGCACTTAGTTTTGATTACAGTACTGTGGTACCTCAAGTTACAAACTTAATTCATTCCAGAAGGCTGTCTGAGTGCCGATCCCGAACGAATTTGTTCCCATAAGGAATAATGTAAATTAGATTAGTCTGTTTCAGACCCCCAAAAATACACTTACAAATGCACTTGCAAAAATACATTTACATAATTGCTCAAGTTGGGATCTGTTTGAAACTCGAGGTACCACTGTATAGTAATAATCACACTTGCATTCGATGGTTATTCATCAGAATGAGACCATCTGGGTTTCCGTTTCTCTATAAAACTACTTATTCCTTCTTGTCCATCCTTCAGGTTAATGTTGTCGACCATCACACAGCTTCCTTCCCTAAAATAAAAGCAAGTGATGAATAAATTTTTCATTACCATTTTGATTTAAGTTTTAAATTCTAACTCAAATTCCCTACTGTAGCTTCCACAGTCTCTTCTAGTGAGCTGGAGCTCACTCTTGCAAACTTGAATAATTACACAGGTAATTTCTGCACACAACTGATTTAAAAATGATCCAGGCTAGACCAATACAGAATCTAAACTTTCTAAGTGTGAGTTATTTGTGAACTGTTCCAGCCATGGTATTGTGATATTTTGTTCTTTTTGTATGTAGATGGAAATGTAGATTCACAAGAATAATCTTACCTGTATGCTTCCTCAATTCCCATCTCCATTTGTTTATACATAAATTTCTTTCCTAGGGATATCACCGCTTTACTTTTACGAGTGATTGCATCCACTATTCTCTGTGTCTCTTGCTCTGTGTAAAAAAAATAAAATAAAAAACTTCATACAATGAACTCCATTTGGAGATCTGAATATATAATTCCAATACTGAATGTGTCAAAAGAGTTTGTATAGTCATCTACATAAAAATCACAATTTTAAATAATCATAGTGCTGTATGACCCTGGTGGGTTTAGTGCTTAGTTTTGATTACAATAATAATAATAATAATTGATTAATCATAAAATTGGGCTTAGTAGAATTTATGAGAAGTACCCAATTCATTCTCCAAGACAACTTTTGAGACAAGACCAGCATGTAAAGCTTCTTCTGCTGTGATGGGCAATCCTGTGAGTAGCATGTGGGCAGATACCTTCCAAGGAACACACCTCACCAATGGAATACCAGGAGTAGAGCAGAATATACCAACACTTCCACTGCCAATGTGAGAGATGAAGGTTGAACTCACCATAATGATTGACTGTTCAGATTTTAAAATCACTTAAACTCTTTGTTTAGTCAATGCTCTGATCGTAAGGTGTTATCAGTAACAAAGTGGTGTTAAAAGTACAGATAATTTGCAATAACAAGTCTTATAAAAAAAATGGTCCAACAAAAATGCAAGCCACAGGCATTGCCTGTTGTACAAATGCATAATTCAAAGAAAACAAACCACAGCCCACAAATTACTTAATCTAAGAGGTCACAAATCAATCAAGTCAAGTTGCATTTAATTACTACATTCCATAATTCATTTCATATCAAAATGTATAAATCAGCAAAAGGCATAACTTGAATAACACAAGCCCTAGTTCACACAGACTGTTACAACAGCCACAAGTCAGCCAAATGAAGTAGCTTTCTAAGTTTTTATGAAGTACTGAGTTGTCAGTCCTGGACTGCACAAGGAAGAGGCATCCTCTCAAGTGCAATCCACTTAAATTTCTATTGCAAAAATGACCCAGTACAGTATATGGATGTAGGAGGGGAATTGGGAGGAAAATAAAAATATAATGTTTTACTGTTTCTTGTGAGAACTTTAACCCTTTGACTGTCGGTGTCATATATATACAGTATGTCTTGCGAGCCAGTGTATGTGACATTAATATGCTAAAATTCTAGCGGCTTCAAATCAAACTGGAGAAAGCTGGTAGGCCCACATGTGAGACAATGGGTCTGCGTGGTCATTGTGCGCAGTATAAAAAATTCCTGCAGCATGCAGTGCATAATGAGGAAAAAAAACTCCGACCGTGTTTTTGGGTTAAACAACTGACTTTGAGGTGTATTTTCATATAGTATTTATGGTTGTATTCTCGTTTTCTTGGTCTCATTTGATAGAATGGAAGACATATTACAGAAATAGAGTAAACAAATGATGTCACCACCCAATAAGTGTCCAACTAGCCATTCTAATATGCAGTCATGAATGGGTTGACATTATTTATGCAATTATTACAACAATACAGTAGTCTGCATAACAGTAAATCTTCTATTTTTTGTGTGAATAAAAATTCAGAATAGAAAGCAAGAGTAATGTAAGAGGGGCTTGGAGACATGACTAATGAACAGAGAAAATGTTATATTAGTGCCAGGAATGTCTGCATTGTTTATTCTGGACCCTATTTTGAAATTGGCATTTTTTTTTAATTTGCATGATATTGGCCAAATTGCCAATTTCTGACCACTTTATTGGGTAGCTGAAATCAGTATATGGGCGGTTTCTTATACTCTATCGATAGAACAAATAGAGTTCTGAAGAACTGGCCGAAAATAGGGCTCAAAGTGGGTGAAATCGCCGATGTGTATGTATCGCTGAGATCACTAACTTCACGAGAGCGTAATTCCGTAAGTTTTCCATCAAATTTCGTACTTTTGGTGTCATTACCATCAGGAAAAGATTCTTTATCATTTCATAAGAAAAAATAATTGTTTTTTTTTCGAATATTTTACAACACAGAGAGACACTTCAGGATTTGGGGTCTTGACAGTCAGAGGGTTAAAATTAAATGAAAGTTACATGCTGCAAGTGATTATGAACATCATGTCTAAGAAAGAGCACTGCATAATCTAACTAAGTTCAGTAGTCTAAACTCGTACTGTAATAATGGCAGTTTGCATGCAGCTAGCAGTAACAGCCTGGTTGATTGGGTCTTGATCCACCACAAAGCCTGGTCACAGACTGGACCGTTGGGGCACTGAGCCCTGAAACACCCTCCAGGTATGGAAAGGATGGCTGTTGGATGAAAGTGTAAGTGCAATTTCATTTTTTTTTAATGTGTTGGCTGTATCCCACCGAGGCAGGGTGACCCAAAAAAGAAAGAGATACTTTCACAGTCATTCAACACTTTTACTATCATTCACACATAATCACTGGCTTTGCAGAGGTCCTCAAACATGACAGTTCAGATGTCACTCCAAACAGCCAATATCTCCAACCCCTCCTTTAAAGTGCAGGCATTGTACTTCCCACCTCCAGGACTCAAGTCTGGCTAACCAGTTTCCCTGAATCCCTTCACAAAATATTACGCTGCTTACACTCCAATAACTCGTCAAGCCCCAAAAACCATTTGTCTCCCTTCACTCCTATCTAACACCTTCACATGTGCCTGCTGTATGTCCAAGCCTCTTGCATGCTAAACCTCTTTCACTCCCTTACTCCATCTTTTTCTAGGATGACCCCTACTCCTCCTTCCCTCCACTACAGATTTATACACCCTCTATTTCACCCTATTTTGCTCCATCCTCTCTTAACCCTTAAACTGTCCAAAGATAGATCAATGTTCACGTGCGTACAGTTCTGAATATTTTTGGGGAAAAAAAAAACAATTATTTTTTTAAACAAAAATGCACTTTTCATTTAAAAAAAAAAAAAAAAATTTTTTTGTTTAAAATGAAGAGCGCATTTTTCCCAGTATTCCTGAATTTTGTCACACTGCGCACAATGAGTGCACAAGACTCATTCTCTCATGTCTAGGCAACTCAGGCTTATCGTGCCAAGGTTGAAAGCATGTAAAATAAAACGTAGATCTACAATCGGAGCACTATGCATGTGAACGCAGCTCTACGTTTGGACAGTTTAAGGGTTAAATCACCAAACCACCTCAACAACCCTTCTTCAGCCCTTGGATTAATACATTTAGTAACCCCACAACTAATTTCCACATTATGAATTCTCTGCATAATATTTACACCACACCATTCTATTCAAGATTGATGGACTGACCACATCGACTCAAGGTTGAGGGACTGATTACCTCATTCTCCTCCTGTTCTTCAAGATTCTCCTTTGTATGGACTGATGAAGCCACTGTGTGGCGAAACATTTCCTCAATAAAGATACCCAAGAGTTGCACATGTGTCTAATTTATCAACATGTCGGTTCTCTGAACCATTCATCTACATTTACACCACACAATGACCTTAAACACAACATCTCCACTGCCTCCAGCCTCCTTGCAGCATTTACAACCCATGCTTCACATCCATGTAAGACTGTTGGTACCAATATACACTCATACATTCCCTTCTTTGCTTCCATGAATAATACTTTTTGTCTTCACAGACACCTCAATGTACCACTCGCCTTTTTTCTTTCATCAATGCTATGGGTAACCTTGTCCTTCATAAACCCATCCGCTGACAAGTCTACTCCCAAATATCTGAACACATTCACTTCTTCCATACTCCCTCCCTCCATTCTGATATCCATTTTTTCTTTACCTAACTTGTTTGATACCCTCATCACCTTACTCTTAATTATGTTCACTTTCAACTTTCTTTACACACCCTCCCAAACTCATCCACCAACCTTTGCAACTTCTCTTCACAATCTCCCAAAAGCACAGTATTATCAGTATCAACTCCCATTTTAATAAAATAATTCCCCATAATGCAATTTCATGTAGGAATAAAATAGCTAGATTTAAGTTATGGAGGTGTGAAATACAATGCTTACAGTGAAGGAGGGGTGGGGATGTTGCAGTTCTTGAGGGTCATTTCAATAGTGATGTTTATGCATCTTGGGAAAAAAAATACTAGAGAAGGTACTGGTGAATGTATTTCCTTCTTGCATCACCATACCTTGCTGTGAAATGGCAGATGTGGTAATTTTTTATCAATTTGTTGAAGTATAAATATTAACTGTACAGTACTGAATTATATATCTTAATTTTACAGAATGTTTTTTTTTTTATAATAAAATACAATAGTATTTTACTGTAATTTGGAGAAATACATATTCAGTGGAACCTTGGGTCACAAACACTTCCAAACATGAACAAATTGGTTCACAACCAAAAAAATTCACCAAATTTTTGCATCTGGTCACGAAACATAATTGGGTGCCAAACAAACACAACCATGCCAATTTTCACATTCCACGCCATTTTTTATGCATGCACCAATTTTCCCCACTTCCTGTTGTTTGCGTACACATAACAAAGACCCTTGCCTTGTAGTCGGTCTTGGTCAGAAGTGCGTTCATTCACTGTGAACTCGGGGATAAGAGATAAAGAACCATCCTCTTATCCCCTCCTGGGTACTTATATTAGAGAAAATATAGTGTATTACAGTGCTAACTGTGATACACACTTGTAATGCACCATAAAACTAGGTACGTACTAAGTCTATTCAGGTATACACAAATACAGTTACATAGATTATCAAACATAGCAGCTTATGTGTAGAGAACTTAGGATAACCCAAAAAAGTCAGTGACTTATTTTCTCGATTTTTGGGTGCACGCTCATTTTCGTCGATTATCTCGGAAGTAAGTTATTCATAAATTACAGTAATTACAACTGTGATAAATTTGGGTTAGCAATGTTTTATCACCAGGTAGTGCACAAATAGCTTCTCACAGTGCCAGTACCCAGCTAGGGCTTGCCATATATTATTTTTGGTAAATATTTTTTTTCAGTTGTTTGTTGGGCTATCTTATTGAAACTTGGGCAATGTATGATAGAAATTTGCTTCTCAACGTACACCAAAAATGTAAGAAATCGGATGGCAAATAATGGAGTTCACTTCTCAGCCATTAAAACTCTTAAAAAAACTCTTTACGGCGAATGGTTCATAGGGGTCTAGAACAGACTCTGTTGTTCAAGGGTTTCTCAGTGTTATTCAAGGTTTTTACATTTAGTTTACTATTAAACTGTGTATTCTATGGTATAATTAGCTAATTTTTGTGCTTAAAAATTTTAAAGAAAAAAAAAAACATATTTACACATGGTTCATAGGGGTCTGGAACGGATTAATCGTATTTACATACAATCCAATGGGGAAATTAGGTTTGGGTCACGACTAAATCGGGTCGTGACCAGAGTTTTGGAATGAATTATGGTTGTGACCAGAGGTTCCACTGTACATGTCTAAACCGAATATTTTTACTTAATTATTGCTTAACCCTTTGGGGGTTTCGGCTGTACTAGTACGGCTTACGACCCAGGGGGTTTTTGACGTACTAGTACGCTTAAATTCTAGCGCCCTCAAATCTAGTGGGAGAAAGCTGGTAGGCCTACATATGAAAGAATGGGTCTATGTGGTCAGTGTGCTCAGTATAAAAAAAATCCTGCAGCACACAGTGCATAATGAGAAAAAAAAAACTTGGAATAAAACAGCGACTTTGCACTGTATTTTCATATGGTATTTATTGTTGTATTCTAGTTTTCTTGGTCTCGTTTTATAGAATGGAAGACATATTACAGAAATTGAGATGATTTTGACTGGTTTTACAATGAAAAGTACCTTGAAATTGAGCTCAAAGTAGCAGAAATGTTCGATTTTTACCAAAGTTCAAAAGTAAACAAATCATGCCAAGCGTCCAATACACGTCAACTGGTGAGTCTAATATTCTTTCACAAGTGCGCTGATATTATTTATACCATTTCTACACTAATGCAGCAGTCTGCATAACAGTAAATCTTATATTTTTTGTAAGAATAAAAATTGAAAGTGGAAAGCCAAAGAAATATAAGAGGGGCCTGGGGATGTGACTAACGAACAGAGAACTTGTTATTTTAGTGCCAGGAATGTCTTTCTTGTTTATTCTGGACCCTATTCGGAAATTGGCATCTTTTGAAATTTGTGTGAAATTGGTAAAATTGCTAAATTCTGACCACTTTATTGGATAGATGAAATCTGTAAATGGGTGGTTTCTTGCACTCATTCGATAGAAAAAATAGAGTTCTAGCGAAATAGTTATGATTTTTGTCGACTAGTACATTGGAATTGGCTAAAAATAGAGCTCAAAGTGGGCAAAATCGCCGATGCGTAAACATCGTCGAGACCGCTAACTTCGCAAGAGCATAATTCCGTAAGTTTTCCATCAAATTTCATACTTTTGGTGCCATTATGATCGGGAAAAGATTCTCTATCTTTTCATAAGAAAAAATAATTTTTTTTTTTTTTGAAATTTGGCCGACCCTGAGAACAAGTCTCAGAGAGGGCCTGTCGACCCTCAAAGGGTTAAAACTACATGTACATGGGCATTTCTAGATGAATACATTAGTCTTGTAATAACCAAAGGTCACACAAGGAATGGTGAGTATATTACCCTGGTGTTGAAAGGGAAGAATTTTGTGTAGCAAGAATATATTAGTGTAGATGAATATATTAACCTTGTAATAATCAAAAGTAACACAAGGAATAGTCAGTATATTACCCCGGTGTTGAAAAGGAAGAATTTTGTGTAGCAAGAACAACATCACAAGATGCAACCAGCTGGCATCCAGCAGCAGCAGCAACACCATTCACTGTAGCAACAACAGGAACTGGTAGATCTCGCAGTGCTAGCATAAGTTCCGAGCAAGCATCAAAAACTTTCTGGTGGTAGTTACGTCCTTCTTTCAGTGTCTGAAAAGTATAATAATTGTTATTTAGAAACACTAAAATTACAAAAGGTGAGGTTATTTTTTTCTAACTGAGGTCATTATTCATCTCTGAATGAATTTCAAGTTTCATCACAGGATGCTGGAAAATTCTCAAAAAGCAAACTATCCTTGTCTAGGCTAAAAGCAAATACAGGAGGGCCCCACTTATACAGCAGGTTAGGTTCTGGGCTACTACTATAAAGTGAAAACTGCTGTAAAGTGAATCACAGCCTTTTTTCACTTTCAAATTTATATAAAAGCCTGATAACATGCTTATAGCAATATAGAAAAGCTTAAAAAATGATGCATATTTTAAGCTTAGACCAAATAAATGAAGAATGGGTATAATTGAAAAACCGCAGTATTAGCAAATCACTGTAAAGCGAGGCCTGCCTGTATTTACGCAAAAATAATT
Source organism: Cherax quadricarinatus (assembly GCF_038502225.1). NCBI lineage: Eukaryota > Metazoa > Arthropoda > Malacostraca > Decapoda > Parastacidae > Cherax > Cherax quadricarinatus. Next base: position 23,503,975 of record NC_091299.1, read on the forward strand.
ATCCTTTACATTCTTTTTAGTCAATTTAACTTTTAAACTTCAACATATAAATATACAAATAAAATACAGTAATCATATATGTACTGTAATTCTGTATGACTTTTATTCTTGATATCATTTTTCTGAAAAAAGAAACATTGGTAAGAAATATAAATACAGTGGACCCCCGACTAACGATGAGCTCCCAACTCGACTAATTATGTAAGTGTATTTTTGTAAGTGCCTTTGTAGGTGTATTTTTGGGGGTCTGAAACGGACTAATCTAATTCACAATATTCCTTATGGGAACAAATTCGGTCTATAACGGCACCCGAACAGACTTCTGGATTGAAATAATATCGTTAGTCGGGGGTCCACTGTAAGATGAATAAAATGAAAACATTACATAACAGGTTATGTAGGGTATGTAAAAGAAGAAAATTAAAAGTGAATACAGGAAAGAGTAAGATGAGGATAAAAAAATTATGTAATGGATGACTGGATATCAGATTGGAGGGAGAGTATGGAGGTGGTACCCTGAGTTTCGTACAACTCCCAACTCGAACAATTATGTAAGTGTATTATTTTAAGTGCTTTTGTAAGTGTATTTTTGGGGGTCTGAAACAGACTAATCTAAAATTACATTATTCTTTATGGGAAAAAATTCGTTCAGTAATGGCACTCGAAAAGCCTTCTGGAATGAATCATGGCCAAAACTCGGGGTAACACTGTATTTGGGAGTGGACGTGTCAGCAGATGGATCTATGAAAGATGAGGTAAAACACAGAATTGACGAGGGAAAAAAGATGAGTGATGCACTGAGGAATCTGTGGACACAAAGAACTTTATCCATGATAGCAAAGAGGGGAATGTATGAGACTACATATAGTTATACCAACAGTCTTGTATGGGTGTGAGGCATGGGTGGTGAATGTTGCAACAAGGAGAAAACTGGAGACAGTGGGGATGTCATGTCCAAGGGCAATGTGTGGTGTGAATATAATGTAGGGAATCCATAGTTTGGAGATTAGGAGGAGGCACGGGATTACCAAAACTATTATCCAGAGGGCTGAGGAGGGGTTATCGAAATGGTTTGGACATGTAGAGAGGATGAAACAAAATAGAATGACTTCGAGAGTGTATAAATCTGCAGTGGAGGGAAGGTGGGGTAGGGGTTGGCCTAAGAAAGGTTGGAGGGAGGGAATGAAGGTTTTGTTTGAGAGATGCTTGGACTTCCAACAAGTGTGCATGAGCTTTTTAGATAAGAGCAAATGGAGACAAATGGTTTTTAGGACTTGATGTGATGTTGGAGTATAAGCATGGTAACATTTATGAAAGGATTCAGGGAAACCGGCAGGCCGGACTTGATTCCTGGAGATGGGAAGTACAATGCCAGCACTTTGAAGGGGGAGGTGTTAATATTGCAGTTTTATAACTGTAGTGTAAACATGCCTCTGGCAAGACAGTGATGGAGTGAATGATGATGGAAGTTATTCTTTTTCGGGCCACCCTGCCTTGGTGGGAAACAGCCGATGTGTTAATAAAAAAAGTATGTATAATAATAGCTATTCCACCTTTTGGTGTATTTCCATACTTCCTTAACAACTCTAAACCTTATAATATTGTAATATTTATAATATTGAAGCTAAAGAAGAACATAATTATACTATAATTATATTCATAAAGACAGGCACTAACACCATATGGGTTATTCAGCGGTGTGAATCAACAATAGTCATTAATGCTAAGGACTTAACAAGAAAACCTTACAAGATGTAATAAGCATACTGGTAAAAAGCCACATTTTTTTCTCCTCATACCACAGCTACTTAGTACATTGACAATTAAGTATACCAAGTACAGGCATTGTACTAATTCATCTGCCATTTTTAAAACTGACAAGTTAGAAGGGCCCAATATAGGAGGAACATTTCTCATCCACCCATTCTTATACAGGTGTAAATAGTATGAATGCATTTAAATACTATAAATGAACTTCATTATCCCTAAACTTAGCCTTAATAACTCCTTAACCTAAATACATACAGTGCATTTACATCTATAAACACTTAGTCCAACCTGAGAATACAGATTTTTTCCATAGATTATGACTGCTCTTAATTAAGACTATTAAAACTATTTGGTTCCTCGAGATTAAAACTAGCTGAGAAGACTAACCAGTTCTTTGAGATTATGCCCAGCTGAGAAGACTTTGCCCTGTGCTCCAAGTACAATACATCGCAAAGAAGGATCTTTGGGAGTTATTGCAGTCTGCAACTCCTTCAGCATTTGGAGAGAAAGTGAATTTCTGCATAAGGAGAATAAATGTTTAAAAAGTACTTTGTATTTTCAAAAGTTTACTTATGTAGCGAGAAAATCTCTATAGTACTATACAGTAAACTCTATTCGTGGCTTCCATAAATGTAGAGTTTAATGACAATGCTTATGGAATATTAATTCTTTATTATCTTATTTATGCATGAAGCAAGTCCCATATTTAAATGATTTGTGCAAAAACTATATACAGTGGACCCCCGGTTATCGGTGGGTTTGGTTATCGGCCAACTCGGTTATCAGCGAGTTTTTTGGCGCCCGGTTATTGGCAGTTTTGTATGCATCCATCCGCCGGCTGGGGCAGCTTGCACTTCAGTTTGGTTTTGTTTGTGGCTGAGGAAGCTTCTGCTCATATATCCAAACATTTCACTTGTTTACCATTGTTTTTAGTGGTTTTTCTTGCAGTGCAACTGTGAAATAAGTAAAGATGGCTCCAAAGAAAGTTTCTAGTAAAGTTCCTGTGGTAAAGAAAGTGAGAAACACCATGGAATTTAAGCGTGAAGTGATAGAGTGGTATGAAGGTGATGGAACTTGCTCGGATGTACAGCAAGAATAAATCAACAATTACGTACATCCATCCTGGCAAAGAAAGAACAAATCAAAGATGCTAATTTTGCAAAAGGAGTAACTTTTCTAACTAAACAAAGGCCACCAATAATGGAAGAGATGGAAAAGTTATTATTATTGTGGATTAAGGAAAAAAAGTTAGTGGGAGACAGTGTTGTGGAGTCGATCATTTGTGAGAAGGGAAAGCAGTTGCATGAGGATCTTGCAAAGAAAATGCCTGGAACAAGTGCTGCAGTTTGTGAATTTAGGGCCAGCAAAGTATGGTTTGATAGATTTAAGAAGCATAGTAGCATACACAGTGCTGTAAGGCATGGTGAGGCTGCAAGTTTTGACAAATGTGCAGCTGAAAAGTATGTTCATGAATTCCAGGACCATGTAAAAGCTGAAGGATTCGAACTCCAGCAAGTGTTCAATTGTGACGAAACAGGCCTGCTTTGGAAGAAAATGCAAAACAGGACCTACATTACCCAGGAGGAAAAGGCACTGCCAGGACACAAGCCTATGAAAGACAGGTTTACTTTTTTGTTGTGTGGTAATTTAGTGGGGATTTCAGAGTGAAGCTTTTACTTGTGTATCACTCAGAAAATCCCAGAGTGTTTAAGAAAAACAATGTCATGAAAAATAGATTGTGTATGATATGGAAAACTAATCATAAGGCATGGGTCACAAGGCAAATTTTCAAAGAGTAGGCTAATGATGTGTTTGGCCCAAGTGTGAAAAAATACCTCCTGGAAAAGAAATTGCCACTCAAGTGCCTCCTGGTACTGGACAATGCTCCTGCACATCCTCCAAGTGTTTAGGGACTTCAGTTTCATCACAGTGAAGTTCTTGCCTCCTCACACCACTTCTCTCCTCCAGCCCATGGACCAGCAGGTCATTTCTAACTTCAAAAAACTCTACACAAAAGCAGTGTTTTAAAAGTGCTTTGAAGTGACCTCAGACACTCAGTTGACCCTAAGAGAGTTCTGGAGGAATCATTTCACTATCCTCCATTGCATAAGCCTTATAGGTAAGGCTTGGGAGGGAGTGACTTCCAGGACTTCGAACTCTGCTCAGAGAAACTGTGGCCAGATTGTGTCCAAGAGAGGGATTTTGAAGGGTTTGAGCCTGACCCTGACCCTGCTGACCCTGTGGACTCCTATTGTGGCATTGGGGAAGTCCCTGGGGTTGGAGGTGAGTGGCGAGGATGTGGAAGAGTTGATGGAGGACCACAGGGAAGAGCTAACCACTGAAGAGCTGCAAGAGCTTCATCTCGAACAGCAACAGACTGCAACTGAGGAACTTGCTTCAGAGGAAGAGGAAGAGGGAGTGAAGGAGGTGCCTTCTTCAGAGATTAAAGAGGTGTGTGCAATGTGGACTAGGGTGCAAGCTTTTGTAGAGAAACACCACCCTGACAAAGCTGAAACAAACCATATCTGGATCATGTTTAGTGACAAAATCTTGTCCCACTTCAGGGAAGTGGGACAGGATTTTGTGGGAAGAGATGCCAGAAACAGAGCACTCTGGACAGTTATTTTGTGAAACAGGGGTCCAGTGACTCTCAAGCTGGTCCTAGTGGCAATAAAAGACAGAGAAGGGAAGTATCCCCAGAGCAGGTTTTGCTACCTAAAGTCTTGATGGAGGGGCATTCCCTTCCAAACACTAACTCCTCCCTCTTTCCTCCTCCCTATCTTCCAGAAGTCAGCATTAGCCTTCAATAAAGGTATATAATACTTACATAATTGTTAAAAAAATTATTTTTTTTGTAAATATTTTTGTTTGGAACGGATTAATTGTATTTCCATTAATTCTTATGGAAATATTAATTCGGTTATCAACCATTTCGGTTATCAGCTGACCTTCTGGAACGGATTACGGTCAATAACTGGGGGTCCACTGTATTACAATAATGGTACCTAAAACCTGCTTTTATTGTTTGTATTTCGTACAAGTGGACTCTTCTAGGTAGGTGCCTTGATGATGGTGAACAGTTCTTCATCCAAGAAATTAGAGCTACCTTCCTCTTCCTCAGATCAAATTTGATCTTCTCCCATAACCCAGGTATTGTAGGACTCCTACTGGTTTAGCACTTTCCCTTGAATACAATAATAAAAAATATATAATAATAGAAGTGATATTTCCAAAGAAAAGCAGAGTGCCTATCTTACAGAAATGAAACTGAGATAAGTCAAATTGTAAACTTGCATAAACAAATGAGGCTTGTTACACATGCAATCCATATTGATAAACATAAATGAGGAAAACAAAGTTTAAAAAAATGACAACTATGAAAGCTATCCTGATATTTCCTGGGCATGACAAGACATATGGGTAAGTCTAATTGCATCTGCTTTTTCCTATTCACCCAGTAGTAAACAAGTACAATACATACATAAGAGTTACTGTAGTTAATTATTGTGGGTCGCTACCTAGAGACAAAAACCTAGTAGGACCCTGTGACATACCTGTGACCAGTTTCAGGAGTCTACCCTGCCATGCTAATCACTTGTTTTATTGTACGGTATAGTACTGTATACACTAAAACAATTATCATTAATATTATAGATAATGTAGTTTTATTATATGCCTAATTCTTAAAAATATGACAAAAGCCATTGTTTATATAATTGCCTGTTATTAAAAACACAATATTCTTTACATTTGCTTGTTAACAAAGAGGGGATCATTACATCATCCATACTGCACCTTGTTTTGGCATCAGCCAATGTAATGCGACGAACTCCATTTTCCTGGGAGACCTGAAGAAGAGAATATGGTGCAGACACTTGTGAGAACCACTTGAAGCCCCATTTTGGACTTCCAATCTGCAAGAAGAATTATATGGGAATAAGCCTGTTGAATAGGATTGCAGAAGAACAAAGAAATTTTTAGGTAGAGTAGGGGCTATGTAAACCAAGTGTTCACAGTGAAGCACCTAAGTGAACAATACTTAGATAAAGGTAAGCAATTTTTCATTGTATTTATGGATTTGGAAAAGGTATATTTTAGGGCAGATAGGGGAGTAATATGGCAGATGTTGCAAATGTATAGAATAGGTAGTAGGTTACTTAAAGCAGTAATGAGCTTTTATGTGGATAGTGAGGTGCAGGTTAAGGTATGTATAAGATAAGGAGATTATTTTTCAGTAAAAGTAGGCCTTGAACAGGGCCTAGTTTTACTGATTGGGGTTATAAAAATAGGGGGTGATACAGAGAGGTGTGGGACTAAAAGTTAGTGAATCTGGTACTGTATAGAGTGGGAGTTGTCACAGTTGCTATCTGATGATTACATTGTTCTGTTGGGAGGTTCAGAAGAGAAATTGCAAAGATTGGTATATGAATTTAGGAGGGCATGTATGTAAAAAAAAAAAGGAAATTAAAAGTAAACATAGGGAAGAACAAGGTGATGAAAGTATCAAAAAATATTGGCAATGAGAGACTGGAGGGAAGAAGAATGGAGGAAGTAAATGTGTTCAGATATTTGGGAGTGGATCAGTCAGTGGATGGTTCTAAGAGACATTAGGTGAACCATAGAACTGACAAAGGAAAAACTGGTGGTGGTGCACTGAGGCATCTGTGGAGACAGAACTTTATCCACAGAAACAAATAAGGAATACATATACCAAAGTATAGTGGTACCAACACTACTGTATGGGTGAGAAGTATGGGTTTGAATGCTGCAGCAAGGAGGCTGGAGGCTTCCTCCTCACACTGCCCTCACAGCCACTGTGGCACAGAAGAGACTCAGCTCACATACTAAGTGTCTGTGGTTCAATCCCTGGCACTGGTGGAAACAGGCATGTTTCCTTACACTTGATGTCCCTGTTCATCTAGTAGCAAGTACCTGGGTGTTAGTCAGCTGGTGTGGGTCGAATCCTGGGAGACAAGATTGAGAACCCCAATGGAAATAAGACATACAGTCCCTCAATGACACACAGCCTTTCTTGGGTTATCCTGAGTGGCAAACCCTCCGGGGTTAAAAATCCGAACAAAATTTTATCTTACACCTGCTGCCCCTGTTCACCTAGCAGTAAGCAGGTACCTGGGTGTTAATTACCTTACACCTGCTGTCCCTGTTCACCTAGAAGTAGGTACCTGGGTGCTAGTCGACTTGTGTGTGTGGCATCCTGGGGGACAAGACTGAAGAACCACAATGGAAATAAAACAGACAGTCCCTGATGATGCACTAACTTTCTTGGGTTATCCTGGGTGGCTAACCCTCCCAACCCTGGGTTATCCTGGGCAGCTAACCCTCCCTACCCTGGGTTATCCTGGGTGGCTAACCCTCCCAACCCTGGGTTATCCTGGGCAGCTAACCCTCCCAACCCTGGGTTATCCTGGGCAGCTAACCCTCCCTGCCCTGGGTTATTCTGGGCAGTTAACCCTCCCTACCCTGGGTTATCCTGGGTGGCTAACCCTCCCAACCCTGGGTTATCCTGGGCAGCTAACCCTCCCTGCCCTGGGTTATCCTGGGCAGCTAACCCTCCCTACCCTGGGTTATCCTGGGTGGCTAACCCTCCCAACCCTGGGTTATCCTGGGCAGCTAACCCTCCCAACCCTGGGTTATCCTGGGCAGCTAACCCTCCCTGCCCTGGGTTATTCTGGGCAGTTAACCCTCCCTACCCTGGGTTATCCTGGGTGGCTAACCCTCCCAACCCTGGGTTATCCTGGGCAGCTAACCCTCCCTGCCCTGGGTTATCCTGGGCAGCTAACCCTCCCTACCCTGGGTTATCCTGGGTGGCTAACCCTCCCAACCCTGGGTTATCCTGGGCAGCTAACCCTCCCTACCCTGGGTTATCCTGGGTGGCTAACCCTCCCAACCCTGGGTTATCCTGGGCAGCTAACCCTCCCTGCCCTGGGTTATCCTGGGCAGCTAACCCTCCCTACCCTGGGTTATCCTGGGTGGCTAACCCTCCCTATCCTGGGTTATCTTGGGTGGCTACCCCTCCCTACCCTGGGTTATCCTGGGTGACTAACCATCCTTACCCTGGGTTATCCTGGGTGGTTAACCCTCCCTACCCTGGGTTATCCTGGGTGGCTAACCCTCCCAACCCTGGGTTATCCTGGGCAGCTAACCCTCCCTGCCCTGGGTTATCCTGGGCAGCTAACCCTCCCAACCCTGGGTTATCCTGGGCAGCTAACCCTCCCTGCCCTGGGTTATTCTGGGCAGCTAACCCTCCCTACCCTGGGTTATCCTGGGTGGCTAACCCTCCCTACCCTGGGTTATCCTGGGTAGCTAACCCTCCCTACCCTGGGTTATCCTGAGTGGCTAACTCTCCCTACCCTGGGTTATCCTGGGTGGCTAACACTCCCTACCCTGGGTTATCCTGGGTGGCTAACCATCCCTACCCTGGGATATCCTGGGTGACTAACCCTCCCTACCATGGGTTATCCTGGGTGACTAACCCTCCCTACCCTGGGTTATCCTGGGTGGCTAACCCTCCCTACCCTGGGTTATCCTGGGTGGCTAACCCTCCCTACCATGGGTTATCCTGGGTGGCTAACCCTCCCTATCATGGATTATCCTGGGTGGCAAACCCTCCCTACCATGGGTTATCCTGGGTGGCTAACCCTCCCAACCCTGGGTTATCATGGGTGACTAACCCTCCCTACCCTGGGTTATCCTGAGTGGCTAACCCTCCCTACCCTGGGTTATCCTGGGTGGCAAACCCTCCCTACCCTGGGTTATCCTGGGTGGCAAACCCTCCCTACCCTGGGTTATCCTGGGTGGCAAACCCTCCCTACCCTGGGTTATCCTGGGTGGCAAACCCTCCCTACCCTGGGTTATCCTGGGTGGCAAACCCTCCCTACCCTGGGTTATCCTGGGTGGCAAACCCTCCCTACCCTGGGTTATCCTGTGTGGCTAACCCTCCCTACCCTGGGTTATCCTGGGTGGCTAACCCTCCCTACCCTGGGTTATCCTGTGTGGCTAACCCTCCCTACCCTGGGTTATCATGGGTGACTAACCCTCCCTACCCTGGGTTATCCTGGGTGGCAAACCCTCCCTACCCTGGGTTATCCTGGGTGGCAAACCCTCCCTACCCTGGGTTATACTGGGTGGCAAACCCTCCCTATCCTGGGTTATCCTGTGTGGCTAACCCTCCCTACCCTGGGTTATCCTGGGTGGCAAACCCTCCCCAGATTAAAAATACGAACAAAATCTTAACTTATTGGAAATTAACACGAAAGCATTCATTTAGGATACCTTTACTGAAGACGTTTTGGCCATTGATTACTACAAACACACAAGAATACACACCCCTGAAACCACAAATAGGTGAGTACACACACCGCTTGCTGTATATCTGTGCTAAGACGATTAATACTTACCAGATTATTATTATTATTATGATTAATAAAATAAGAAGCGCTAAACCCACTAGAGTCATACAGCAGGTGTATACTTACCAGAGAAGTTGACAACCTAAGAGAAGCAGCAAGCATCGTGCTTCACCTGCCTCAGCTGATCCTTGTTTACCACCCTACCCCCCACCATGCTAACCAACCAATCACAACACAGGAAATAACTTACGTCATTACTTCCTTCCACCAATCACACAACACGTCTAACCTACGTCATACCCTTCTCCTCCAATTGCAACAATCAAAACAAACAGACGTCATTCGCTTCTCCACCAATCAGAGCACAATATATATATTACATCAGAGGCACAATGTTTTCACATGACGTATAATAATAATAATAATAATAATAATAATAATATTCACTACAAGTACATGTACAAGATATACAGACCATAGCTGACATCAATAACATACTACTATACAGAAAGACCCTTGTTATGTAGAACATTTCGGGCAAATTAGGTCAGTGTCCCAGGATGCGACCCACACCAGTCCACTAACACCCAGGTACCCATTTTACTGATGGGAAACATAGACAACAGGTGGAAATAAGTCACTCTGTCTGACTTTTTTGGGTTATCCTAGGTTCTCTACACATATGCTGCTATGTATGATAATTCTATGTAACTGTATTTGTGTATACCTGAATAAACTTACTTACTTACTTACTTAGTCCAATATTTCTACTCTGGCTGAGAATCGAACCCAGACCCTCGTCCTCATCCTCATATCTGACATAGATAGGGATGTCAGCCACAGCACTGTGTCTTCATTTGAGGATGACACCCAAATATGCATGACCATGTCCTCCACTGAAGACACTGCAAGACTCCAGGCGGACATCAACCAAATCTTTAAATGGGCCGCAGAAAACAATATGAAGCTCAAATTTCAATTACTCCGATATGGAAAACGCGAGGAAATTAAAACTATATCGGAGTATAAAACAAATTCCAACCAAACAATAGAACGAAAAACTAATGTACAAGACTTGAGAGTGATAATGTCAGAGGATCTCACTTTCGAAGACCATAACATTGTATCAATCACATCTGCTAGAAAAATGACAGGATGGATAATGAGAACCTTCAAAACTAGGGATGCCAAGCCCATGATGACACTCTTCAGGTCACTTGTTCTATCTAGGCTGGAATATTGCTGCACACTAACAGCACCTTTCAAGGCAGGTGAAAGTGCTGACCTAGAAAATGTACAGAGAACCTTCACGGCACGCATAACGGAGATAAAACACCTCGATTACTGGGAGCGCTTGAGGTTCCTGAACCTGTATTCCCTGGAACGCAGGCGGGAGAGATACATGATTATATACACCTGGAAAATCCTAGAGGGACTAGTACCGAACTTGCACACGAAAATCACTCACTACGAAAGCAAAAGACTTGGCAGACGATGCAACATCCCCCAATGAAAAGCAGGGGTGTCCCTAGCACGTTAAGAGACCATACAATAAGTGTCAGGGGCCCAAGACTGTTCAACTGCCTCCCAGCATACATAAGGGGGATTACCAATAGACCCCTGACTGTCTTCAAGAAAGCGCTGGACAGGCACCTAAAGTCAGTACCTGACCAGCCAGGCTGTGGCTCGAACGTCGGTTTGCGTGTGGCCAACAGTAACAGCCTGGTTGATCAGGCCCTGATCCACCATGAGGCCTGGTCACAGACCGGGCCTCGGGGGCGTTGACCCCCGAAACTCTCCAGGTATACTCCAGACCTACTTGGTATTTTCATCTCTACATACATCCCAAGATTTAAAGTTATTAAAGGTAGCTTGGTTGGTAGCGCACTTAGCTCACACACTGAGGTCCGTAGTTCGATCTTCGGTACGGCTGGAAATATTAGGATGTGTTTCCTTAAGGCACCTGTTGTCCCTTTTCCCTCATCAGTTAAATAGGTGTCTGGGTGTTAGTCGACTGGTGTGGGTCGCATCCTGGGACAAAACTGACCTAATCTGTCCGAAATGCTCTGCATAACAAGGGGCTTTCTCAATACGTCACTGATGTCAGCTATGGTCTGTATGCCTTGTACATGTACTTTTAAAAATGAAGATTATTATTATTATTATTATTATTATTATTATTATTATTATTTTTAATAATCATGACTGATTTTTACTGTAACTTACTGCTAGGGTTATCCTAGATAATTTACATATATGTTACTATGCAAAATAATAACATGGAAAGTTGAATAATAGTTTTAAGCCTTTCATATTGCAATCAACACATCGTGAGCTTGTAATGTTGCAGAAATGAGTAAGAAATCTCAGCAGATTCGTTGCAAGCGTCCCTTGGAAAGAATTTGCTGAAAATTCTTATTCATTTCTGCAACTTTGCAAGCTGCTGATGATGTGCTGATTGCAACACGAAAGGTCTATAGCTATTATTCAACTCCCCTGTGGTTGCTTTGCATCTTCTATCACTTGTTCGCGATTCTTGCATATGTTATTATGTATAATAATGTTGAAGTTCCTCGACCTGTATTCTCTGGAACGCAGGCGAGAGAGATACATGAGTATATACATTTTGAAAAATCATAGAGGGATTAGTACCAAACTTGCACACGAAAATTATTCCCTGTGAAAGCAAAAGACTCAGCAGGCGATGCAACCTTGCCCTAATGAAAAGCAGGGGTGTCACTAGCACGATAAGAGACAAGACAATAAGTATCAGGAGCCCAAGACTGTTCAACTGCCTCCCAGCATACATAAGGGAGATTACCAATAGACCCCTGGCGTCTTCAAGAAGACTTTGGACAGGTATCTAAAGTCAGTACTTGATCAGCCTGGCTGTGGCTCGTACGTCGGTTTACGTGCGGCTAATAGTAACAGCCTGGTTGATCAGACCCTGATCCTCTAGACCGGGTCGCGGAGGTATTGACCCCAGAAACCCTCTCCAGGTATACTCCACGTATAACGTAATAATAACTGTATATATGTGGACTTTTTGAGTTATCTTAGGTAATTTACACTGTGTGATAATTGTACTTACGTGTACCTGTACCTAAATAATCTTACTTACCTAAATAAACTTACAAGTAGTGTGTCTGTACATGTTAGGTTACACACAACAACAATAATAAATTCCTGGTCCTTCCAGAAGTAGGTTTCTTGCCTTTATTTAACGGCAAATCTAAATACAAAATAACATTTGTTATGAAATTTACCACATGTAAACCATATTATTTTTTTTTGTTGAAATGAATGAAATGTAAATTATTCAAAATAATTTGTGAAGCCTTTTATACTGGCGCAGCATCAGAAGCAACCAACGTGACTCACCAGGAAATTGATGAAGTCACGTGAATACACTGTAAGTACTGACAGGCTGATGAATAAGAGAGTAGTTTATATATACTGAGAGGTGTATATCTCAGTGTATATGCACTAAGTTTATTTTAATCCTCATTTTAGAGTATTAAAGTATTCTTGACTGGTGGTACAGGCAGCCTTAATGACCCTTTCAGTGATCCATAGATTTTAAGGCTGGTTAACTAACCTGAATAAAACATTTGTAATAACCTGAATAAGACATTTGTGTCTATTTGTCCAAGACACGTTTCGCCCACCACTAGGCGGTTGAAGTCCCTAGATTTGTATTCCGTGGAACGTAGGCAAGAGAGATACATGATAATATACACTTGAAAAATCCTAGAGGGTGACTAACCCTCATAGGGAGCGAATATCACTCCCTATGAAAGTAAAAGACTCGGCAGGAGATGTAACATTTCCCCAATGAAAAGCAGTGGCGCCACGAGTACACTGAGAGACGACACAATAAATGTCCGGGGCCCAAGATTATTCAACTGCCTCCCAGCATACATAAGGGGGATTACCAAGAGACCCCTGGCTGTCTTCAAGAAGGCACTGGACAGGCACTTACAGTCAGTACCTGACCAGCCGGGCTGTGGTTCGTATGTTAGTTTATGAGTGGTCATCAATAACAGCTTGGTTGATCAGACCCTGATCCATCACGAGGTCTGGTCTCAGACCGAGCCGCGGGGGCGTTGACCCCCGAAACCCTCTCCAGGTATACTCCAGTCGAATACAGAGACATGAGAGAAGTGACTTTTATGAGTGTGAAGTGTAAGTCTGTGACTCGTCATGTACAAGTCTCCTCTTTCATGTATGTATTAGACTGGTAATGTTCCTGGTGGGCGAGACGTCTTTCAGATAAAAATACAGAGGAAATAAGTCAGTGTTTGACTTGGGTTATCTTAGGTTAAATATACGTACTGTATCTTTTTAAGTGGCCATAACATGTGTGGCATTAAGATCAACGTACAAAAAAAAATTGTATATAACCAAAGCCTAAAAAAAACTTATTTGTTTTATTTAAGGGAAGATATGTACGTCAGAAGCATGTGAAGCAGTGAGTGGGGTGGTACACGTTACCATGGAGACACAGGTGGCTGGCTGGGGTCTACCCTTGTGTCGACTGCTTCTCCACCATAATTCGTTCTTTCTCGGCGAGATAGCGTCCTGCCGCTCTGTACCAGTGAATACCGTTCATTTATTAGATAAACTGTACTTGATAATGTCAATTACTTGTGATCGTATGGTTAAAGATTAGTTTGAGAGGTATGTGTTGAGCAGGTGTGTGACTGCTGCTGTTGCCTCCACACACACACACACACACATACACACTTTTGGACTGCTGGTTCCCATCACATACTTCAAGGATTTTCTGCATCTGCGTCTCATCAACTACTAAAGAGTGGTGATGTTAAGCTTGTGTAAGATATGTCGCCTTGCTTGTTAATATCCCGTCGACTACAATTCCCTGCAGATGTCCTAGCAGCGTAAATTCACTGCTAGACGCATCATCATTAACCTTAACAACACCTCTGCATCACAACAAACAAATCAAGATAATAATTCAGCCACTGAAGTCTATATTTTGAGCTTGGCATGACTTAAAAACTGACTCTAGCTCATACTACAGCATCATGGCTTACACTATTTTTTGGCAATTAAAAACAATAATGTTCATTAAATGTTTATAATTGTTTTGAACATAAATATGAGTCACTGTGCTACTAGATACTTTTGCTTCTAACTTCATCAGACCAAATATACCAATAATTTGTTAATGTGGTAAAGGAAGAGTAGATACATAAGTGACCTAACATCCCTCAGTGCCTGGGAGGTCTGCAGGCTTCGATATATCACTTCGTGGCATTCCTCAGTGCCAGGAAGGTGAAGAAATGACCTAACATTCCTAAAGATACATTTACTTGAGACCTTCACCTCTTTACACCGGATGCTGGCCGCCTCTGACCACACATTTCTCTGAATCTTAACACAAATGACATTTATCTTTTTATCCTTGAAGTAAGTTTATTTAAGTACAGGTACACATAAGTACAATTTATCATATATAGTTTAACATGTGGAAATCACGTAGGATAACCTAAAATAGTCAGACAAAGTGATATATTTCCCTTGGGGTCATTTCAAGGACGCCTTGATGATGGTGACTAAAGGAACACAAGAGAAATTGGCGAGACATTACGGCTACATTTCGATCTCTACGAGCTTTACAAACCTGGTGAGTGAAACGTTCCCGTGATCAATGTCTCATTAATGTGCCGTTGAATCCTTAGGTGACATATTGTCGATAATTTTACTGATATTTGAGCAAAAGATAACGAGCCAGTGAACTGGAGTTGTCTTCTACCTTGGACTAAATATGATTGGCACAAATTCATCAGGAAATGTATTTCCACATAACACGATGTTTGTACAGAAATAATATTATTATAACTAATAATATAGTAATAACAGAAAAAGAATAATAATTTGAAGTTAGCAGTGGGTGAGAAATTGTGATAAGCATCAGTGGGAGGAGTGGCACTGCTGATGCCAGGGGGGGGGTCAAGGTTATCTCTAAAACCCAGTGTTATAATTGACTAGCTTCAATCAGTTCCAACATGACCACATTACAGTAACACACACCCAGGGGTTGTTGTTTTTGAGTGGATGTTAGTGTGGTGAAGTGAAATTCTGTGAGATGCTGGGCAGGTGCGTGTTGTTGAGTGCAGGGTGCCCCCCTTCCCGTACGTGTTGATGAATGTTGATACCATCACAACACTGCACACCACCACCATCACAACACTGCACACCGCCACCATCACAACACTGCACACCACCACCATCACAACACTGCACACCACCACCATCACAACACTGCACACCACCACAACACTGCACACCACCACCATCATAACCCTGCTCACCACCACCATCACAACACTGCACACCACCACCATCACAACACTGCACACCACCACCATCACAACCCTGCTCACCACCACCATCACAACCCTGCTCACCACTACCATCACAGCCCTGCACACAACCACCATCACAACCCTGCTCACCACCACCATCACAACCCTGCTCACCACCACCATCACAACACTGCTCACCACCATCACAACACTGCACACCACCACCATCACAACCCTGCACACCACCATCATCACAACCCTGCTCACCACCACCATCACAACACTGCACACCACCATCATCACAACCCTGCTCACCACCACCATCACAACACTGCACACCACCACCATCACAACACTGCACACCACCATCACAACACTGCACACGACCACCATCACAACTCTGCACACCACCACCATCACAACCCTGCTCACCACCACCATCACAACCCTGCTCACCACCACCATCACAACCCTGCTCACCACCACCATCACAACGCTGCTCACCACCACCATCACAACCCTGCTCACCACTACCATCACAGCCCTGCACACAACCACCATCACAACCCTGCTCACCACCACCATCACAACCCTGCTCACCACCACCATCACAACACTGCTCACCACCATCACAACACTGCACACCACCACCATCACAACCCTGCACACCACCATCATCACAACCCTGCTCACCACCATCACAACACTGCACACCACCACAATCACAACACTGCACACCACCACCGTCACAACACTGCATACCACCATCATCACAACACTGCTCACCACCACCATCATAACCCTGCTCACCACCACCATCACAACCCTGCACACCACCATCATCACAACCCTGCTCACCACCATCACAACACTGCACACCACCACAATCACAACACTGCACACCACCACCGTCACAACACTGCATACCACCATCATCACAACACTGCACACCACCACCATCACAACACTGCACACCACCACCATCACAACACTGCTCACCACCACCATCATAACCCTGCTCACCACCACCATCACAACACTGCACACCACCACCATCACAACACTGCACACCACCACCATCATAACCCTGCTCACCACCACCATCATGACACTGCACACCACCACCATCACAACACTGCACACCACCATCATCACAACACTGCACACCACCACCATCACAACACTGCACACCACCACCATCACAACACTGCACACCATCATCATCACAACACTGCACACCACCATCATCACAACACTGCACACCATCATCACAACACTGCACACCACCACCATCATAACCCTGCTCACCACCACCATCACAACACTGCACACCATCATCATCACAACACTGCACACCACCACCATCACAACACTGCACACCACCACCATCACAACACTGCACACCATCATCATCACAACACTGCACACCACCATCATCACAACACTGCACACCACCACCATCACAACACTGCACACCACCACCATCACAACACTGCACACCATCATCATCACAACACTGCACACCACCACCATCACAACACTGCACACCACCATCATCACAACACTGCACACCACCACCATCACAACACTGCACACCATCATCATCACCACCCTGCTCACCACCACCATCACAACCCTGCACACCACCACCATCATAACCCTGCTCACCACCACCATCACAACCCTGCTCACCACCATCACAACACTGCTCACCACCACCATCACAACCCTGCTCACCACCATCACAACACTGCTCACCACCACCATCACAACCCTGCTCACCACCATCACAACACTGCTCACCACCACCATCACAACCCTGCACACCACCACCATCACAACACTGCACACCACCACCATCACAACACTGCACACCACCACCATCACAACATTGCACACCACCACCATCATAACCCTGCTCACCACCACCATCACAACCCTGCACACCACCACCATTATAACCCTGCTCACCACCACCATCACAACTCTGCTCACCACCATCACAACCCTGCTCACCACCATCACAACACTGCTCACCACCACCATCACAACCCTGCTCACCACCACCATCACAACCCTGCTCACCACCATCACAACACTGCTCACCACCACCATCACAACCCTGCTCACCACCATCACAACACTGCTCACCACCACCATCACAACCCTGCACGCCACCACCATCACAACACTGCACACCACCATCACAACACTGCACACCACCACCATCACAACACTGCACACCACCACCATCACAACCCTGCACACCACCATCATAACCCTGCTCACCACCATCACAACCCTGCTCACCACCACCATCACAACACTGCACACCACCACCATCACAACCCTGCACACCACCACCATCATAACCCTGCTCACCACCATCACAACCCTGCACACCACCACCATCATAACCCTGCTCACCACCACCATCACAACTCTGCTCACCACCATCACAACCCTGCTCACCACCATCACAACACTGCTCACCACCACCATCACAACCCTGCTCACCACCACCATCACAACCCTGCTCACCACCATCACAACACCGCTCACCACCACCATCACAACCCTGCTCACCACCACCACAACACTGCTCACCACCACCATCACAACCCTGCACACCACCACCATCACAACACTGCACACCACCATCACAACACTGCACACCACCACCATCACAACACTGCACACCACCACCATCACAACCCTGCACACCACCACCATCATAACCCTGCTCACCACCATCACAACCCTGCTCACCACCACCATCACAACCCTGCTCACCACCATCACAACACTGCTCAGCACCACCATCACAACCCTGCACACCACCACCATCACAACACTGCACACCACCACCATCACAACACTGCACACCACCACCATCACAACACTGCACACCACCATCATCACAACACTGCACACCACCATCACAACACTGCACACCACCACCATCACAACACTGCACACCACCATCATCACAACACTGCACACCACCACCATCACAACACTGCACACCATCATCATCACAACCCTGCTCACCACCACCATCACAACCCTGCACACCACCACCATCATAACCCTGCTCACCACCACCATCACAACCCTGCTCACCATCACAACACTGCTCACCACCACCATCACAACCCTGCTCACCACCATCACAACACTGCTCACCACCACCATCACAACCTTGCTCACCACCATCACAACACTGCTCACCACCACCATCACAACCTTGCTCACCACCATCACAACTCTGCTCACCACCATCACAACCCTGCTCACCACCATCACAACACTGCTCACCACCACCATCACAACCCTGCTCACCACCACCATCACAACCCTGCTCACCACCATCACAACACCGCTCACCACCACCATCACAACCCTGCTCACCACCACCACAACACTGCTCACCACCACCATCACAACCCTGCACACCACCACCATCACAACACTGCACACCACCATCACAACACTGCACACCACCACCATCACAACACTGCACACCACCACCATCACAACCCTGCACACCACCACCATCATAACCCTGCTCACCACCATCACAACCCTGCTCACCACCACCATCACAACCCTGCTCACCACCATCACAACACTGCTCAGCACCACCATCACAACCCTGCACACCACCACCATCACAACACTGCACACCACCACCATCACAACACTGCACACCACCACCATCACAACACTGCACACCACCATCACAACACTGCACACCACCACCATCACAACACTGCACACCACCATCATCACAACACTGCACACCACCACCATCACAACACTGCACACCATCATCATCACAACCCTGCTCACCACCACCATCACAACCCTGCACACCACCACCATCATAACCCTGCTCACCACCACCATCACAACCCTGCTCACCATCACAACACTGCTCACCACCACCATCACAACCCTGCTCACCACCATCACAACACTGCTCACCACCACCATCACAACCTTGCTCACCACCATCACAACACTGCTCACCACCACCATCACAACCTTGCTCACCACCATCACAACACTGCACACCACCACCATCACAACCCTGCTCACCATCACAAACCTGCTCACCACCATCATCACAACCCTGCACACCTCCAACACAAGACATCACCACCCCAACACACCACCAACACAAGACACCACCGCCCCAACACACCACAACACAAGACACCACCGCCCCAACATACCACCAACACAAGACACCACCGCCCCAACACACCACAACACAAGACACCACCGCCCCAACATACCACCAACACAAGACACTACCGCCCCAACATACCACCAACACAAGACACCGCCACCCGAACACACCACCAACACAAGACACCACTGCCCCAACACACCACCAACACAAGACACCACCAACCCAACATACCACCAACACAAGACACCACCGCCCCAACACAGCACAACACAAGACATCACCACCCCAACACACCACCAACACAAGACACCACCTCCCCAATACACCACCGCCCCAACATACCACCAACACAAAACACCACCGCCCCAACACACCACAACACAAGACACCACCGCCCCAACGCACCACCAACACAAATCACCACCAACCCAACATACCACCAACACAAGACACCACCGCCCCAACACACCACCAACCCAAGAGACCACCAACCCAACATACCACCAACACAAGACACCACCGCCCCAACACACCACCAACATAAGACACCACCGCCCCAACATACCACCACCCCAACACACCACCAACACACCACCAACACACCCAGGCTCAGAGCCACGCCACCTGTCTTCAGTCTGCCCACGACCACGGGGCTGCGTACACGTGTAGTTTTACTCTGCATTTTCTTGTATTTCCTTCCCATTCATTGTTGGCGTTTTGACTGAACATTCAGTTGGTAGACTCAGAAAATGAAACCAAAAATGTGCGTTACCTGACACATGTGCACTTAAGATCACCAATAATTTCATCAATGTTACAATATACTGATCCTGTTTTGGATACTATGACTTTTATTATGATGCAATTGGCCTGAAACGCTTGATACATACGAAAAAGAGAACAATTTCTCCATTAACACAATTGTGGAGCTGTGATGACTGGTGGTCAGTGAGAGTCAGTTGGATGCTGTAGTGTGGAACTTGAGTGATCGTCACTCATAGTAACTGTTGAAATACACGCAGTTATTTCTTGTATCCTAATTGGCGCTTTGGTAACTTTAAAATTAGATTTATAAGATGACCTGTTACCCAGAGTTATGTGACGTTGGGTAGTGTTGGTTGAGTGATAGTGGCTGACAGTGTTTGGTAATGTTGGTTGACTTGATAATGTTGGGTGAGTGGTAGTGTTGGTTGATATTGTTGGATGAATAGCACAGTTGGGTAAGTTTGATAGTGTTGGATGAGTGGTAGTGTTGGTTGAGTCTGGTAGTGTTATTTGAGTCTGGTAGTGTTGGTTGAGTCTGGTAGTGTTGGTTGAGTCTGGTAGTGTTGGTTGAGTCTGGTAGTGTTGGTTGAGTCTGGTAGTGTTGGTTGAGTCTGGTAGTGTTGGTTGAGTCTGGTAGTGTTGGTTGAGTCTGGTAGTGTTGGTTGAGTCTGGTAGTTTTGGTTGAGTCTGGTAGTGTTGGTTGAGTCTGGTAGTGTTGGTTGAGTCTGGTAGTGTTGGTTGAGTCTGGTAGTGTTGGTTGAGTCTGGTAGTGTTGGTTGAGTCTGGTAGTGTTGGTTGACTGGTAGTATTGGTTGACTGCGGTATTGTTGGATGAGTGCTATTGTTGATTGATTGTTAGTGTTGGATGACGGTGTTTGGTAGTGTTATTTAACAGAGTTGGTAGTGTTAGATGACATGACTGGCATACATTGTTCATCTACCGCCTTCATGAGGCACTGAGACTAATACTTTAGTCTACTTCTAGTGTACCCATGTGAACACTGGTGCTGCTGCACAGTGATAAACCAAATGAACTATGGTAGACAACAGTGACGGAGCAGAGGCAGTGTACAGGGAAAGAACAGTGTTTTTGACAGTTTGACCCTCGCAACTACCTGAATCTACAACTGTCCATTGTTACTATAACACTACTACAACGAAAACTACAACTACTGCTACTACTACTACCATCACCCTGGCATCAGCACTACATCTTGCACTGGTCTCAACGTATTGATTGATCAACCACTGACTCCACCCGCGGTAAGTAACATTAGTAACATGAATGACATATGAAAAAGATAATAAAAAGGTGTACAATCATACCACCTTGAAGGTCCTCTGTTGAATGAATGTTGGTGAATGTTAGTTTTTTAGTCACCCTGGTGGGAGACGGCTGGTGTGGTAAAAGAAAGTCAAATTTACACAAATAACCCGCACGTAGGAGAGAGAAACTTATAACAGCGTTTCGATCCGACTTGGACCATTTACAAGTCCCATTAACTCAAGAGTGAGGGAGCATAGGGGACAGGGACGGGATAAATTCAGATAACTAATGAATCATGGAATGTGCGATGCTGGAAGCCATGGCAGGTGAGTCTTACAGCTCTCACAGGCCATGAGTTAGACCCCCACTCGTGCTGTAATTTGTTTACAATCTTGTTAGGATTTCCCGAGTCATTTACGTGGTGGGAAAGTGTACGCATTAGATTGAGCCCCTGAGGTGGTGGTGGAGTGAGGTTCACTCCCCGGCAGGCAGTACTCAGTAGATGTTGAATCATTTGAGGCCTCAGTTGAGGATGATCCTGACACAGTACACACCAAGGGTAACGAACAGCAGCACGCATCACTCCGGCACCCACACTACCACACGATCACTCTGGCACACACACTACCACACGATCACTCTGGCACCCACACTACCACACGATCACTCTGGCACCCACACTACCACACGATCACTCTGGCACCCACACTACCACACGATCACTCTGGCACACACACTACCACACGATCACTCTGGCACCCACACTACCACACGATCACTCTGGCACCCACACTACCACACGATCACTCTGGTACCCACACTACCACACGATCACTCTGGAACCCACACTACCACACGATCACTCTGGCACCCACACTACCACACGATCACTCTGGCACCCACACTACCACAAGATCACTCTGGCACCCACACTACCACACGATCACTCTGGCACCCACACTACCACACGATCACTCTGGCACCCACACTACCTCACGATCACTCTGGCACTAAAAATAACACACGATCACTCTGGCACCCACACTACCACACGATCACTCTGGCACCCACACTACCACACGATCACTCTGGCACCCACACTACCGCACGATCACTCTGGCACCCACACTACCGCACGATCACTCTGGCACCCACACTACCGCACGATCTCTCCAGCACCCACACTACCGCACGATCACTCCAGCACCCACACAATCACTTCAACACCCACACTACCACACAAGCACTTCAGCACCCACAATACGACATGATCATTCCAGCACCCACACTACCACACGATTACTCCAGCACCCACACTACCACACGATTACTCCAGCACCCACACTACCACATTCACTCCAGCACCCACACTACCACACGATCACTTCAGCACCCACAATACCACATTCACTCCAGCACCCACACTACCACATTCACTCCAGCATCCACACTACCACATTCACTCCAGCACCCACACTACCACACGATCACTTCAGCACCCACACTACCACATGTAATTACTCCAGCCCCCATACTACCACACGATCACTCCAGCACCCACATTACCACATTCACTCCAGCACCCACACTACCACAATCACTCCAGCACCCACACTACCACATGATCACTTCAGCACCCACACTACCACAATCACTGGACAGGCTGCAGACCTGGTCCAGCAATTGGCTCAAGGAGTTCAATACCACCAAGTGCAAAGTCATGAAGATTGGGCAAGGGCAAAGAAGACCGCAGACGGAGTACAGTCTAGGGGGCCAGAGACTACAAACCTCACTCAAGGAAAAAGATCTTGGGGTGAGTATAACACCAGGCACATCTGAAGCGCACATCAACCAAATAACTGCTGCAGCATATGGGCGCCTAGCAAACCTCAGAACAGCATTCCGACATCTTAATAAGGAATCGTTCAGGACCCTGTACACCGTGTACGTTAGGCCCATATTGGAGTATACGGCACCAGTTTGGAACCCACACCTAGCCAAGCACGTAAAGAGACTAGACAAAGTGCAAAGGTTTGCAACAAGACTAGTCCCAGAGCTAAGGGGTATGTCCTACGAGGAGGTTAAGGGAAATCGACCTGACGACACTGAAGGACAGGAGAGATAGGGGGGACATGATAACGACATACAAAATACTGCGAGGAATTGACAAGGTGGACAAAGACAGGATGTTCCAGAGATGGGACACAGCAACAAGGGGACGCAGTTGGAAGTTGAAGACACAGATGAATCACAGGGATGTTAGGAAGTATTTCTTCAGCCACAGAGTAGTCAGGAAGTGGAATAGTTTGGGAAGCGATGTAGTGGAGGCAAGATCCATACATAGCTTTAAGCAGAGGTATGATAAAGCTCACGGTTCAGGGAGAGTGACCTAGTAGCGACCAGTGAAGAGACGGGGCCAGGAGCTTGGACTCGACCCCTGCAACCTCAACTAGGTGAGTACTACCACATTCACTCCAGCACCCACACTACCACATTCACTCCAGCACCCACACTACCACACGATCACTCCAGCACCCACACGATCACTGCAGCACCCACACTACCACATTCACTCCAGCACCTACACTACCACACGATCACTCCAGCACCCACACTACCACATTCACTCCAGCACCCATACTACCACACGATCTCTTCAGCACCCACGTCTCCCTGTGCGAATTTAACTCCACGACTCGACAATCGGTGTGGGCACAGGTTGCGATAGTACCTAAGACGGGCACTGCTTTGGTGGCGGACACTGTCCCACTAAGAGAGCCTTGCATCCTTGAGTAGTGTATGATAGGAAGTATGTAGGAGGTACACTTCCAGCACCTGCGTGAGGTTCTGCCTCCAGGCATGTTCCGAGTTACACTCCCACCCACAATATTCTACAGAAATGTATTTCGGGCAATTTTTTTTATGCTAATGAAATTATATAACAGACCTTAAACAGCACTTCGTGAAAGTCATTCATCGGAAAATTGTTAATTGAATGTTGGGTGTGTGTGCTCACCTATTTGTGGTTGTATGGGTCGATTCACAGCTCCTGACCCCGCCTCTTCGCTGATCACTAGTAAGTCCGCTCTCTCCCTGCTCCAAGAGCTTATCGTATCTCTTCATAAAGCTATGTGTAGATCCTGCCCCCACTTCCTGTGTGTGTGTACACACACAGTGCGCATGTAGTGTTTGTATGTGTGTGTACATAATGCGCACGGAGTGTTGTGTGTACACACACAGTGCGCATGTAGTGTTTGTATGTGTGTGTACATAATGCGCACGGAGTGTTGTGTGTACACACACAGTGCGCATGTAGTGTTTGTATGTGTGTGTACATAATGCGCACGGAGTGTTGTGTGTACACACACAGTGCGCATGTAGTGTTTGTATGTGTGTGTACATAATGCGCACGGAGTGTTGTGTGTACACACACAGTGCGCATGTAGTGTTTGTATGTGTGTGTACATAATGCGCACGGAGTGTTGTGTGTACACACACAGTGCGCATGTAGTGTTTGTATGTGTGTGTACATAATGCGCACGGAGTGTTGTGTGTACACACACAGTGCGCATGTAGTGTTTGTATGTGTGTGTACATAATGCGCACGGAGTGTTGTGTGTACACACACAGTGCGCATGTAGTGTTTGTATGTGTGTGTACATAATGCGCACGGAGTGTTGTGTGTACACACACAGTGCGCATGTAGTGTTTGTATGTGTGTGTACATAATGCGCACGGAGTGTTGTGTGTACACACACAGTGCGCATGTAGTGTTTGTATGTGTGTGTACATAATGCGCACGGAGTGTTGTGTGTACACACACAGTGCGCATGTAGTGTTTGTATGTGTGTGTACATAATGCGCACGGAGTGTTGTGTGTACACACACAGTGCGCATGTAGTGTTTGTATGTGTGTGTACATAATGCGCACGGAGTGTTGTGTGTACACACACAGTGCGCATGTAGTGTTTGTATGTGTGTGTACATAATGCGCACGGAGTGTTGTGTGTACACACACAGTGCGCATGTAGTGTTTGTATGTGTGTGTACATAATGCGCACGGAGTGTTGTGTGTACACACACAGTGCGCATGTAGTGTTTGTATGTGTGTGTACATAATGCGCACGGAGTGTTGTGTGTACACACACAGTGCGCATGTAGTGTTTGTATGTGTGTGTACATAATGCGCACGGAGTGTTGTGTGTACACACACAGTGCGCATGTAGTGTTTGTATGTGTGTGTACATAATGCGCACGGAGTGTTGTGTGTACACACACAGTGCGCATGTAGTGTTTGTATGTGTGTGTACATAATGCGCACGGAGTGTTGTGTGTACACACACAGTGCGCATGTAGTGTTTGTATGTGTGTGTACATAATGCGCACGGAGTGTTGTGTGTACACACACAGTGCGCATGTAGTGTTTGTATGTGTGTGTACATAATGCGCACGGAGTGTTGTGTGTACACACACAGTGCGCATGTAGTGTTTGTATGTGTGTGTACATAATGCGCACGGAGTGTTGTGTGTACACACACAGTGCGCATGTAGTGTTTGTATGTGTGTGTACATAATGCGCACGGAGTGTTGTGTGTACACACACAGTGCGCATGTAGTGTTTGTATGTGTGTGTACATAATGCGCACGGAGTGTTGTGTGTACACACACAGTGCGCATGTAGTGTTTGTATGTGTGTGTACATAATGCGCACGGAGTGTTGTGTGTACACACACAGTGCGCATGTAGTGTTTGTATGTGTGTGTACATAATGCGCACGGAGTGTTGTGTGTACACACACAGTGCGCATGTAGTGTTTGTATGTGTGTGTACATAATGCGCACGGAGTGTTGTGTGTACACACACAGTGCGCATGTAGTGTTTGTATGTGTGTGTACATAATGCGCACGGAGTGTTGTGTGTACACACACAGTGCGCATGTAGTGTTTGTATGTGTGTGTACATAATGCGCACGGAGTGTTGTGTGTACACACACTCGATACAGGTTTTTGTCCCTTGGGTAAAAAAATGTGAAGCAGATTATGGTTTAACTTTTACATTTGTTTCTCTGCACTAGTGCACAGTTGTCTGTGAGGGTCCAGCTCTAGCTCATGGACCCGTATGTATAACTCTCTTTACATAAATATGATTACCAGTAACAAATAGTCTTCACAAAATTTGTTTGAGAAACCCCCTCACACTGTTTTAATAAACCCTCACACTATATAAACCCTCTCATTAAAACTTCACACTATATAAACCCTCTCATTAAAACTTCACACTATATAAACCCTCTCATTAAAACTTCACACTGTATAAACCCTCTCATTAAAACTTCACACTATATAAACCCTCTCGTTAAAACTTCACACTATATAAACCCTCTCATTAAAACTTCACACTATATAAACCCTCTAATTAAAACTTCACACTATATAAACCCTTTCATTAAAACTTCACACTATATAAACCCTCATTATTTTAAACTCTCAATAAATCTCACACTATATAAACCCTCACACTAATAGGTTATTCTAGGCTAAACCTGCATAATTTACCACCAACCATGTGCTCAACACAACCAGTAGACCCCTGGTTGTCTTCAAGAGGGAGCTGGACAGACATCTAAAGTCAATGCCTGATCAGCCGGGCTGTGGCTCGTACGTTGTTGAATTAGACACATGTGCAACTCTTGGGTATCTTTATTGAGGAAACGTTTCGCCACACAGTGGCTTCATCAGTCCATACAAAGTTTCTCCTTTGTATGGACTGATGAAGCCACTGTGTGGCGAAACGTTTCCTCAATAAAGATACCCAAGAGTTGCACATGTGTCTAATTCAACATGTCGGTTCTCCGAACCATTCATCTACAACTGTGGCTCGTACGTTGGACTACGTGCGGCCAGCAGTAACAGCCTCGTTGATCAGGCGCTGATCCACCAGGAGGCCTGGTCATGGACCGGGTCATGGGGACCAGGTAAACCATGTCCTAAACGAAACATGTTGGGAAGATGTCTTAAATGACATGGATCCAAACCAGTGCCTTGAAAGGATCAACTTCCTGGCAGCCGAAGCATGTTCTAGGCATATTCCCCTAAGAAAGAAGAAGAGCAGGAGTAAACTGGAGAGAGAAAGATGCTCCCTCTACAGAAGACGACGAAGAGTCACTGAGCTCTTCAGGAGTGCTAGAATATCTGATACACGAAAGGAGGAGCTGACCAGGGAAGTGGAAACTATCGAACTTAAGTTAAATGACTCTTACAGGAACCAGGGCAGGCAGGAGGAGCTTAAAGCTATTAGTGAAATTGAAAGAAATTCAAAATATTTTTTTTCATATGCCAAAAACAAGGCAAATACCACATCTAGTATCGGGCCCTTACTCAGGATGGGACTTACACAGATGACAACAAGGAAATGAGTGAAATATTGAAATCCCAGTACGACTCTGTGTTTAGTGAACCACTAATCGGTCTGAGGATCGACGACCCAAATGATTTCTTCATGAATGAGCCTCAAAACTCCATAAATGTATGCCAGATTTCCGACATTACCCTAACTCCGATAGATTTCGAAAAAGCCATTGACAACATGCCTATGCACTCAGCCCTGGGCCCAGACTCGTGGAACTGTTTTCATTAAGAACTGCAAGAAACCCCTCTCGCTTGCCCTAAGTACACTATGGAGGAGGAGCTTGGACATGGGTGAAATTCCACAGTCACTTAAAACAACGGATATAGCCCCACTCCATAAAGGTGGCAGCAAAGCATTTGCTAAGAACTATAGACCAATAGCTCTGACATCCCACATCATAAAAATCTTTGAAAGAGTGCTAAGAAGCAGGATTGCAAATCACCTGGATTCCCAAAATCTGCACAATCCAGGGCAACATTGGTTCAGGGCAGGTCGCTCCTGCTTCTCACAACTACTGGATCACTATGACATGGACTTGGATGCACTGGAAGAAAATCAGAATGCAGATGTAATATACACAGACTTTGCAAAAGCATTTGACAAATGCGATCATGGCGTAATAGCCCATAAAATACGTGCTAAAGGAATAACTGGGAAAGTGGGGAGATGGATCTTCAACTTCCTAACAAATCGAACACAAAGAGTAGTGGTCAACAGAGTTAAATCGGAGGCTGCCATAGTGAAGAGCTCTGTTCCACAAGGCACAGTACTCGCCCCCATCTTATTCCTTATCCTCATATCAGACATAGACAGAGATATACACCACAGCACCGTATCATCCTTTGCGGATGATACTAGGATCTGCATGAGGCTGTCATCTGCTGAGGACGCGGTTAACCTCCAAGAAGATATAAACAAAGTTTTCCAGTGGGCAACGGTAAACAATATGATGTTCAATGAGGACAAATTCCAACTACTCCGTTATGGAAAACTGGAGGAGATAATAACTAGAACAGAGTATACTACTGACTCCAGCCATACAATAGAGCGGAAAAATAATGTAAGGGACCTGGAAGTAGTAATGTCTGAGGATCTCGCTTTCAAGGATCACAACAGTGCCACGATCGCACGTGCAAAGAAAATGATAGGATGGATAATGAGAACCTTCAAAACGAGAGATGCCAAGCCAATGATGATCCTTTTCAAATCACTTGTTCTCTCTAGGCTGGAATACTGCTGTACATTAACATCTCCATTCAAATTATTATTATAATCAAAAAGAAGCGCTAAGCCACAAGGGCTATACAGCGCTGCAGGGTAGGGTAGGAAGCGAGGGTATTGGATGGCAGAAGGGATCTCCATTCAAAGCAGGTGAAATCGCAGATCTAGAGAGTGTGCAGAGATCCTTTACTGCACGTATAAGTTCTGTCAAGCACCTTAACTACTGGGAACGCTTGGAAGCACTTGACTTGTACTCGTTGAAACGCAGGAGGGAGAGATATATCATAATCTACACTTGGAAAATCCTGGAAGGAATGGTCCCGAATCTGCACACAGAAATCACTCCCTACGAAAGTAAAAGACTGGGCAGGCGATGCAAAATGCCCCCAATTAAAAGTAGGGGCGCCATTGGTACACTAAGGGAAAACACCATAAGTGTCCGGGGCCCAAAACTGTTCAACAGCCTCCCATCAAGCATTAGGGGAATTGCCAATAAGCCCCTGGCTGCCTTCAAGAGAGAGCTGGACAGATACCTAAAGTCAGTGCCGGATCAGCCGGGCTGTGGCTCGTACGTTGGACTGCGTGCGGCCAGCAGTAACAGCCTAGTTGATCAGGCCCTGATCCATCGGGAGGCCTGGTCATGGACCGGGCCGCGGGGGCGTTGATCCCCGGAATAACCTCCAGGTAACCTCCAGGTAGCCCTGTACTCTGACCCCCCAGCTCACAGCTGAAGAATCTGGGGCGAGGCGAGGTGAATGGGCAAGTCTCCTACCACCTGTTACCCTTATTTACTTAACAGTAAATAAATATGCGTAGGGTTAGCTGACTGTTGTGGCTGTATCCTGGGGGAGGACCGAAGGAGCACACTAGAAATAAGCCACACTGCTTGGCTTTCATTGGTTATTCTTGGTTATTAACCTTCCTAGGTTATTAATTCTCTTGGATAACTAACCGTCAATGGATAATCCGAATAGTTTTCTTCGGTGTTGCTTATACCTTAGTTCCGTAATCGTGCTGCAACAGGCCACGCTGGTGTGGGGTGTCGGTTGTAAAAACCTGGATTTGTGGTAACTGTAGAACCAATGGTAACCTCCCTATGGTGTATTGGAATATATCTAGTTGAATGAATCCTATTAGAGCCACTGGTCCAGTGGTTAGCGCACTGACCTGTGAAGTTTGGCACTAGCCTACCGTGGGTTTGGATCCATAGTCTAGGACAATGTGACATTGTTCCAGACCAGTCTGTGGGACTGACTATTTCAAGAACGTCCTCAAGGTTTATGGACTGATCATATCGTCTTTACGTCACCACTACTGCTGTCTCCATATTTATTCGCCTCTGTATATGACTGAAGAATCCTACCGTGTAGGTGAAACGTTTTAACAATAAAGTTACCCAACTGTTGTACTCTTCTGCTTGTCGGTATTGTATACCACTTTCGTGGAAGTGACTAGCAGGAGCGGAAAGGGCAGTAGGAATTAGCAAGAGCAGAAGTGGAAGGGACTATCAGGAGCAGAAATGGTAGAAGGGTCCAGCAAGAGCAGAAAGGGTGTAAGGGAAGGGAAATGAGTCAGGTGTCAGGGTGTAGGTGTCATCGCCAGACTGGTCAGACACATCATTCTTGTTGTCATGAAATCCTGCTGAGTCTGGATGACAACACAAGTGTCAACACTTAGGTCATCTTTATTGGATGTGTTGCGGTCCTGAGACTATTGGTCACTAAAAATCAAAATATCCTAAGTGTACTCCGTGTCCTTTCACCCATATCCTCGGTTGTGTACACACAACTGCAATAAGATCACAGTAAACAGGTAGTATCACAGTATGCAAAACAACTACTGTGAAGTGAAATTCCGAGAGTTTTCGTGATTTCTCACATTACCAAGGAACAGTGAGAAATCACGAAGCTCTTGGAATTTAGCAATTTTTTTTTTTCACAGTAACTATTTTGCATCTTCTGCCTTGAGTATATCTTCCCTTAAATCAAACCTAATTACCTCCCATTCACCAGGAGCTCTCTCACTCCTTCAGGATTTATGTTTCCTTGTGAATACAGCGTTAATAGTAACCCAGTATTTAAGCACATAATACTTCAGTGTCTTAGTGATCATGAGGCAGACTGCATAGCTTGTGTGACCATCATTGGTGTACATGTCGTACTGCCAGAAATAATTGTAACGAGGCCTGTATGTTTACATGTTGCTTCGTAAATACTCTCATCTACATTCTTGTAACCAGAAGTAGTTGTGACAGTAGTCTAAGTAACATGTCAAGTGTCACGTTAATGATTGAAGATGTTTCCAGGACACTCTTATAACACTGTGTGACGAGTGTCTGAAACATGTACACAGGTTATGGTGCCTTACAATACTGTGTCGAGTGTCTGGAAGGTAAAGGCTGTGCAAGAGTCAATGAGTGTTCGAATAAATGTTTTGAAGTGAGCTTCAAGGATGCGCAATGTTAGCTGGAGCATTTGTCATGCTCATGGAGTGTCGGTACGTGATTTGTGAGGCAAAACGATGTAATTCATTAAGGAAAGCCACCAAAGCATTCTTGTGTATTCATCACTAACACTGCTGTAATCTCTTCATGCCTGAACCACACGCTATAGTCTCTTCCTTTAAAAGGTAGTCTAAAGGTCAGTGAGGAACTTAACGAGTCCAGGAAGTAGACCTCAACGTTCTTTAAGTTAGTGGTAATGAGCTACTTACAATAGACGCTGAGTTACAGTAGACCATAGGGAGTTGCAATAGACGATAGTGAGTTACAGTAGACATTAATGAGTTATAATAGACAATGAGTTCCGATAGACAATAATGTCTTAAATTCTTGCATTTATCGATGTTTAAGTGTATGATGATTGCTGAGGATAATTCTGGTGAGGAATACGAAGTCACAATACTGTGGAATACACAGATAAACTGTACATGGGAGGATATAACTTATGACGACGTCTCTGTGTGAGTAGTTAAGAGTCCAGGTCCGTCCAACACATCGTCTTGATTTTTACATCTGCTGAGGAAGTTTACACTGGTGTGTGTGTGTGTGTGTGTGTGTGTGTGTGTGTGTGTGTGTGTACTCACCTAGTTGTACTCGCCTAGTTGAGATTGCGGGGGTCGAGTCCGAGCTCCTGGCCCCGCCTCTTCACTGATCGCTACTAGGTCACTCTCCCTGAGCCGTGAGCTTTATCATACCTCTGCTTAAAGCTATGTATGGATCCTGCCTCCA
This sequence comes from Cherax quadricarinatus, assembly GCF_038502225.1. Taxonomy (NCBI): domain Eukaryota; kingdom Metazoa; phylum Arthropoda; class Malacostraca; order Decapoda; family Parastacidae; genus Cherax; species Cherax quadricarinatus. The sequence goes on from NC_091299.1 coordinate 23,536,535, forward strand.
CTACATCGCTTCCCAAACTATTCCACTTACTGACTACTCTGTGGCTGAAGAAATACTTCCTAACATCCCTGTGATTCATCTGTGTCTTCAGCTTCCAACTGTGTCCCCTTGTTACTGTGTCCAATCTCTGGAACATCCTGTCTTTGTCCACCTTGTCAATTCCTCTCAGTATTTTGTATGTCGTTATCATGTCCCCCCTATCTCTCCTGTCCTCCAGTGTCGTCAGGTTGATTTCCCTTAACCTCTCCTCGTAGGACATACCTCTTAGCTCTGGGACTAGTCTTGTTGCAAACCTTTGCACTTTCTCTAGTTTCTTCACGTGCTTGGCTAGGTGTGGGTTCCAAACTGGTGCCGCATACTCCAATATGGGCCTAACATACACGGTGTACAGGGTCCTGAATGATTCCTTATTAAGATGTCGGAATGCTGTTCTGAGGTTTGCTAGGCGCCCATATGCTGCAGCAGTTATTTGGTTGATGTGCGCTTCAGGAGATGTGCCTGGTGTTATACTCACCCCAAGATCTTTTTCCTTGAGTGAGGTTTGTAGTCTCTGACCCCCTAGACTGTACTCCGTCTGCGGCCTTCTTTGCCCTTCCCCAATCTTCATGACTTTGCACTTGGTGGGATTGAACTCCAGGAGCCAATTGCTGGACCAGGTCTGCAGCCTGTCCAGATCCCTTTGTAGTTCTGCCTGGTCTTCGATCGAGTGTATTCTTCTCATCAACTTCACGTCATCTGCAAACAGGGACACCTCAGAGTCTATTCCTTCCGTCATGTCGTTCACAAATACCAGAAACAGCACTGGTCCTAGGACTGACCCCTGCGGTGTGTGTGTGTGTGTGTGTGTGTGTGTGTGTGTGTGTGTGTGTGTTTGTGTGTGTGTGTGTGTGTGTGTGTGTACGTACTCATATAATTGTGGTTGCAGGGGCCGAGACTCAGCTCCTGGCCCCGCCTCTTCACTGGTCGCTACTAGGTCATTCTTCCTGCTCCATGAGCTTTATCATACCTCTTCTTAAAGCTATGTATGGATCCTGCCTCCACTACATCACCTCCCAGACTATTCCACTTCCTAACAACTCTGTGACTGAAGAAGTACTTCCTAACATCCCAGTGACTCATCTGAGTCTTCAACTTCCAATTGTGACGGTTACAAAGCCATGGCTTGCTTTTGCAGTGTTTTAAAAATTGAGGTTGGAGAGTTGAAGGAGGAAGTCTTGCTTCTCCAAGAGGAAATTAGGAGGCTGAAGGTTCACCTCAATGGGGTTGGGAGCGAGTGTGAGGTGGCTGATATGGTGGAGGGGAATGAGGCTACCAGCAGCGAGGTGCAGTCTCTCTCTCGCTGCGAGGAAGCTGTAGGTGGGGAGGTAGCAACGGCTACCAGCAGTGAGGTGCAGTCCAGCACCTACTACAAGTGGCAAGTGGTTCCCAGTAATGGGAAGAGCATCAAGATAAGGAAAGTTAAGAGAGAAGATTTGAAGGTAGGAAATCGCTTCTCTGTTCTTCAGGATGAATGTACTTCAGTGGCCAGTGAAGGTAAAGGTACTACTTCCCCTGCAAATGGAGGTAAGCGCATACTTGTGGTTGGTGACTCACAGGTAAGATATATGGACCGTGCCTTCTGTGATAGGAATAAGAAGGTAAGAGATGGAGTGTGCTTCCCAGGAGCTGGTGTTAGTGACATAGTCGACAGGTTGGATAATATCATGTCAGGTAATGGGAACAAGCCTATTATCTGTCTCAGTGCTGGTGGAAATGATATTGGGAAGGGTAGGAGAGAAGAGCTGCTAGATAAGTACAGGTCAGCTATAGATTTAATTAAGTCTAAGGGAGGGGTCCCAATTATATGTAGCATCTTGCCTAGAAGGGGAGTGGGCAATGAATGGTTGTCTAGGGCAATTGGTGTAAATTGCTGGCTAGACAGATACTGCAAGGAACTTGCAATCCCATTCATTGACAACTGGGACAACTTTTATGGCAAACATGATAAGTATGCAAGGGATGGTGTACATCTTTCTGGGGCCGGGGTGGTAGCTCTTGCAAACTCAATCGAGAGGGCCACTGCTGAAATGCCTAGGATTTTAAACTGATAGAAGATAGAGGTATGGGTGTGTGTGGGAAACAGTCAGGTTGCAACACTTGGGTTGTAAACAGTAAATGTATAAAAGACATTCATCATGAAGTTATAAATAAAGACAATAGATCAGGTCAGTAAACAAAGGGAGACAGCAGAGGGCAGCAAGGGACTAGCTCCCTTAAGGTCTATTATACTAATAGCAGGAGTGTAAGAAATAAGATAGATGAGCTAAGATTAATTGCAAGTGCAGGAAACATAGATATCATTGCTATAACAGAGACCTGGCTCAATCTGAAAGATAGAGAGATGCCTTCTGAATGTCACATACAAGGCTATAAATTATTCCACACTGACAGGGTCAACAGGAAGGGTGGTGGAGTAGCGATGTAAGTCAGAGACAATTTAAAGTGTTGTGTTAGACAAGATATAAAATTAGAAGCGTCAGCCACTGAATCTGTTTGGTTACAGCTTCTCGAGGGCCGTGAAAAACTAATTTTGGGTGTGATTTACAGGGCCCCAAATCTTGATAGGGAGTGCGGTAAACTTCTATGGGATGAAATTCGTAAGGCCTCTACATACGAAAATGTTGTGATAATGGGAGATTTCAACTATAGACAGATTGACTGGAGCAATTTGACAGGAAATTTAGAATCAAGTGATTTTCTTGATACGATTCAGGATTTTTTTTAAAGCAGTTTGTGACAGAGCCAACTAGAGGAAATAACCTGCTTGACTTGGTTCTTGCCAGCAGGGAAACGCTAATTAATAATCTTGAGGTTAATGATGAGCTTGGGGAAAGTGATCACAAATCACTCAGTTTTAATATATCATGGAATTCCCCTAATAATGGCAATCAAGTCTCTGTCCCTGACTTCTGCTTGGCTGATTTCATAGGACTGAAAAATTACTTGGGTGGGCTGAACTGGAATGACCTGACTATGGGTCAGGTAGGTGGTGATGATTGCCGATATGACGTTTTCCAGGGCATAGTTCTAGCTGCTCAGACAACTTATGTTCCAAATAAGGAAATCTGATCAATGATCCTAAATGGATGAAAATGATAAAACATCTCGTTGGTCAAAAGAGAGGCATATATAGGCAAATTAAAAGAGGAGAGGGGCAATTAAGAAATCAATATATTCAGTTAAAGAGAGAAATAAAAGGGAATAAGAAAAGCAAAAAGAGATTATGAGGTTAAAGTTGCAAGAGAATCGAAGACTAACCCAAAAGGATTCTTTCAGGTATACAGAAGTAAGATCAGGGACAAGATAGGCCCACTCAAAAGTCACTCGGGTCAGCTCGCCGACAGTGACAAGGAAAGGTGTAGAATTTTTAACACTTACTTCCTTTCAGTTTTTATACAGGAAGATACTAGCGATATTCCAGAAATAATAAAGTGTGAAGAACAGGACAATAGTAAACTATGCACGATTAGGGTCACAAGTGACATGGTTCTTAGACAAATAGATAAATTAAAACCTAACAAATCCCCAGGCCCTGATGAACTGTTTGCAAGGGTTCTAAAGGAATGTAAAGAGGAGCTTAGCAAACCTTTGGCTAATCTTTTCAACATATCACTACAGACTGGCATGGTGCCAGATAAGTGGAAAATGGCAAATGTGATACCTATTTTCAAAGCAGGTGACAGGTCCTTAGCTTCGAACTATAGACCAATAAGCCTAACCTCCATAGTGGGAAAATTTATGGAATCAATAATTGCCGAGGCAGTTCGTAGCCACCTTGAAAAGCGCATATTAATCAACGAATCTCAGCATGGTTTTACAAAAGGGCGTTCCTGCCTTACTAATTTATTAACTTTTTTCACTAAGGTATTTGAGGAGGTAGATCATGGTAATGAATATGATATTGTGTATATGGACTTCAGTAAGGCTTTTGACAGGGTCCCACATCAGAGACTATTGAGGAAAATTAAGGCACATGGAATAGGAGGAGAAATTTTTTCCTGGATAGAGGCATGGTTGACAAATAGGCAGCAGAGAGTTTGCATAAATGGGGAGAAATCAGAGTGGGGAAGCGTCACGAGCGGTGTTCCACAGGGGTCAGTGTTGGGCCCCCTGTTGTTCACAATCTACATAAACGACATTGATGAGGGCATAAAGAGCGACATAAGCAAGTTTGCCGATGACACCAAAATAGGCCGTCGAATTCATTCTGACGAGGACATTAGAGCACTCCAGGAAGATTTGAATAGACTGATGCAGTGGTCGGAGAAGTGGCAGATGCAGTTTAATATAGACAAATGCAAAGTTCTAAATGTTGGACAGGAAAATAACCATACCACATATAAACTAAATAATGTAGATCTTAATATTACGGATTGCGAAAAAGATTTAGGAGTTCTGGTTAGCAGTAATCTGAAACCAAGACAACAGTGCATAAGTGTTCGCAATAAAGCTAACAGAATCCTTGGCTTCATATCAAGAAGCATAAATAATAGGAGTCCTCAGGTTGTTCTTCAACTCTATATATCCTTGGTTAGACCTCATTTAGATTATGCTGCACAGTTTTGGTCACCGTATTATAGAATGGATATAAATGCTCTGGAAAACATACAAAGGAGGATGACAAAGTTGATCCCATGTATCAGAAATCTTCCCTATGAGGATAGACTGAGGTCCCTGAATCTGCACTCTCTAGAAAGGCGTAGAATTAGGGGGGATATGATTGAGGTGTATAAATGGAAAACAGGAATAAATAAAGGGGATGTAAATAACGTGCTGAAAATATCTAGCCTAGACAGGACTCGTAGCAATGGTTTTAAGTTGGAAAAATTCAGATTCAGGAAGGATATAGGAAAGCACTGGTTTGGTAATAGAGTTGTGGATGAGTGGAACAAACTCCCGAGTACAGTTATTGAGGCTAAAACGTTGTGTAGTTTTAAAAATAGGTTAGATAAATACATGAGTGGGTGTGGGTGGGTGTGAGCTGGACTTGATTAGCTTGTGCTACTAGGTCATCTGTCGTGTTCCTTCCTTAAGTGGATGTGGCCTGCCCTGACTAGGTTGGGGCATTGGCTTAAGCCGGTAGGAGACTTGGACCTGCCTTGCATGGGCCATTAGGCCTGCTGTAGTGTTCCTTCTTTCTTATGTATACAGAGTTCTGAACGATTCCTTACTGAGATGTCGGAATGCTGTTCTTAGATTGCTAGGTTGTGTGTACTAGGTTGTGTGTGTGTGTGTGTACGTTACTTTCAACATGATTATTGAATACAATGTTACAGTGTTAGAAATACCAAGTAAACTGTACTGGAAACACAGGTATAATGTTATAAACACAGGTATAGTGCTAAAAACACTGGTACAGTGCTATAAACACTGGAATAGTGCTATAAACACTGGGTATAGTGCTGCATAGTGCTTGCATGGCATAGTGTTGGAAACTGTGATGTAGTGGTGGATATAGTAACATTGTATAGTGTTACCTAGACACTATGACCGCTAAACACACTGTAATGTATCCACTCAGGCTGTCAACACGTGCTGTTGCTGCTGTTTAACAGGAAGCTCTGATACATCACTTTTCACTTGTAAAACAAGTCATTGTTTATATTGCCAAGATGCAAGGACCAGCTTGACCTTGTGTTAGTGTGCGTGTTAGTGTGTGTGTGTGTGTGTGTGTGTGTGTATGTATGTGTGTGTGTGTGTGTGTGTGTGTGTTAGTGTGTGTGTGTGTGTGTGTGTGTGTGTGTGTGTTAGTGTGTGTGTGTGTGTGTGTGTGTGTGTGTTAGTGTGTGTGTGTGTGTGTGTGTGTGTGTGTGTGTGTGTGTGTGTGTTAGTGTGTGTGTGTGTGTGTGTGTGTGTGTGTTAGTGTGTGTATGTGTGTGTGTGTGTGTGTGTGTTAGTGTGTGTATGTGTTAGTGTGTGTGTGTGTGTGTGTGTGTGTGTGTGTGTGTGTGTGTGTGTTAGTGTGTGTGTGTGTGTGTGTGTGTGTGTTAGTGTGTGTATGTGTTAGTGTGTGTGTGTGTGTGTGTGTGTGTGTGTGTGTGTGTGTTAGTGTGTGTATGTGTTAGTGTGTGTGTGTGTGTGTGTGTGTGTGTGTGTGTTTGTGTGCGTGTTAGTGTGTGTGTGTGTGTGTGTGTTAGTGTGTGTATGTGTTAGTGTGTGTGTGTGTGTGTGTGTGTGTGTGTGTGTGTGTGTTAGTGTGTGTGTGTGTGTGTGTGTGTGTGTGTGTGTGTTAGTGTGTGTGTGTGTGTGTGTGTGTGTGTGTGTGTTAGTGTGTGTGTGTGTGTGTGTGTGTGTTAGTGTGTGTGTGTGTGTGTGTGTGTGTGTGTGTGTAAGTGTGTGTATGTGTTAGTGTGTGTGTGTGTGTGTGTGTGTGTGTGTGTCTGTGTTAGTGTGTGTGTGTGTGTGTGTGTGTTAGTGTGTGTGTGTGTGTGTGTGTGTGTGTGTATGTGTGTGTGTGTTAGTGTGTGTATTTGTGTGTGTTAGTGTGTGTGTGTGTGTGTGTGTGTGTGTGTGTGTGTGTGTGTGTGTTAGTGTGTGTATGTGTTAGTGTGTGTATGTGTTAGTGTGTACTCACCTAATTGTACTCACCTAATTGTGGTTGCAGGGGTCGAGACTCAGCTCCTGGCCCCGCCTCTTCACTGATCGCTACTGGATCCTCTCTCTCT
>NC_091299.1:23543338-23680838 GCF_038502225.1 Cherax quadricarinatus
AGACTGAGATGATGAGGGATGGAGCCCGCTGCCTTGCAGACAGCTACAATCACTAGTGACTGTGGAATTACTAATTCGTCTGCTAGGAGTACTCAACTCGACTATTCGATACAGTAATTCTTGGCTCATTACAATGTCACTAATGGGTGCTGGTGGCTTCACAGTAAGAATAAGATCTTCCTGGAGCAGGAATTGAATCAGACCAGAACACAAGGGATCGGTTCTTTCTTACTGGAGGAATGAACAAATTCAGTGGAGTGGATGACTCCCCCCGGTTGAAAAAATTAACGCTATAACACGCAATATGAGCAAGGGAGAACGAATCTACTATCTCAAACTGCAAGCAAAGGGAAAGGAAATGAATACGGTCAACAATGCTGATATTCAATCTGAGTCGCACACAGTGACACGAGGTATCAGCTATAAAGAAACTACACTTACAAACGTTAGCAACACGTGAAAGTTACTCGAGAAATAACTTCTTACAATGCACTGATTACTGTCAACTAGGATGGGATCACCATCTGAAACACAAGGAGCAACAACAGACACTCTAGTGAGAACACTAGCTGTAACAGAGACGTCTTTCTGCAGACAGCATGTCACATCAACAAGAGATGGCATTACTAGTTTCAAGTAATCGTTTTCTGACAAGGCATCCCCTGTGGAGAAACTACTACTCGAACTAGCAGTCATTGTAGGGATAGGCTGTGCACTCAAGGCAGTCTGAGTGTCCCCGGACACTTGAGGGAACGGAACACTATCCTGCAAGTCTGAAGGTGTAGGTGGAACACAGATGGGAGTGACAGAATTACTAGTGCCTGACCGCTCGGCTACGTTAATAAGTAATTCACGGATCTATAGGAACTTAATCTGAACTTCACATTTTGCAGCACTTTAACAAATCTCAGATACAAGCTGTGAGAACAAACACATTGCTCAAGGGCTAGATATTGTCTTTCAGTCAGTAAGGGAATATTGGTACTGTGGACTGATTCATATTGACTTTGACTGGCATGATACACTAAGTGAACGTTCAAAAGTGACTGGGACATCTTCTCAGTGAAATTACTGAAGGGCATAAGTCAAAAAAAAAAAAAAAATAGAAAGAATAACACAATAAGCTTAAATGGGAAGAAAATACTTAACGACTCTGCATAAGTAATTAAAAATTGACAGGTCACACAGTAAGCAAAGAACTCACAGAAGAAAAATATTCAACTGAAGTGAACAACACTTTGAAAATCAAGAGAACTTGTACTTTACTCAAATCTAATTTGCTCAACTTTTACTTTAAATTGAATGAATGGCACAGTGAGTTGTCTTTACTTTCAATGCAACAAGGAAATACACAATAAAATGATAAAATGGACTCAATAAAACTTGTGCAAAAATAAAACAGAGGCACAATTCACTGAAATAAAATAAAATGACACAGACAGAATAAAATATTATGCACAGAACAGAGCATATGAAACTGCACTGAAATAAACTGTAGCAATATTGCAAAATAATTGCTAATCCAAAAAAAACACTGCTTAGAATCTCTGCAAGAAAAACTTTAGTGGCAACACAATATTTGCACAAGAATTATTGCAAAATGAGTCAATGTGTAATAAAAATTATTACACACACAAGAAAAGAAATATATCAAAGAATGAACACTTTAACTCTTAACTGCACTCAAGCAACACTTAACAAGCAAAAGAACAATTTACTCTAAAAGAAGAACTTAAAAATTGCACTAAGAGTGAATTTGTTCAATGAAACATAAAAAAAAATAATAGGTGCTAAAACACATAACAAAAAAAAGTTTGAACACTTACAGTGATGCAGAACACAACACATCAACATAAACACAGTACTAGAATTTTCTTGCAATGAAACTTGATGTGTGAAAAATTTTGTAAAAATGATTTCTTGCTTGCACAAAATAATGGCACTATTGTCTGTGGAAATAAGACAAATTAAACACTGGCTACATGAAAGAATATGAACACAAGAATGTTCAACACACAGGGAACAAAATAAAAATACACAAAAGCTGGGAAGAAAAAAAAATATAACAGACAACACTGAGTTGTGATGCAGAATATGAGGTGAAAAATTTACTGAAATACTTCACTGGAATACTGAGAACACAAGGTGATTCTGAAGTGTAAACACAAGTTCTATACTGCTCATATGTTGCACACACAACAAAGGAAAAACACTAAGTACTTACTTCAAGTGTATAAAAAGACACACAACACAACAGACATAAGCTAATGCACGAAAATTAACACTGAATTAAGGAGATTAAAAGAAATTAATGCAATCAGTACATGATAAACACTGAGTCTGATCGAGAGTCACTGAATGTCACTAAGAAAAAAAAAAATCACTGGAAACACAAAAGAAATGTCTCAACACTCGCAAATGTCTCTAAAAAAAATATTATCGCTGTAACAACTTGGTGAAAAATGAAGCTGATGATAGTGGAGAGTAGAGGAATGTTTATGTCGTCTTGCTGCTGTCCTCTGCACAGGTGATCGTAGAATTGCGCTTACATCGGCGATAGACTTCACACAGGAGGCTTTTAATGGTGGCACAAAACACACTCTAGCTCTTAACCCCCTATGTGGTCCTTAAAATATGGTGCTACAACCCTTAGCAGTGCACCAAAACACTGAAGAAGTAGGTGAGTGGGTAATGGCTGAGTGAGGCGTCTAAGACCGGCAATGGTGAGACACACGTGGTCCTGAGTGTTGGGTCTATGGGTTGAACGGCGTAAGCCTCACTGAGAACGACCACACTGCCGCGAAAATATTTCTAAGCCGACCGGCTTAAAAACAAACCCACGAAATACTACAACACCACAAGGATGAAAAAGAGCACTCAGGATGCTTGGAGCTTGAATCACAAGCGATGAAGACTACTCACGTGGCTTGCTCGAGTACTGGGGTAAGACACCTGGGTTAGTTGCTAGCTGGCTTATCTTAACCCTTCACACAGAATAGCTTGATAACTTCACACGATGAGCACAGCTGGGGTGGAAAGCTGGCTTGGCAGGCAAAAGAACTGGATGGGGTAGACTAGGCTCGACTGGGCTTCCTCACCACAGACTGGAAGCTGGCTTATTTTGCAAACTCGGGTCAACCCCTCGGGAGTGATGCAAATAAGCAGATACACTAATACAAAGAGACTGACCAGTGAATAATGTAGAAGCTGGTAGGAGCTTGGGCGGGAGAACTGGCTTGAGGTAGCAGGCTGGCGTTAACCTCGGTAGGCCTACTCACAAGATGGCCAGCTCGGTCGAAATTTATCTCCAGAAATCGCTGTAATCGTCAGAATTACAGGCCCTCCGATGCCACCATTTATCGTAAGGGTTCTTAAATGGAGATATCGTAGGTTGAAGGTAGACACACTTGTTGGATGGTAACTTATATTGTCAGACTGAGATGATGAGGGATGGAGCCCGCTGCCTTGCCTGTCTGCTGAATGGTCTGCCGCCGAGTGAGAGCGGGGCAGAGGTATGAGCCTACACATGTGCATCCCGTGACGTCACACAAAGCCACAGGCCTACAAGGGATCTCGTATCTAAAGCACATGGACGATACTATGTTATGCTATATAATACAGGGATCAGCAACTATGCTGACACAGGTGTGTCCTCCCAGTGCTGCAGGTGTGTCCTCCCAGTGCTGCAGGTGTGTCCTCCCAGTGCTGCAGGTGTGTCCTCCCAGTGCTGCAGGTGTGTCCTCCCAGTGCTGCAGGTGTGTCCTCCCAGTGCTGCAGGTGTGTCCTCCCAGTGCTGCAGGTGTGTCCTCCCAGTGCTGCAGGTGTGTCCTCCCAATGCTGCAGGTGTGTCCTCCCAGTGCTGCAGGTGTGGACCAGGGACCAGGTGTGGAAAAGGGACCAGGTGTGGACCAGGGACCAGGTGTGGACCAGGGACCAGGTGTGGACCAGGGACCAGGTGTGGACCAGGGACCAGGTGTGGACCAGGGACCAGGTGTGGACCAGGGACCAGGTGTTGACCAGGGACCAGGTGTTGACCAGGGACCAGGTGTGGACCAGGGACCAGGTGTTGACCAGGGACCAGGTGTTGACCAGGGACCAGGTGTTGACCAGGGACCAAGTGTGGACCAGGGACCAGGTGTGGACCAGGGACCAGGTGTGGACCAGGGACCAGGTGTTGACCAGGGACCAGGTGTGGACAAAGGACCAGGTGTGAACCGGGGACCAGGTGTGGACCAGGGACCAGGTGTGGACAAGGGACCAGGTGTGGACCAGGGACCAGGTGTGGACCAGGGACCAGGTGAGGACAAAGGACCAGGTGATTAGGTGTGGACAGGTCAGGGGTGGACAAGAGGTCAGGGTTGGACAACAGGTCAGGGTTGGACAAAGAGGCCAGGGTAGGACAAGAGGCCAGGGTTGGACAAGAGGCCAGGGTTGGACAAGAGGCCAGGGTTGGACAAGAGGCTAGGGTTGGACAAGAGGCCAGGGTTGGACAAGAGGCCAGGGTTGGACAAGAGGCCAGGGTTGGACAAGAGGCCAGGGTTGGACAAGAGGCCAGGGTTGGACAAGAGGCCAGGGTTGGACAAGAGGCCAGGGGTGGACAATAGGCCAGTAGTGGACAAGAGGCCAGGGGTGGACAAGAGGCCAGGTGTGGACAAACGACCAGGTGTGGACGAGGGACCAGATGTGGATGGGCCAGGGGTGGACAAGAGGCCAGGGGTGGACAAGAGGCCAGGTGTGGACAAGAGGCCAGGTGTGGAGAAGAGGCCAGGTGTGGAGAAGAGGCCAGGGGTGGAGAAGAGGCCAGGGGTGGAGAAGAGGCCAGGGGTGGACAAGGGAACAGGTGTGGACGAGGGACCAGGTGTGGACGAGGGACCAGATGTGGACGAGGGACCAGATGTGGACGAGGGACCAGATGTGGACGAGGGACCAGATGTGGACGAGGGACCAGATGTGGACGGGTCAGGGGTGGACAAGAGGCCAGGGGTGGACAAGAGGCCAGGGGTGGGCAAGAGGCCAGGGGTGGACAAGGGGCCAGGTGTGGACGAGGAACCAGGTGTGAATGAGGGACCAGGTGTGGACAAGAGGTCAGGGGTGGACAAGGGACCAGGGGTGGACAAGGTACCAGGTGTAGACAAGGGACCAGGTGTGGACAAGAGACCAGGGGTGGACAAGGGACCTGATGTGGACAAGGGACCAGGTGTATACAAGGGACCAGGTGTATACAAGGGACCAGGTGTGGACAAAGGGCCAGGGGTGGACAAGGGACCAGGGGTGGACAAGGGACAAGGGGTGGACAAAGGACCAGGGGTGGACAAGAAACCTGGGGTGGACAAGGGACCAGGGGTGGACAAGGGACCAGGGATGGACAAGGGACAAGGGGTGGACAAAGGACATGGTGTGGACAACAGGCCAGGTGTGGACAAGAGGCCAGGTGTGGACAAGAGGACAGGTGTGGACAAGAGGCTAGGGGTGGACAAGGGGCCAGATGTGGACAAGGGACCAGGTGTGGACAAGGGACCAGGTGTGGACAAGGGACCAGGTGTGGACAACAGGCTAGGGGTGGGCAGGGGACCAGGTGAGGACAAGGGACCAGGTGTGGACAAGGGACCAGGTGTGGACAAGGGACCAGGTGTGGACAAGGGACCAGGAGTGGACAAAGGACCAGGTGTGGACAAGGGACCAGGTGTGGACAAGGGATCAGGGTTGGACAAGGGATCAGGGGTGGACAAGGGATCAGGGGTGGACAAGGGATCAGGGGTGGACAACAGGCCAGGGGTGGGCAGGGGACCAGGTGAGGACAAGAGACCAGGTGTGGACAAGGGACTAGGTGTGGACAAGGGACCAGGAGTGGACAAAGGACCAGGTGTGGACAAGGGACCAGGTGTGGACAAGGGATCAGGGGTGGACAAGGGATCAGGGGTGGACAAGGGATCAGGGGTGGACAAGGGATCAGGGGCGGACAAGGGATCAGGGGTGGACAAGGGATCAGGGGTGGACAAGGAATCAGGTGTGGACAAGGAACCACGTGTGGACAAGGGACCAGGTGTGGACAAGGGATCAGGGGTGGACAAGGGACCAGGTGTGGACAAGGGATCGGGGGTGGACAAGGGATCGGGGGTGGACAAGGGATCAGGGGTGGACAAGAGATCAGGGGCGGACAAGGGATCACGGGTGGACAAGGGACCAGGTGTGGACAAAGGACCAGGTGTATACTAGGGATCAGGGGTGGACAAGGGACCAGGTGTGGACAAGGGACCAGGTGTGGACTAGGGACCAGGTGTGGACAAGGGACCAGGTGAGGACAAGGGACCAGGTGTGGACAAGGGATCAGGGGTGGACAAGGGACCAGGGGTGGACAATGGATCAGGGGTGGACAAGGGACCAGGGGTGGACAAGGGACCAGGGGTGGACAAGGGACCAGGGGTGGACAAGGGACCAGGGGTGGACAAGGGACCAGGGGTGGACAATGGATCAGGGGTGGACAAGGGACCAGGGGTGGACAAGGGACCAGGGGTGGACAAGGGACCAGGGGTGGACAAGGGACCAGGGGTGGACAAGGGACCAGGGGTGGACAAGGGACCAAGGGTGGACGTGAGTACTCTCCTGACCCGTGGAACTGACTTGAATACTCTCCTGGCCCGTGGAACTGACCTGAATGCTCTCCTGGCCCGTGGAACTGACCTGAATGCTCTCCTGGCCCGTGGAACTGACCTGAATACTCTCCTGGCCCGTGGAACTGACCTGAATGCTCTCCTGGCCCGTGGAACTGACCTGAATGCTCTCCTGGCCCGTGGAACTGACCTGAATGCTCTCCTGGCCCGTGGAACTGACCTGAATGCTCTCCTGGCCCGTGGAACTGACCTGAATGCTCTCCTGGCCCGTGGAACTGACCTGAATGCTCTCCTGGCCTGTGGAAATGACCTGAATGTTCTTCTGACCTGTGGAACTGACCTGAAAGCTCTCCTGACCTGTGGAACTAACCTGAATGCACTCCTGACCTATGGAACTGACCTAAATGCTCTCCTGACCTGTGGAACTGACCTGAATGCTCTCCTGACCTGTGGAACTAACCTGAATGCACTCCTGACCTATGGAACTGACCTAAATGCTCTCCTGACCTGTGGAACTGACCAGTGTGTGAGTGGTGGGTGACATGAGAGTGCGTGTGGTGGTTGACACACGTGAGAGTGCGTGTGGTGATTGACACACGTGAGAGTGCGTGTGGTGGTTGACACACATGAGAGTGCGTGTGGTGGTTGACACACGTGAGAGTGCGTGTGGTGGTTGACACACGTGAGTGTGCGTGTGGTAGTTGACACGTGTGAGTGCGTGTGGTGGTTGACACACGTGAGTGCGTGTGGTGGTTGACACACGTGAGAGTGCGTGTGGTGGTTGACACGTGAGAGTGCGTGTGGTGGTTGACACACGTGAGTGTGCGTGTGGTAGTTGACACGTGTGAGTGCGTGTGGTGGTTGACACACGTGAGTGCGTGTGGTGGTTGACACACGTGAGAGTGCGTGTGGTGGTTGACACACACGTGAGAGTGCGTGTGGTGGTTGACACACACGTGAGAGTGCGTGTGGTGGTTGACACACGTGAGAGTGTGGTGGTTGACACACACGTGAGAGTGCGTGTGGTGGTTGACACACACGTGAGAGTGCGTGTGGTGGTTGACACACGTGAGAGTGAGTGTGGTGGTTGACACTGGTGAGAGTGTGTGTGGTGGTTGACACAGGTGAGAGTGTGTGTGGTGGTTGACACAGGTGAGAGTGAGTGTGGTGGTTGACACACGTGAGAGTGCGTGTGGTGGTTGACACACACGTGAGAGTGCGTGTGGTGGTTGACACACGTGAGAGTGAGTGTGGTGGTTGACACACGTGAGAGTGAGTGTGGTGGTTGACACTGGTGAGAGTGTGTGTGGTGGTTGACACACACGTGAGAGTGCGTGTGGTGGTTGACACACGTGAGAGTGTGGTGGTTGACACACACGTGAGAGTGAGTGTGGTGGTTGACACACGTGAGAAAGCGTGTGGTGGCTGACACACGTGAGAGTGCGTGTGGTGGCTAACACAGGTAAGAGTGCGTGTGGTGACTAACACAGGTAAGAGTGCGTGTGGTGGTTGACACACGTGAGTGCGTGTGGTGGTTAACACACGTGAGAGTGCGTGTGGTGGTTGACACACGTGAGAGTGCGTGTGGTGGTTGACACACGTGAGAGTGCGTGTTGTGGCTGACACACGTGAGAGTGCGTGTGGTGGTTGACACGTGAGAGTGCGTGTGGTGGTTGACACACGTGAGTGCGTGTGGTGGTTGACACACGTGAGAGTGCGTGTGGTGGTTGACACATGTGAGAGTGCGTGTGGTGGTTGACACACGTGAGAGTGCGTGTGGTGGTTGACATACGTGAGTGCGTGTGGTGGTTGACACACGTGAGAGTGCGTGTGGTGGTTGACACATGTGAGAGTGCGTGTGGTGGCTGACACACACGTGAGAGTGCGTGTGGTGGCTGACACACGTGAGAGTGCGTGTGGTGGTTGACACACTTGAGTGCGTGTGGTGGTTGACACACGTGAGAGTGCGTGTGGTGGTTGACACACGTGAGAGTGCGTGTGGTGGTTGACACACGTGAGAGTGCGTGTGGTGGTTGACACACGTGAGAGTGCGTGTGGTGTTTGACACACGTGAGAGTGCGTGTGGTGGTTGACACACGTGAGAGTGATTGTGGTGGCTGACACACGTGAGAGTGCGTGTGGTGGCTGACACACGTGAGACTGCGTGTGGTGGTGACACAGACTGCGTGTGGTGGTTGAGACACGTGAGTGCGTGTGGTGGTTGGCACGTGAGAGTGCGTGTGGTGGTTGACACACACGTGAGAGTGCGTGTGGTGGTTGACACACACGTGAGAGTGCGTGTGGTGGTTAACACACACGTGAGAGTGCGTGTGGTGGTTAACACACACGTGAGAGTGTGTGTGGTGGTTGACACACACGTGAGAGTTCGTGTGGTGGTTGACACACACGTGAGAGTGCGTGTGGTGGTTGACACACACGTGAGAGTGCGTGTGGTGGTTGACACACACGTGAGAGTGCGTGTGGTGGTTAACACACACGTGAGAGTGCGTGTGGTGGTTAACACACACGTGAGAGTGTGTGTGGTGGTTGACACACACGTGAGAGTTCGTGTGGTGGTTGACACACACGTGAGAGTGCGTGTGGTGGTTGACACACACGTGAGAGTGCGTGTGGTGGTTGACACACACGTGAGAGTGCGTGTGGTGGTTGACACACGTGAGAGTGCGTGTGGTGGTTGACACACACGTGAGAGTGCGTGTGGTGGCTGACACACGTGAGAGTGCGTGTGGTGGTTGAGACACGTGAGTGCGTGTGATGGTTGGCACGTGAGAGTGCGTGTGGTGGTTGACACACACGTGAGAGTGCGTGTGGTGGTTGACACACACGTGAGAGTGCGTGTGGTGGTTAACACACACGTGAGAGTGCGTGTGGTGGTTAACACACACGTGAGAGTGTGTGTGGTGGTTGACACACACGTGAGAGTTCGTGTGGTGGTTGACACACACGTGAGAGTGCGTGTGGTGGTTGACACACACGTGAGAGTGCGTGTGGTGGTTGACACACACGTGAGAGTGCGTGTGGTGGTTAACACACACGTGAGAGTGCGTGTGGTGGTTAACACACACGTGAGTGTGTGGTTGACACACACGTGAGAGTGCGTGTGGTGGTTGACACACACGTGAGAGTGCGTGTGGTGGTTGACACACACGTGAGAGTGCGTGTGGTGGTTGACACACACGTGAGAGTTCGTGTGGTGGTTGACACACACGTGAGAGTGCGTGTGGTGGTTGACACACGTGAGAGTGCGTGTGGTGGTTGACACACACGTGAGAGTGCGTGTGGTGGTTGACACACACGTGAGAGTGCGTGTGGTGGTTGACACACGTGAGAGTGAGTGTGGTGGTTGACACACGTGAGAGTGAGTGTGGTGGTTGACACTGGTGAGAGTGTGTGTGGTGGTTGACACAGGTGAGAGTGTGTGTGGTGGTTGACACAGGTGAGAGTGAGTGTGGTGGTTGACACACGTGAGAAAGCGTGTGGTGGCTGACACACACGTGAGAGTGCGTGTGGTGGCTAACACAGGTAAGAGTGCGTGTGGTGGCTAACACAGGTAAGAGTGCGTGTGGTGGTTGACACACGTGAGTGCGTGTGGTGGTTGACACACGTGAGAGTGCGTGTGGTGGTTGACACACGTGAGAGTGCGTGTGGTGGTTGACACACGTGAGAGTGCGTGTGGTGGCTGACACACGTGAGAGTGCGTGTGGTGGTTGACACGTGAGAGTGCGTGTGGTGGTTGACACACGTGAGTGCGTGTGGTGGTTGACACATGTGAGAGTGCGTGTGGTGGTTGACACACGTGAGAGTGCGTGTGGTGTTTGACACACGTGAGAGTGCGTGTGGTGGTTGACACACGTGAGAGTGCGTGTGGTGGCTGACACACGTGAGAGTGCGTGTGGTGGTTGACACACGTGAGAGTGCGTGTGGTGTTTGAAACACGTGAGAGTGCGTGTGGTGGTTGACACACGTGAGAGTGCGTGTGGTGGCTGACACACGTGAGAGTGCGTGTGGTGGCTGACACACGTGAGACTGCGTGTGGTGGTTGAGACACGTGAGTGCGTGTGGTGGTTGGCACGTGAGAGTGCGTGTGGTGGTTGACACACACGTGAGAGTGCGTGTGGTGGTTGACACACACGTGAGAGTGCGTGTGGTGGTTAACACACACGTGAGAGTGCGTGTGGTGATTAACACACACGTGAGAGTGTGTGTGGTGGTTGACACACACGTGAGAGTTCGTGTGGTGGTTGACACACACGTGAGAGTGCGTGTGGTGGTTGACACACACGTGAGAGTGCGTGTGGTGGTTGACACACACGTGAGAGTGCGTGTGGTGGTTAACACACACGTGAGAGTGCGTGTGGTGGTTAACACACACGTGAGAGTGTGTGTGGTGGTTGACACACACGTGAGAGTTCGTGTGGTGGTTGACACACACGTGAGAGTGCGTGTGGTGGTTGACACACACGTGAGAGTGCGTGTGGTGGTTGACACACACGTGAGAGTGCGTGTGGTGGTTAACACACACGTGAGAGTGTGTGTGGTGGTTGACACACACGTGAGAGTGCGTGTGGTGGTTGACACACACGTGAGAGTGCGTGTGGTGGTTAACACACACGTGAGAGTGTGTGTGGTGGTTGACACACACGTGAGAGTGCGTGTGGTGGTTGACACACACGTGAGAGTGCGTGTGGTGGTTGACACACACGTGAGAGTGCGTGTGGTGGTTGACACACACGTGATAGTGCGTGTGGTGGTTGACACACACGTGAGAGTGCGTGTGGTAGTTGACACACGTGAGAGTGCGTGTGGTGGTTAACACACACGTGAGAGTGCGTGTGGTGGTTGACACACACGTGAGTGTGTGGTTGACACACACGTGAGAGTGCGTGTGGTGGTTGACACACGTGAGAGGGCATGTGGTGGTTGACACACACGTGAGAGTGCGTGTGGTGGTTGACACACACGTGAGAGTGCGTGTGGTGGTTGACACACACGTGAGAGTGCGTGTGGTGGTTGACACACACGTGAGAGTGCGTGTGGTGGTTGACACACACGTGAGAGTTCGTGTGGTGGTTGACACACACGTGAGAGTGCGTGTGGTGGTTGACACACACGTGAGAGTGCGTGTGGTGGTTGACACACACGTGAGAGTGCGTGTGGTGGTTGACACGCACGTGAGAGTGCGTGTGGTGGTTGACACACACTTGAGAGTGCGTGTGGTGGTTGATACACACGTGAGAGTGCGTGTGGTGGTTGACACACACGTGAGTGCGCGTGGTGGTTGACACACACGTGAGAGTGCTTGTGGTGGTTGACACACACGTGAGAGTGCGTGTGGTGGTTGACACACGTGAGTGTGCGTGTGGTGGTTGACACACACGTGAGAGTGTGTGGTGGTTGACACACACGTGAGTGTGTGTGGTGGTTGACACACACGTGAAAGTGCGTGTGGTGGTTGACACACACGTGAGAGTGCGTGTGGTGGTTGACACACACGTGAGAGTGCGTGTGGTGGTTGACACACACGTGAGAGTGCGTGTTAGGCGTCCGGAAAAGGTTTAGTCGTAACCTAAATAGTTTGTGATCTTTGAGGTGGGGGGGCAGGGGGCGCCGACCCGCCCTGTGTACTCACCTATATGTGGTTGCAGGGGTCGAGTCATAGCTCCTGGCCCCGCCGCTTCACTGGTCACTACTAAGTCCACTCTCTCCCTACTCCATGAGGTTGATCATACCTTTTCTTAAAGCTATGTATGGATCCTGCTCCCATAAACTCACTTTCCAGACTATTCCACTTCCTGACAACTCTGTGGCTGAAGAAATACTTCCTAACATCCTTGTGACTCTTCTGAGTCTTCAACATCCAATTGTGGGCATTTGTTGCTGTGTCCCATTTGAGTGTGTGTACTCACCTAGTTTTCGTTGCAGGAGTCGATTCACAGCTCCTGGCCCCGCCTCTTCACTGGCCGCTACTAGGTCACTCTTCCTGTTCCATGAGCTTTATCATACCTCTTCTTAAAGCTATGTATGGATCCTGCCTCCACTACATCACTTCCCAGACTATACCACTTCCCGACAACTCTGTGACTGAAGAAATACTTCCTAACATCCCTGTGATTCATCCGAGTTTTCAATTTCGAACTGTGACCCCTTGTCGCTGTGTCCGATCTCTGGAACATCCTGTCTCTGTCCACCTTGTCGATTCCTCTCAGCATTTTGTATGTCGTTATCATATCCCCCCTAACTCTCCTGTCTTCCAGTGTCTTCAGGTCGATTTCTCTTAACCTCTACTTGTAGGACATACCCCTTGGCTCCGGGACGAGTCTAGTTGCAAACCTTTGCACTTTCTCTAGTTTCTTTACGTGCTTGGCTAAGTGTGGGTTCCAAACTGGTGCCGCATACTCCAATATGGGCCTAACGTACATAGTGTACAGGGTCCTGATCGGTTCCTTATTAAGATGGCGGAATGCTGTTCGTAGGTTTGCTAGGCGCCCATATGCTGCAGCAGTTATACGGTTGATGTGCGCCTCAGGAGATGTGTCTGGTGTTATACTCACCCCAAGATCTTTTTCCTTGAGTGAGGTTTGTAGTCTCTGGCCCCCTAGACTGTACTCCGTCTGCGATCTTCTTTGCCCTTCCCCAGTCTTCATGACTTTGCACTTGGTGGAGTTAAACTCCAGGAGCCAATTGCTGGACCAGGCCTGTAGCCTGTCCTGATCCCTTTGTAGTTCTACCTGGTCCTCGTCTGATTGAATTCTTCTCATCAACTTCACATCATCTGCAAACAAGGACACTTCGGAGTCTATTCCTTCCGCCATGTCGTTCATAAATACCAGAAACAGCACCGGTCCTAGGACTGACCCCTGTGGAACACCACTCGTCACGGGCACCCACTCTGACACCTCGCTTCGTACCATGACTCGCTGCTGTCTTCCTGACAGGTATTCCGTGATCCATTGTAGTGCCTTCCCTGCTATCCCTGCCTGGTTCTCCAGTTTTTGCACTAATCTCTTGTATGGAACTGTGTCAAACGCCTTCTTACAGTCCAAGAAAATGCAATCAACCCACCCCTCTCTCTCTCTTGTTTTACTGCTGTCACCATGTCATAGAACTCCAGTAGGTTTGTGACACAGGATTTCTCGTCTGTTGCTGTCGTTGATAAGCTCATTCCTTTCCAGGTGCTCCACAATTCTTCTCCTGATGATCTTCGTGACTTTGTATAAGATACATGTCAGTAACACTGGTCTGTAGTTTAGTGTTTCGTGTCTGTCTCCTTTTTTAAAAATTGGGACTACATTTGCTGTCTTCCATACCTCAAGTAGTCGCCCTGTTTCTATAGATGTGCTGAAGATTGTTGTTAGTGGCACACACAATGCCTCTGTTCTTTCTCTCAGGACCCATGAAGAGATGTTATCCGGCCCCATCTCCTTTGAGGTATGTAGCTCGCTTAGCAGCCTCTTCACTTCTTCCTCGGTTGTATGTATTGTGTCCAATACTTGAAGGTGTACCCCACCCCTCCGTCTTTCTGGAGTCCCTTCTGTCTCCTCTGTGAACACTTTCTTGAATCTCATGTTGAGCTCCTCACATACTTCACAGTTGTTTCCTGTGATTTCCCCTCCTTCCTCAACCTGATTACCTGGTCCTTGACTGTCGTTTTCCTCCTGATGTGATTGTACAACAGCATCGGATCAGATTTAGCTTTCACTGCTATGTCACTTTCGTATTGCCGTTGGGCCTCCCTTCTTACCTGTGCATATTCATTTCTGGCTTCTTTCCTTATTCTCCTGGATCCTTTGCCTTTTATACTTCTTCCATTCTCTAGCTCACTTGGTTTTGGTCTCTACACCTTTGGGTGAACCAAGGGCTCACCCTGGCCTTCTCGTTATTTCTGTTGCACTTGGGTACAAACCTCTCTTCAGCTTCCTTGCACATTGTTGTTTCATATTCCATCACCTCGTTTACTGACTTTCCTGCCAGTTTTCTGCCCCACTGTACTCTGTGCAGGAAATTCTTCATGCCTGTGTAGTCCCCTCTCTTGTAGTTTGGCTTCATTCGTCCGGCCCTTCCTGCTTCCTTCTCCACTTGTAACTCTGTATATTAGACGGTCAGAACCACATGATCACTGGCCCTGAGGGGTCTTTCATATGTGATGTCCTCAATATCTGCACTACCCAAGGTGAATATTAGGTCCAGCCTCGCTGGTTCATCCTCTCCTCTCTCTCTGGTAGTGTCCTTTACGTGTTGGTGCATGAGGTTTTCCAGTTCCACCTCCATCATCTTAGCCCTCCACGTTTCTGGGTCCCAATGTGGCTCCAGGTTTTCCCAGTCGATTTCTTTGTGGTTGGAGTCACCCTGCTCGCATGAGCCCTTCTGGCCACTTCCGTCAGTGTGTCAACCATTGCTCTATTACTCTCATCATACTCATGCCTTGGCCTCCTGCTGTTATACAACACTGGAATTACCATCTTGGGACCTCCAGACTGAAGTGTTCCTATCGTGTAGTCTCTTGCTCTGCCTCTGTCTCCTCTCTCCAGCTCGTCAAACACCCATCGGTTTTTGATAAGCAGTGCCACTCCTCCATCCCCTCTGTTCCCTCTGTCTTTCCTCAAGATCTGATATCCCTTTGGAAAGATGGCATCTGTTATCACTCCTATGAGCTTTGTTTCTTTGAGAGCTATGATATCAGGTGATACCTCTTTGACTCTTTTGTGACTCTTTCCTCCCATTTATTTGTTATTCCATCAGCATTAGTATACCATACCTTAAGTTTTCTCTGCATCACTGTATTCTGGGGATTGTGTGAGGGGTGGGAGACCTGGTAGTGTGCTGTATGATTCTACAGCATAGTGTTGTGGGAGGGGGAGGGGCTGTAAGTGTGGATTGTGGTTTGTGTTGGGATAGCGAGTTTGGTTGTGGGGTTCTAGGGGTGGTTGTGTGTGTGCCTGGGCTTGTTGCTCTGCCCTGTGTGTGCACCTAATTCATCTAATTGTGGTTGCAGGGATCGAGACTCAGCTCCTGGTCCCGCCTCTTCGCTGATCGCTACTAGGTCCTCTCTCTCCCTGCTCCACGAGCTTTATCAAACCTCGTCTTAAAACTATGTATGGTTCCTGCCTCCACTACGTCGCTTTCTAGGCTATTCCACTTCCTGACTACTCTATGACTGAAGAAATACTTCCTAACATCCCTTTAACTCTTCTGAGTCTTCAACTTCTAATTGTGACCCCTTGTTTCTGTGTCCCCTCTCTGGAACATCCTGTCTCTGTCAACCATTTCTATTCCACGCAGTATTTTGTATGTCGTTATCATGTCTCCCCTAACCCTCCTGTCCTCCAGTGTCGTCAGGCCGATTTCCCTTAACCTTTCTTCGTAAGACATTCCCTTAGCTCTGGAACTAACCTTGTCGCAAACCTTTGCACTTTCTCTAATTTCTTGACGTGCTTGACCAGGTGTGGGTTCCACACCTGGTCAAGCACGTCCATACTCCAGTATGGGCCTGACTTACACGGTGTACAGTGTCTTGAACGATTCCTTACTAAGGCATCGGAACGCTATTCTCAGGTTTGCCAGGCGCCCATGTGCTGCAGCAGTTATCTGGTTGATGTGTGCTTCCGGAGACGTGCTCGGTGTTATACTCACCCCAAGATCTTTCTCCTTGAGTGAGGTTTGCAGTTTTAGGCCACCTAGCCAATAATCTGTCTGTGGTCTTTGCCCTTCCCCGATCTTCATGACTTTGCATTTGGCGGGGTTAAATTCGAGAAGCCAGTTGCTGGACCAGGTGTCCAGCCTGTCCAGGTCTCTTTGAAGTCCTGCCTGAGTCTCCTCTGATTTAATTCTCCTCGTTAACTTCACATCATCTGCGAACAGGGACACTTCTGAGTCTATTCCTTCCATCATGCCATTCACATATACCAAAAATAGCACTGGTCCTTGGACTGATACCTGTGGGACCCCGCTCGTCACAGGCGCCCACTCTGATACCTCATCACGTACTATTACTCATTGTTGCCTCTGTCAGGTATTCTCTGATCCATTGCAGTGCTCTTCCTGTTATACGTGCCTGATCCTCTAGGTTCTGCACTAATCTCTTGTAAGGAACTGTGTCGAAGGCTTTCTTGCAGTCCAAGAAAATGCATTCAACCCACCCCTCTCTCGTGTCTTACTTCTGTAACTTTGTCATAAAACTCCAGAAGGTTTGTGACACAGGATTTGCCTTCCATGAATCCGTGCTGGGTGTGTGTGTACTCACCTATTTGTGGTTGCAGGGGTCGAGTCACAGCTCCTGGCCCCGCCTCTTCGCTGATTGCTACTAGGTCCTCTCTCTCCCTGCCCCATGAGCTCTATCATACCTCGCCTTAAAACTATGTATGGTTCCTGCCTCCACCACATCACTTTCTAGGCTATTCCATGGCCTGACTACTCTGACTGAAGAAATACTTCCTAACATCCCTTTGATTCATCTGAGTCTTCAACTTCCAATTGTGACCTCTTGTGTCTGTGTCCCATCTCTGGAACATCCCGTCTTTGTCCACCTCGTCTATTCCGCGCAGTATTTTATATGTCGTTATCATGTCTCCCCTGACCCTCCTGGCCTCCAGTGTCGTCAGGCCGATTTCCCTCAACCTTTCTTCATAGGACAATCCCCGTAGCTCTGGGACTAGTCTTGTTGCAAACCTTTGCACTTTCTCTAATTTCTTGACGTGCTTGACTAGGTGTGGATTCCAAACTGGTGCTGCATACTCCAGTATGGGCCTGACGTAGATGGTGTACAGAGTCTTAAACGAATCCTTACTGAGGTATCGGAACGCTATCCGTAGGTTTGCCAGGCGCCCGTATGCTGCAGCAGTTATCTGATTGATGCGCGCCTCAGGAGATATGCTCGGTGTTATACTCACCCCAATATCTAAACTATATTGTGTCTGCGGTCTTCTTTGCCCTTCCCCAATCTTCATGACTTTGCATTTGGCAGGGTTAAATTCAAGGAGCCAGTTGCTGGACCAGGCTTGTAGCCTGTCCAGATCTCTTTGTAGTCCTGCCTGATCCTCGTCCGATTCGATTCTTCTCATTAACTTCACATCGTCTGCAAACAAGGACACTTCTGAGTCTATCCCTTCCGTTATGTCGTTCACGTATACCAAGAACAGCACAGGTCCTAGGACTGACCCCTGTGGAACCCCGCTTGTCACAGGCGCCCACTCTGTGTGTGTGTGTGTGTGTGTGTGTGTGTGTGTGTGTGTGTGTGTGTGTGTGTGTATGGGAATGACGTAACAAGTGTGTATGTGGCAGGGCAGCAGGTGTAACAAGGCAGTAGGTGTTGTCAGGTGTGACACGTGAGGCAGCAGGTGGTGTCTGCACACTTGTGTTACACACCTCCTCCCACTACAACATCAATCTTCATCAATATGTTATCACGCACAGCTGGTTCATGGGAGTTCATCTCCCACACATTAACCTGGTCTGCTCCCAGGACTGATGGTGCTTCCTTCCCTCACCCTCAGTGTTCCCAGGGAGCGATGTTGGTGCTTCCCTCCCTCACCCTCAGTGTTCCCAGGGAGCGATGTTGGTGCTTCCTTCCCTCACCCTCAGTGTTCCCAGGGAGTGATGTTGGTGCTTCCCTCCCTCACCCTCAGTGTTCCCAGGGAGCGATGTTGGTGCTTCCCTCCCTCACCCTCAGTGTTCCCAGGGAGCGATGTTGGTGCTTCCCTCCCTCACCCTCAGTGTTCCCAGGGAGCGATGTTGGTGCTTCCCTCCCTCACCCTCAGTGTTCCCAGGGAGCGATGTTGGTGCTTCCCTCCCTCACCCTCAGTGTTCCCAGGGAGTGATGTTGGTGCTTCCCTCCCTCACCCTCAGTGTTCCCAGGGAGCGATGTTGGTGCTTCCCTCCCTCACCCTCAGTGTTCCCAGGGAGTGATGTTGGTGCTTCCCTCCCTCACCCTCAGTGTTCCCAGGGAGCGATGTTGGTGCTTCCCTCCCTCAACCTCAGTGTTCCCAGGGAGTGATGTTGGTGCTTCCCTCCCTCACCCTCAGTGTTCCCAGGGAGTGATGGTGCTTCCCTCCCTCACCCTCAGTGTTCCCAGGGAGCGATGTTGGTGCTTCCCTCCCTCACCCTCAGTGTTCCCAGGGAGTGATGTTGGTGCTTCCCTCCCTCACCCTCAGTGTTCCCAGGGAGTGATGTTGGTGCTTCCCTCCCTCACCCTCATTGTTCCCAGGGAGCGATGTTGGTGCTTCCCTCCCTCACCCTCAGTGTTCCCAGGGAGCGATGTTGGTGCTTCCCTCCCTCACCCTCAGTGTTCCCAGGGAGCGATGTTGGTGCTTCCCTCCCTCACCCTCTCTGTTCCCAGGGAGTGATGTTGGTGCTTCCCTCCCTCACTCTCATTGTTCCCAGGGAGTGATGGTGCTTCCCTCCCTCACCCTCAGTGTTCCCAGGGAGTGATGTTGGTGCTTCCCTCCCTCACCCTCATTGTTCCCAGGGAGCGATGTTGGTGCTTCCCTCCCTCACCCTCATTGTTCCCAGGGAGCGATGTTGGTGCTTCCCTCCCTCACCCTCATTGTTCCCAGGGAGTGATGTTGGTGCTTCCCTCCCTCACCCTCAGTGTTCCCAGGGAGTGATGGTGCTTCCCTCCCTCACCCTCAGTGTTCCCAGGGAGCGATGTTGGTGCTTCCCTCCCTCACCCTCAGTGTTCCCAGGGAGCGATGTTGGTGCTTCCCTCCCTCACCCTCAGTGTTCCCAGGGAGCGATGTTGGTGCTTCCCTCCCTCACCCTCAGTGTTCCCAGGGAGCGATGTTGGTGCTTCCCTCCCTCACCCTCAGTGTTCCTAGGGAGTGATGTTGGTGCTTCCCTCCCTCACCCTCATTGTTCCTAGGGAGTGATGTTGGTGCTTCCCTCCCTCACCCTCAGTGTTCCTAGGGAGTGATGTTGGAGCTTCCCTCCCTCACCCTCATTGTTCCCAGGGAGCGATGTTGGTGCTTCCCTCCCTCACCCTCAGTGTTCCCAGGGAGCGATGTTGGTGCTTCCCTCCCTCACCCTCAGTGTTCCCAGGGAGCGATGTTGGTGCTTCCCTCCCTCACCCTCAGTGTTCCCAGGGAGTGATGGTGCTTCCCTCCCTCACCCTCAGTGTTCCCAGGGAGTGATGTTGGTGCTTCCCTCCCTCACCCTCAGTGTTCCCAGGGAGTGATGTTGGTGCTTCCCTCCCTCACCCTCACTGTTCCCAGGGAGCGATGTTGGTGCTTCCCTCCCTCACCCTCAGTGTTCCCAGGGAGTGATGTTGGTGCTTCCCTCCCTCACCCTCACTATTCCCAGGGAGTGATGTTGATGCTTCCCTCCCTCACCCTCATTGTACCTAGGGAGCGATGTTGGTGCTTCCCTCCCTCACCCTCATTGTTCCCAGGGAGTGATGTTGGTGCTTCCCTCCCTCACCCTCACTATTCCCAGGGAGTGATGTTGGTGCTTCCCTCCCTCACCCTCGTTGTTCCTAGGGAGCGATGTTGGTGCTTCCCTCCCTCACCCTCATTGTTCCCAGGGAGTGATGTTGGTGCTTCCCTCCCTCACCCTCTCTGTTCCCAGGGAGTGATGTTGGTGCTTCCCTCCCTCACCCTCATTGTTCCCAGGGAGTGATGTTGGTGCTTCCCTCCCTCACCCTCATTGTTCCCAGGGAGCGATGTTGGTGCTTCCCTCCCTCACCCTCAGTGTTCCCAGGGAGTGATGTTGGTGCTTCCCTCCCTCACCCTCAGTGTTCCCAGGGAGTGATGTTGGTGCTTCCCTCCCTCACCCTCAGTGTTCCCAGGGAGCGATGTTGGTGCTTCCCTCCCTCACCCCCATTGTTCCCAGGGAGTGATGTTGGTGCTTCCCTCCCTCACCCTCAGTGTTCCCAGGGAGTAATGTTGGTGCTTCCCTCCCTCACCCTCATTGTTCCCAGGGAGTGATGTTGGTGCTTCCCTCCCTCACCCTCATTGTTCCCAGGGAGCGATGTTGGTGCTTCCCTCCCTCACCCTCATTGTTCCCAGGGAGCAATGTTGGTGCTTCCCTCCCTCACCCTTAGTGTTCCCAGGGAGTGATGTTGGTGCTTCCCTCCCTCTCCCTCACTATTCCCAGGGAGTGATGTTGGTGCTTCCCTCCCTCACCCTCTCTGTTCCCAGGGAGTGATGTTAGTGCTTCCCTCCCTCACCCTCACTGTTCCCAGGGAGTGATGTTAGTGCTTCCCTCCCTCACCCTCACTGTTCCCAGGGAGTGATGTTGGTGCTTCCCTCCCTCACCCTCACTGTTCCCAGGGAGTGATGTTAGTGCTTCCCTCCCTCACCCTCATTGTTCCCAGGGAGTGATGTTGGTGCTTCCCTCCCTCACCCTCATTGTTCCCAGGGAGTGATGTTGGTGCTTCCCTCCCTCACCCTCATTGTTCCCAGGGAGTGATGTTGGTGCTTCCCTCCCTCACTGTTCCCAGGGAGTGATGTTGGTGCTTCCCTCCCTCACCCTCTCTGTTCCTAGGGAGTGATGTTGGTGCTTTCCTCCCTTACCCTCATTGTTCCCAGGGAGTGATGTTGGTGCTTCCCTCCCTCACCCACATTGTTCCCAGGGAGTGATGTTGGTGCTTCCCTCCCTCACCCACATTGTTCCCAGGGAGTGATGTTGGTGCTTCCTTCCCTCACCCTCACTGTTCCCAGGGAGTGATGTTGGTGCTTATCTCCCTCACCCTCATTGTTCCCATGGAGTGATGGTGCTTCCCTCCCTCACCCTCACTGTTCCCAGGGAGTGATGTTAGTGCTTCCCTCCCTCACCCTCATTGTTCCCAGGGAGTGATGTTGGTGCTTCCCTCCCTCACCCTCACTGTTCCCATGGAGTGATGTTAGTGCTTCCCTCCCTTACCCTCATTGTTCCCAGGGAGTGATGTTGGTGCTTCCCTCCCTCACCCTCATTGTTCCCATGGAGTGATGTTGGTGCCTCCCTCCCTCACCCTCTCTGTTCCCAGGGAGTGATAATGCTTCTCTCCCTCACCCTCATTGTTCCCAGGGAGTGATGTTGACGATTCCCTCCCTCACCCTCTCTGTTCCCAGGGAGTGATGTTAGTGCTTCCCTCCCTCACCCTCTCTGTTCCCAGGGAGTGATGTTGGTGCTTCCCTTTCTCACTGTTCCCAGGGAGTGTTGCTGGTTGTGAAGGCTTACTCAGCCCTGTAACAACTTCAGTCAGTATTACTAAGGCTGGCTCCTCCTCAGGAAAATTAATGCATAGAATAAGAATAAAAACTGACAAACATAAACACTTTATTATTTAGAAGATATAAAATATAAAACACTTAAATATGAAATATTGATCCTACATTAAAGAAAATGAAAAATATAAATATATGAATTCAACGCTAATATATATAAGACTTGGGTGTCTGGTGTTGGTGACACTGCGTGTTGTTGAAATCGTAGCCGTTACTGATGATGTGGGGGGGGGGTCGCAGGTGTTGGTGACAACCCACCGGCTCGTTCTTCACAGAGTCTATAGCCGTAAATAATCTATCCAGATGACAGGAAATCAGGTTCTTTACTGCTGTAATGATGAGGGGTTATGTCCTGATTCTTCATACATATGCACAGGCAAGTAGATAAAACATGGGACGTCTCAGGACGTTAGTCCGTCTCCTTCAATTCTACTCGTTGGTTGGCAGGTGACCCATTCTGTCATTCCAAGCTGGAAAGAGAGACTGGTTACACACTGCTTAAGAAATCACTCTCCATGATAAGTACAATACCTAAAAGACTTGGTGATTATTAAGACATTTAACATAGAGCAAGACTGAAAGGACTAAGCTTATTATTGGTCAAAAGTGAAGCTTTCAACCAATAAGTCCACTAGAATATGAGCAGGCATGTACTTACAGTAGTGCTGGGAGCTGTGAGTCGAGTGATTACTGTTTGGCCGGAGCCCCACACGTCACCTTTCGGGGGGGGGGAAGAGGGAGGGGAACGGATAGCCGGAGCTAGACTGACCCTACCTTAACGAGCAGCCGGCAATCAAACTATCACTTTCGGGGTGGGGGAAAAAAGGGGGGAATAGTGGGAGCTAGACTTACCCTACCTTAACAAGTAGCCGGCAATCAAACTATTGTTACTATATACTCCCTCGCTACTACTATCTATTGAACTTTTCCCTCACACTCCCCCATACAAAAGACTTATAGTCAAGGAGTATAAGAAGAATAGGCGAGGAAAAAAGTTCTAACACGTGGAAGTCGCGTAAGACAAATCTTCTACTGACTGTCACGACTTGACCAGTCAGAGAAATAATTAGATGAACTATTGATATACACTATATGGAACTTAAAAGCTTGGAGTGCCAAGGTCCACCTTAAGAGGTGACTGTTGGTTCCCTTAAAAGTTTCTAGGTATATTAAACTTTTGTGATCCGTTTCTAAAATGAATTCTTTTCCCAGTAAATAAAAATTAAGCTTGGAGATACCCCACACAAGGGCCAAACATTCCTTTTCTATGGTGGAGTATCTCGTTTCTGCCGGAGGGAAGTTTTAGATTTAATAAATATACAGGATCTAGGAGTGTGCGTATTTTGTGCAGTAAGCACCTGACACCTATTGCAAGAACTATACTTCTTTGTAACCTGAGAGTACATGCTTGGCCAAAAATAAGTGTGCTTGAGCTTATGCCATGTCTTACGATGGGCCAAGTGTTTGGTCACTGGCAAATCATGAGCCATTTTAAGAACAGTCTCTCTGCATTGACTTGGAACAACTAAGATGGAATAGTCTATCTCATCTGAATTTAATTTGAACACTGAGTTGTACAAGATACCTTTTATATATTCAAATTTATATGAAAAGTTTTTCCTTTGGATAACTTGATATTGTTTAGCGGCATTATGGCAGTTCTGAAGAGAAGGGCAATTACGTTGTAAATTGACAAAGGAGTCCTTTGATATATCTAAAGGCTTGAAGTCAGGGAAAATCAAAGGATGGACAGTAGGAGAAGCCTGGGCTTTGGTCTGAGCCCTAGTCAAGACATTTATAGTATCGGAGGTGATATCTTCACTTTCATGTAACAAGTGAACCGGTGATCCTACTACCTCACTTTCGAGAGTAGCATCACTGGTTTTTAATCCCACACGAATCTCACGAGACATTGTCTCATCTGAACTTTCGAGGGGCTTCTCTGACTCTACAGGAAGAGGATCTGAAAAGCTTATGTCCATCTTTGGTGATGAAAGGTCAACCTCAGAAGGAAGAATGGCACCTTTTACATTACCTATTAGTATGGAGCAAGAAGTGATGGGAGCTAGTACGGCTTCAGACCAACCTGTGAACCATTTAGACCTAATGTAACAACGGATGGTAGGAAAAGTGTCCGTACGGCCCAAGTAGTCTGAAAGTATAGCAGAGGAATGAGTTTCTTTAAGATTAGGGAACAGCTTATCAGAAATGACTATACATGTGCATCCAGTGTCTCGTAAAATGGTAGATACATTAAGTCCATTAACTGTTCCTGAACAGAAGGGTGCTTGGTCATTACAGTCTTTAAAACATCTTCCAACTTTTTGGACCTTCTTAGAAGGACAATCTGGACGTTTATGTCCCTTAACACCACACAAATGACAAACAGGAATAAAAGAAGTCATTTTATTCTCCACTAGAGGCTTTGATTTCTTAAGATCTGGTGAACCCTTGCCCTTAGGGTTCGATCCCTTTAGGTCTTTATAGGAATTGTGAGCCTCAGCATACAAGTCAGCGGCCTCAGCAACTTCATCAACTTTAATCAGGTTATGTTCTCTGATGAATGTTCTTATCTGGTGAGGAAGAGCTGTCAGGAACTGGTCAGCAACCATGAAGTCTCTAAGAGATTCATGACTGTGATCAATTCCTGAACTCTCTGTCCAAAAGTCGAACAAACGAAAGAGTGTTACTTGTAACTGATGAAAGTTTTGGCCATGCTGTAAGGTGGCATACCTGAAATCTTTCCTGTAAGAATTTGTGGTTTTTTGATATGCTTTAAGGATTGCCTTCTTCAGTAGGTTATAATTACATATAATATCCTGCGACAAAGTTGCATAGATATTCAAAGCTGTACCAGAAAATAACATTCCTAACCTGGTAGCCCAGGTGTCAGCAGGCCATTCACAGAGGGTAGCGGTATTTTCAAACCTGATAATGTATGAAGTAATGTCTTCACCCTCTGTGAAGGGAGGTAAATTAGGTGTTGGAATATGTGCACTAGCTGCATGATGTTCAATTACTCCTTCCTCTAATTGTTGTGTAAAAGTTAACTTTTTATTCTCTAATTCAAGGCGAGATTTTTCGAGCTCGCGATCTTTTTCTCTCTCTCTTAACTCAAGTTCTCTAGCTTTTTCCTCACGTTCTCTAGCTTTTTCCTCACGTTCTCTGGCTTTTTCCTCACGTTCTCTAGCTTTTGCTCTTTCCTCAAGTTCTCTTAATTTAACTTGTTCCTCACGTACTCTAGCTCTCTCCTCACGATCAAGTCTGTCATGCTCCTTTTTGTCTTCTCTCTCTTTCTATCTTGGTTTTCTCTTTTGATTCTCTCTCTCTCTCTCCTTTTCCTCTTCTCTTTCGATTCTCTCTCTCTCCTTTTCCTCTTGTCTTTCCCTTTCTGTCTCTCTTCTCTCTCAATTCTCTCTTTCAGTTCTTTCCTGGATCTTAGCACTAATGAAAGATTCTAAATTTTTCCCTGTTATTCCTAACTTCCAGCATTCATCCAAAACTGGTATTCCTCCATACTTGCAAGAATAACTTAAACTACCAGGGGAAAAATGAAACGGGTATCAAAGAAAATGGAGGGTTCAATTCATGCTCCGCTCAAACTGTAAATAAACCAGAGGGCTCGATCCCTACTTCAATTAAACAATATGTATTAATGAAAACGAAGGGTTCTATGCCAGCAACGAGCAAACAGTAAGTAGAATGGTGTCCCTTGACCATCCAATCTTCTCGCCAACAAATCAAGAATGTCCTATGACAGTTCCCTTGATATAATAAAGAGCTCAATGAAACATTGTCACTGGAAAATCTCGGGTCCCTAGAGTCTAATCCTCCAAAGTGTTTCAAGCTCACACAAAAATAGGTGGCAGAATTAACTTGTATTCCTGCCTTGACTTGACTTACAATAAATTGAGACTATAACAATCACCAAATCTTTTAAATACCTGTACTGTAGTCCTACCATATTATTATTATTATAATCAAAAAGAAGCGCTAAGCCACAAGGACTATACAGCGCTGCAGGGCAGGAAGGAAGTGAGGGCATCAGGTGGCAAAAGGGAGATGGATGAGCAACAGGTTACGGATAACAGCGGGGCAGTGGATGGTGAAAGGGTAAAGGGCAGCAAGAGACTGAACCAGAAAGGGCTGAGGGGAGTGCGAAAAGTATCATCAGAGTTTGTGGAGTAAATCGGTCGTTGTCAAGAAGTCAATGAGAGAGTCAGGATTAAAGGAGGGTCCATCAGCAAGAAGGGAAGGTAAAGAGAGAGTAGTAGAACGAAGACGACGTTGGAGGTAAATTCTGCGTGCTCGTTGATAGAGAGGGCAGTCTAACAGAATGTGGCTAATCGATACTGGAACTTGACACTGCTCACAGAGAGGAACAGGGTGCCTCTCCATGAGATACCCATGAGTAAGACGAGTGTGGCCAATGCGAAGGCGGGAGAGAGTGGTCTCCCAACTTCGGCACTGATGACAAGAAGACGGCCAGTAACCTATGCTCGGTTTAATAGAATGAAGTTTGTTACCGAGCAGAGTTGACCAACGTTGTTGCCAACGGGTGCGAAGGTGGGTAGCTATTGCAGCAAAATAGTCCAGAAATGGAACACCTCGATAGGAAATTGGTAGGTCATATACTGCTGACCGCGCAGCAGTGTCTGCCTGTTCATTGCCCTGTACGTCGACATGACCAGGGACCCAACAAAAAACAATATCTTTATGTTTGGTAGAGATACGGCGTAGCCAAAGTTGGATACGGAGAACTAGGGGATGAGATGTATCAAATTTTCGTATAGCCTGTAGAGCACTAAGGGAGTCTGAGACTACTACAAATGATGACACAGGCATAGATGCAATACGAATAAGTGCTGCAAGAATGGCATACAGTTCAGCAGTAAAAATGCTAGCTGAAGATAGTAAATGCCCTCGTACGACGCTGTCCGGAAACACTGCTGCGAATCCGACGCCGTCTGAAGACTTAGAGCCATCTGTGTACACAGCGGTGGCATGAGAATGGGAGTGGAAGTGATCAAGAAAAAGAGAGCGGGAAGCCACCGTAGGCAGTTGAGCTTTCGAGCAAGGGAGTGAGAAAGAACAGACCCGAACAGCTGGAACTTCCCAGGGGGGTAGGGAAAAGTGAGATGCTACATGAACATATAAAGGTGGTAACTGAAGGGAAGACAAGAGTGAATGTAGGCGAAGAGAAAAGGGACGGAGCAAACAGGGGCGGCGAACGAATAAAGAATGTCTACTAATATCGGTGACCATTCTATAAATGGAAGGATTGTGTAGATCGTGAGAGCGTACATAGTAACGAAGGCAATGGGCATCACGGCGATCAGACAAGGATGGAACATTTGCTTCTGTATAGAGGCTCTCAAGTCCTACCATAGAGAATGATTACTCATGGCTGGTGGTAACCGTCTGTGGTATGCGGCATTGAAGTTCCAATGTAGATTCGAGATGTAGTCGAATCTTGATTCAGTCGAGTCGAATCCTGGCAAGGTCGCCACTTGTGAAGGCTTACTCAGCCCTGTAACAACTTCAGTCAGTATTACTAAGGCTGGCTGGCTCCTCAGGAAAATTAATACATAGAAAAAGAATAAAAACTGACAAACATAAACAGTTTATTATTTAGAAGATATAAAATATAAAACACTTAAATATGAAATATTGATCCTACATTAAAGAAAATGAAAAATGAAAAATATAAATGATATCGGAATTCAACGCTAATATATGTAAGACTTGGGTGTCTGGTGTTGGTGACACTGCGTGTTGTTGAAATCGTAGCCGTTACTGATGATGTGGGGGGGGGGGGGGTCGCAGGTGTTGGTGACAACCCACCGGCTAGTTCTTCACAGAGTCTATAGCCGTAAATAATCTATCCAGATGACAGGAAATCAGGTTCTTTACTGCTGCAATGATCAGGGGTTATGTCCTGATTCTTCATACATATGCACAGGCAAGTAGATAAAACATGGGACGTCTCAGGACGTTGGTCCGTCTCCTTCAATTCTACTCGTTGGTTGGCAGGTGACCCATTCTGTCATTCCAAGCTGGAAAGAGAGACAGGTTACACACTGCTTAAGAAATCACTCTCCATGATAAGTACAATACCTAAAAGAATTGGTGATTATTAAGACATTTAACATAGAGCAAGACTGAAAGGACTAAGTTTATTATTGGTCAAAAGTGAAGCTTTCAACCAATAAGTCCACTAGAATATGAGCAGGCATGTACTTACAGTAGTGCTGGGAGCTGTGAGTCGAGTGATTACTGTTTGGCCGGAGCCCCACACGTCACCTTCCCGGGGGGGGGGGGGGAAGAGGGAGGGGAAGGGATAGCTAGACTGACCCTACCTTAACAAGTAGCCGGCAATCAAACTATTGTTACTATATACTCCCTCGCTACTCCTATCTATTGAACTTTTCCCTCACATTGGTGCTTCCCTTCCTCACTGCTCCCAGGGAGTGTTGTTGGTGCTTCCCTCCCTCACTGCTCCCAGTCAGTGATGTTGGTGCTTCCCTCGCTCACTGCTCCCAGGGAGTGATGTTGGTGCTTCCCTCCCTCACTGCTCCCAGTCAGTGATGTTGGTGCTTCCCTCCCTCACTGCTCCCAGGGAGTGATGTTGGTGCTTCCCTCCCTCACTGCTCCCAGTCAGTGATGTTGGTGCTTCCCTCCCTCACTGCTCCCAGTCAGTGATGTTGGTGCTTCCCTCCCTCACTGCTCCCAGTCAGTGATGTTGGTGCTTCCCTCCCTCACTGCTCCCAGGGAGTGATGTTGGTGCTTCCCTCCCTCACTGCTCCCAGTCAGTGATGTTGGTGCTTCCCTCCCTCACTGCTCCCAGTCAGTGATGTTGGTGCTTCCCTCCCTCACTGCTCCCAGTCAGTGATGTTTGTGCTTCCTTCCCTCACTGCTCCCAGGGAGAGATGTTGATGCTTCCCTCCCTCACTGCTCCCAGGGAGTGATGGTGCTTCCCTCCCTCACTGCTCCCAGGGAGTGATGTTGATGCTTCCCTCCCTCACTGCTCCCAGGGAGTGATGTTGATGCTTCCCTCCCTCACTGCTCCCAGGGAGTGATGTTGATGCTTCCCTCCCTCACTGCTCCCAGGGAGTGATGGTGCTTCCCTTCCTCACTGCTCCCAGGGAGTGATGTTGGTACTTCCTTCCCTCACTGCTCCCAGGGAGTGATGTGCTTCCTTCCCTCACTGCTCCCAGGGAGTGATGTTGATGCTTCCCTCCCTCACTGCTCCCAGGGAGTGATGTTGGTGCTTCCCTCCCTCACTGCTCCCAGGGAGTGATGTTGATGCTTCCCTCCCTCACTGTTCCCAGGGAGTGATGTTTGTGCTTCCTTCCCTCACTGCCCCCCTCAAGGAAGGTTCCTTGATGTTGGTGAGGGGCTCTTGATTTAGGGAATTGGATCTATGCTCCAGTTCCCCGAATTAAGCCTGAATGCCTTCCACATCCCCCCCAGGCGCTGTATAATCCTCCGGGTTTAGCGCTTCCCCCTTGATTGTAATAATAATAATTCCCTCACTGCTGCAATGATAATTTGAGGCTTCAACAGCAAGGTACTCATAGTGGCCTACTTGACTGCATGCTCTTGGCTTGCTTGACTGTATGCTCTTGGCTAGCTTGACTGTATGCTCTTGGCCTGCTTGACTGCATGCTCTTGGCTTGCTTGACTGTATGCTCTTGGCCTGCTTGACTGCATGCTCTTGGCCTGCTTGACTGTATGCTCTTGGCCTGCTTGACTGTATGCTCCTGGCCTGCTTGACTGCATGCTCTTGGCCTGCGTGACTGTATGCTCCTGGCTTGCTTGACTGCATGCTCTTGGCCTGCTTGACTGCATGCTCTTGGCCTGCTTGACTGCATGCTCCTGGCCTGCTTGACTATGCTCCTGGCCTGCTTGACTGTATGCTCCTGGCCTGCTTGACTGCATGCTCCTGGCCTGCTTGACTATGCTCCTGGCCTGCTTGACTGTATGCTCCTGGCCTGCTTGACTGTATGCTCCTGGCCTGCTTGACTGTATGCTCCTGGCCTGCTTGACTGTATGCTCCTGGCCTGCTTGACGGTATGCTCCTGGCATGCTTGACGGTATGCTCCTGGCCTGCTTGACGGTATACTCCTGGTCCTGCTTGACTGTATGCTTCTGGAACTGCATGACTGCATGCTCCTGGCCTGCTTGATGGCATGCTCCTGGCCTGCTTGATAGCATGCTCCTGGCCTGCTTGATGGCATGCTCCTGGCCTGCTGGATGGCATGCTCCTGGCCTGCTTGATAGCATGCTCCTGGCCTGCTTGATGGCATGCTCCTTTGCTGCTGGATAGCATGCTCCTGGCCTGCTTGATGGCATGCTCCTGGCCTGCTTGATGGCATGCTCCTGGCCTGCTTGATAGCATGCTCCTGGCCTGCTTGATGGCATGCTCCTGGCCTGCTTGATGGCATACTCCTGGCCTGCTTGATGGCATGCTCCTGGCCTGCTTGATGGCATGCTCCTGGCCTGCTGGATGACATGCTCCTGGCCTGCTGGATGCCATGCTCCTTGCCTGCTGGATGGCATGCTCCTGGCCTGCTGGATGGCATGCTCCTGGCCTGCTGGATGGCATGCTCCTGTCCTGCTGGATGGCATGCTCCTGTCCTGCTTGATGGCATGCTCCTGGCCTGCTTGATGGCATGCTCCTGGCCTGCTTGATGGCATGCTCCTGGCCTGCTGGATGGCATGCTCCTGGCCTGCTGGATGGCATGCTCCTGGCCTGCTGGATGGCATGCTCCTGGCCTGCTTGATGGCATGCTCCTGTCCTGCTTGATGGCATGCTCCTGGCCTGCTGGATGGCATGCTCCTTGCCTGCTTGATGGCATGCTCCTGTCCTGCTGGATGGCATGCTCCTGGCCTGCTTGTTGGCATGCTCCTGGCCTGCTGGATGGCATGCTCCTGGCCTGCTTGATGGCATGCTCCTGGCCTGCTTGATGGCATGCTCCTGGCCTGCTGGATGGCATGCTACTGGCCTGCTGGATGGCATGCTCCTGGCCTGTTGGATGGCATGCTCCTGGCCTGCTTGATGGCATGCTCCTGGTCCTGCTTGATGGCATGCTCCTGGGCTGCTTGATGGCATGCTCCTGGCCTGCTTGATGGCATGCTCCTGGCTTGCTTGATGGCATGCTCCTGGGCTGCTTGATGGCATGCTCCTGGGCTGCTTGATGGCATGCTCCTGGCCTGCTTGATGGCATGCTCCTGGGCTGCTTGATGGCATGCTCCTGGCCTGCTTGATGGCATGCTCCTGGGCTGCTTGATGGCATGCTCCTGGCCTGCTTGATGGCATGCTCCTGGCCTGCTTGATGGCATGCTCCTGGCCTGCTTGATGGCATGCTCCTGGCCTGCTTGATGGCATGCTCCTGGGCTGCTTGATGGCATGCTCCTGGCCTGCTTGATGGCATGCTCCTGGGCTGCTTGATGGTATGCTCCTGGCCTGCTTGATGGCATGCTCCTGGCCTGCTTGATGGCATGCTCCTGGGCTGCTTGATGGCATGCTCCTGGGCTGCTTGATGGCATGCTCCTGGCCTGCTTGATGGCATGCTCCTGGGCTGCTTGATGGCATGCTCCTGGCCTGCTGGATCTACCAGCACAATTATTATTATTATTAAAGATTAGCCTGTATTCTCCCGGCCCGGGCCTTTTCCAAGTGGTGGCCCGGCCTTGGCTCCCTCTTTAGGGAGTGTCTGAGACCGAAGTCTCCCATGGGAGGAGGCACAAGTACCTCCTCATCTTTGGGACTAACTGTCCCCAGGCCTAGCCACAAGCTAGGCCTCTCTGGTCTGCCATCCCCGCCCCAAAGGAGCAAATGGGAATGACAGTCTTATGAGCTAAAAGCTCGGACTCAGGCACCTACCCTACCCTAGAAGGGTTAGGCATGGTGTCGATGTACCAGCACAAGTTGGCAAGTATCTTAACTACCATCACCATCACGTTCTGTGTGATGGAAACAAGACACTTTAACTTGTTTTTCGGGGTTATCCTAGACAATTTACACGTATGTTACCATGTATGATAATTTTTGTATAATATAATTTGTACTTATGTGTAGCTGTACCTACGTCCCCAGGATGAGTATGGTGTGCACCATAAACTAGCCCCTTCAGTGGCAAATTCTAACATATTATCCTACATAAACTTAGTTATTTATATTGTTAACTTTTGAGTAGGTTAGTAGCACACTGCTGAACCACCGTGTTAATAAATGTCAGAGTGACAGGAGAGAAAGGGGTGCACAGACTGTATCCTCCTGGGCTGTAAGAAAGCATTTGTAACAAGCACCACAAGGAAGACTGTTACACTAACTGGAGGACCAGACAGAAGTAACAGGGAAGATATTCAGTTGTATGCACGAATATCTGGATGATAAAAGGAAGAGAGTAATAGTAATAAGAGAGATGTCGGAGGTGGGCAGAAAGTACAAGTTGATGGAGTCTCCCTCAGGGTCAGTGCTGCCACCCCTGCTGTTTCTGATACACAAAATATACAAAGAAAATTGAATTCTACATATGAGGAAGATGACAAAGAGAGGCTTCAAGGTGACTTTGAACAGACTGCAAACATGGTCAAGGGAGTTACTTGGATTCCATCTTAAGTGCAAATAAGAAGGGGAGAGTAAGAGAGAAGACTTGTGACTAGAATACAGCTTAGGAGGAGACAAGTTGCAGACATTTTGCGAGGAGAAACACCTGGGAATGGGGAGTAAACACTGCACTAAGCATATTGAGGCTTTAGCCTCATAAGGAAAGACTCACAGGTGTAGGGCTGCATGGGCTAAACACATGGTTTAGTCATACATAAGACCAAAAGAAAGGAGGAACATTGCAGCAGGCTTACTGTTCCATACTAGGCAGGTCCTTCTCAAACCCACTACACTCAAAGACTCTGGGCTTACGAACTCTACACATCTTGATAACCTATCACTACTAATTTGGTTTTACACTGATGAATACTAAAATTAGCGTATAAAATGATAGTTGAAACTGCGATGGCATCACTACCTTGCCTGGTTACCAACAAATCAGCAGACATCAGCAGGTCAGCAGAGAGCAGACACCAGCAGGTCAAGGAGTGGAGGGTGCCAACCACACTGGTGATGACAGGTTATGAGTGGTGGTGTTGGTAGTGGTGTGGGTGACCTTGTAATACACACCTGCTAGAAAGTGACTGTTGCTGACCTCCTCCACGTGTGTATGTGTGTGTGTGTGTGTGTGTGTGTGTGTGTGTGTAAACTTATTTGTGGTTGAAGCGCCTCAAGGAAGGTTCCTTGATGTTGGTGAGGGGCTCTTGATTTAGGGAATTGGATCTGTGCTCCAGTTCCCCGAATTAAGCCTGAATGCCTTCCACATCCCCCCTTCCAGGCGCTGTATAATCCTCCGGGTTTAGCGCTTCCCCCTTGATTATAATAATAATAATTGTGGTTGAAGGGGTCGATTCATAGTTCCTAGCTTCGCTTCTTCGCTAGTCGATACTAAGTCAACTCTCTACTCGAAGAACCTTATCGTACTTCATCTTTAAGCTGTGTATGGATCCTGCCTCCATTACTCCACTCTCCGGATTGTGCCACTT
Source organism: Cherax quadricarinatus (assembly GCF_038502225.1). Taxonomy (NCBI): domain Eukaryota; kingdom Metazoa; phylum Arthropoda; class Malacostraca; order Decapoda; family Parastacidae; genus Cherax; species Cherax quadricarinatus. Next base: position 23,576,766 of record NC_091299.1, read on the forward strand.
CCTGACAACTCTAAGGCTGAAGCAATACTTCCTAACATCCCTTTGACTCATCTTGAGTTATTAACTTTCAGTTGTGCCGTCTTGTTGCTGTGTCACATCTCTAAAACATTCTGGTCCTGTCCACCTTGTCAAGTCTTCTTAGTATTTTATACGTCGTTATCATGTCCCCCCGATCTCTTCTGTCCTCCAGCGTTGTCAGGTGTGCTTGCGAGTTTTTTTTCCTTCTCTCTTATCTCTCTCATTCCTCTTCGCTCTTGTTTTCTTCACTCTTTCCTCTTCTCTCTCTCTCTCTCTCTCTCTCTCTCTCTCTCTCTCTCTCTTCTTCCTCCTCCACTTTCATCATTCACGACATCTTTCCTATCATTCCCACCATACATCACACATCACTTCGTCTCCATTATTTTACCATTACAGAGTAGAAATTGCAGGTCCAGGTAAGTAGATGCTTGAAAATGACCAACTTGCTGCATTTTTTTTCCTAATTAAAACTTCACCACTGATGTGGCAGTTGCTACTCTGTCCTCTGCTCCCTCCATCCTTCAAGTTATATATACCATCATTTTATCTCCTCTTTAAACAAGTGAATGAAGCTCCTCAGGCTCTGGCCAGTATAACCCTTAACAGTAATTTTCCAGAAGAACTCTTTCCTGGCTGCTGCCGACCGCGGATAAACTTAGATTCTGGTCGTCTCCGTGTGTTGTGATCCACTTATTGAAGAATAAAATGATAGTATGACCTATGTGATATGTCAAGATATCTTATTATGAAAATAAAATACCAGTTATATTAAGCAAATTTCCTAAATTTGCTTGTAACAGATAAATGAACTGTAGATATAAATTCAGATATATTCCTCTCAACCCTTTTGGCGCCTAGTTCCTGGGCCTTGTGTGTATCCATATGCTCTTCCGCTGCCCTCCACACCATGGATGTGAGGTGCACAATAAACTAGCCACTTCGGCGGTAAAATCTAATCGTGTGTCGTGGTGTTGCTGGCGTGCTGGTCTCTCTGCTGGCGTGCTGGGATGTCTGCTGGCGTGCTGGGATGTCTGCTGGCGTGCTGGTCTGTGTGCTGGCGTGCTGGTCTGTCTGCTGGCGTGCTGGGATGTCTGCTGGCGTGTGTACTTCTTCCGTGCTCTTCCCGTTGTCTTTTATTTCTTGTCTCATAAACATTTTCCTTTTCCTCATTTTTCCTGTTTTGTTGGAAGTTTCTTGAGAAGCAAGATGATGTAGATTAAGACACATGTGCAACAGTTGGGTATCTTTATTGATGAAACGTTTCGCCTTCACAGTAGACTTCTTCAGTCAGATACAGAAGCGACAGGTGTAGTAGTGAAATGGTGTAATCAATCCATCGATGTTGGAGAAAAAATATTTGAGGTGGTCAGTCCTCAGCCTGGAGAAGAGTTCAGCTCCATCAACTCTTCTCCAGGCTGAGGGACTGACCACCTCAAATACTTTCTCACCAAGGTTGATGGACTGATTACATCATCTCCTTTTCATTACCACTGCTACCTTAGTATATGACTGAAGAAGTCTACTGTGTAGGTGAAACGTTTCATCAACAAAGATACCCAACTGTTGCACATGTGTCTTAATCTTCAACTTGTCGGTATTTTATACCATTTTCAACAAGATGGTGTAGGTTCCTATCACTGTGTTTATTTCACCCTCACAGGAGGAGACGTTTTGCTTCTAGAGTGTGTGTGTCAGGCTGGCCGGTTCTGTAGTGTCCATTGTGCTGCTTTTTATACGGTTCACAGTATAACAAGGTGCATCCCGGAGACGCAGTTGCATACCAGTTCACTCACACTTCAACACAGTATCTCGGAGACGCAGTTGCATACCAGTTCACTCACACTTCAACACAGTATCCCGGAGACACAGTTGCATACCAGTTCACTCACACTTGACCACAATGTACGGAGAGAGTGCTAGCAGACGCGCACGTCCGCCCAGTACCAGGGCTCAGTTCAGCTCTTAACTTAAATAAAACAATGTTCATCTGTGTCAGTCTGTGACTGATGGAGAACCATAAGATCTTACTTGGAAAATTTCTTTGTTAGACACTCGAGCTAAGAAGTGAGCTGTCAGATGTAAGTGTTTGTTTAATTGCTTGAAGAGTAAAACCAGGATTTCCTTTTTTTTTTTTGTAAAATCATGAATACACGTGCTGTACGTGGTTTCCCTGTTCTATGTGATAATTGAAGAATTGGATGCTTGAGAATCTGAGAATCTTTATCGAGGAAATGTTTCGCCAGTCAGTGTCTTCTTCAGTCCAATACAGAGAAGAACAATGGAAGTTGAGATTGAGATCGATGGACTGAAAACATCGACTCCAGGCTGAGGGAATGATTACCTCAAACTACTCATCTTTCACCGTTCTTCTCCGTATTGGACTGAAAAAGCCACTGACTGGCGAAACGTTTCCTCAATAAAGATTCCCAAATGTTGCATAAGTGTCTTAAGATTCAACTCTTCGGTTTTCCAAACCATTTACATGACGCTACCTCTGGGATCCTCACACAGGCTGCGATACATATATAGTGTTAAGTAATGAACTGTGTCACCCTGGACCGGAGACTTTCAGTAATGCGATCAGACTGACCTCAAGAATCCCACAAACAAATTTGGTGGCGCATAAATCGAATACAATACCAACAAGATGAAAATTAGACACATGTGCAACATCAGGGTATCTTTATTGTAGACGATTCGCCATCCAGTGTCTTTATCAATACTAATTCTAGGACATAATTTGAAGACAGAACTATATTCAAAAGATAAAGTAATCAGTCCCTCAGCCTTGGAGTTGGTGTGAAGAGCACCGTAGTCGTGAAGATTCACGACTACGGTGCTCTCCACGCCATCTCCAAGGCTGAGGGACTGATGGCGAAACGTCTACAATAAAGATACCCTGACGTTGCACATGTGTTTACTTTTCATTAAATTTGCTGGTAATTATGATAGGTTAATTAACCAGTGACTGGGAAGGATGGTGGGTTAATTAACTAGTGACTGGGAAGGATGGTGGGTTAATTAACTAGTGATTGGGAAGGATGGTGGGTTAATTAACCAGTCACTGGGGAGGATGGTGAGCGATGGTGGGTTAATTAACCAGTGACTGGGAAGGATGGTGGGTTAATTAACTAGTGACTGGGAAGGATGGTGGGTTAATTAACCAGTCACTGGGGAGGATGGTGTGTTAACCAGTGACTGGGAAGGATGGTGGGTTAATTAGCCAGTGACTGGGAAGGATGGTGAATGATGGGTTAATTAGCCAGTGACTGGGAAGGATGGTTGGCTAATTAACCAGTCACTGGGAAGGATGGTGAGTGATGGTGGGTTAATTAACCAGTGATTTGGAAGGATGGTGAGTGATGGTAGGTTAATTAGCCAGTGACTGGGAAGGATGGTAGGTTAATTAACCAGTGACTGGGAAGGATGGTGGGTTAATTAACCAGTCACTGGGAAGGATGGTGAGTGATGGTGGGTTAATTAACCAGTGACTGGGAAGGATGGTGAGTGATGGGTTAATTAGCCAGTGACTGGGAAGGATGGTGAGTGATGGGTTAATTAGCCAGTGACTGGGAAGGATGGTAGGTTAATTAACCAGTGACTGGGAAAGATGGTGGGTTAATTAACCAGTCACTGGGAAGGATGGTGAGTTACTTAACCAGTCACTAGGAAGGATGGTGAGTGGTGGTGGGTTAATTAACCAGTGACTGGGAATGATGGTAAGTGATGGTGGGTTAATTAACCAGTCACTGGGAAGGATGGTGAGTGGTGGTGGGTTAATTAACCAGTGACTGGGAGGGGGAGACGAGTCAACCTGTTAATGGTTGACGCCAGAAAAGAGGAATTGATGACTTACGTGTGGGAAAGATACCTTATTGTCTTAATTGACCACCAGTCTTATTAACACCTGACAAAACATCACTGAGAACGACACCTGATAGACAGCACTGAGAACGACACTTACCTGACAGCACTGAGAAAGACACCTGATAGACAGCACTGAGAAAGACACCTGATAGACAGCATCGAGAAAGGCACCTGATAGACAGCACTGAGAAAGACACCTGATAAACAGCACTAAGACACCTGATAGACAGCACTGAGAAAGACACCTGATAGACAGCACTGAGAAAGACACCTGATAGACAGCACTGAGAAAGACATTCTCTCTGGGTAATAGTAACAGGTGGGGGTAAACTCAGGACTCGTGTATGAACCCTGTTATTGGTGGGTCATCCAGTTTATTGCCACTGCTTCTTCACCACCACTACCACCTAAATCTCCACGTACACCACCAAGAACCACCACCACCACCAACCTAGCACCACCACCACCAACCTAGCACCACCACCACAAACCTACCACCACCACCACCAACCTACCACCAACCTACTACCACCACCACCACCAACCTACCACCAACCTACTACCACCACCACCACCAACCTACCACCAACCTACTACCACCACCACCACCAACCTACCACTACCACCACCTCCCCCACCTGCACCACCACCTCCCCCACCTGCACCACCTCCCCCACCTGCACCACCACCTCCCGCACCTGCACCAACACCACCACCTCACCACCTACACCACCACCACCACTACCAACCTACCACCACCACCACTACCAACCTACCACCACCAACCTACCACCACCAACCTACCACCACCAACCTACTACCACCACCACCACCACCACCACCACCACCAACCTACCACCACCACCACCACCAACCTACCACCACCACCACCAACAACCTACCACCACCACCACCACCAACCTACCACCACCACCACCACCAACCTACCACCACCACCATCACCAACCTACCACCACCACCATCACCAACCTACCACCACCACCATCACCAACCTACCACCACCACCTCCCCCACCTGCACCACCACCTCCCGCACCTGCTCCACCACCACCTCCCTCACCTGCAGCACCACCACCACTACCTCCCCCACCTGCACCACCACCACTACCTCCCCCACCTGCACCACCACCACTACCTCCCCCACCTGCACCACCACCTCCACTACCTGCAGCAGCACCACCACCACCACCACCTCCCAACCTGCACTACCACCACTACCTCCCCCACCTGCACCACCACCATTACCTCCCCCACCTGCACCACCACCTCCCCCACCTGCAGCACCACCACCACCACCTCCTCCCCACCTGCACCACCACCTGGGACCTGGGACCTGGGAGTAGTAATGTCTGAGGATCTCACTTTCAAGGATCACAACAGTGCCACGATCGCACGTGCAAAGAAAATGATAGGATGGATAATGAGAACTTTCAAAACGAGAGATGCCAAGCCCATGATGATCCTTTTCAAATCACTTGTTCTCTCTAGGCTGGAATACTGCTGTACATTAACATCTCCATTCAAAGCAGGTGAAATCGCAGATCTAGAGAGTGTACAGAGATCCTTTACTGCACGTATAAGTTCTGTCAAGCACCTTAACTACTGGGAACGCTTGGAAGCACTTGACTTGTACTCGTTGGAACGCAGGAGGGAGAGATATATCATAATCTACACTTGGAAAATCTTGGAAGGAATGGTCAAAAATCTGCACACAGAAATCACTCCCTACGAAAGTAAAAGACTGGGCAGGCGATGCAAAATGCCGCCAATAAAAAGTAGGGGCGCCATTGGTACACTAAGAGAAAACACCATAAGTGTCCGGGGCCCAAAACTGTTCAACAGCCTCCCATCAAGCATTAGGGGAATTGCCAATAAAGCCCTGGTTGCCTTCAAGAGAGAGCTGGACAGATACCTAAAGTCAGTGCCGGATCAGCCGGGCTGTGGCTCGTACGTTGGACTGCGTGCGGCCAGCAGCAACAGCCTAGTTGATCAGGCCCTGATCCATCGGGAGGCCTGGTCATGGACCGGGCCGCGGGGGCGTTGATCCCCGGAATAACCTCCAGGTAACCACTACCTCCCCTACCTGCACCACCACTACCTCCCCTACCTGCACCACCACCACCACTACCTCCCCTACCTGCACCACCACCACCACTACCTCCCCCACCTGCACAACCACCTCCCCCACTTGCAGCACCTCCACCACTACCTCCCCCACCTGCAGCACCTCCACCACTACCTCCCCCACCTGCACCACCTCCACCACTACCTCCCCCACCTGCAGCACCACCACCACTACCTCCCCCACCTGCACCACCACCACTACCTCCCCCACCTGCAACACCACCACTACCTCCCCCACCTGCACCACCACCACTACCTCCCCCACCTGCACCACCACTACCACTACTCCCTCCACCTGAACCACCACCACTACCTCCCCCACCTGCACCACCACCACTATCTCCCCCACCAGCACCACCATCACCACCTCCCCCACCTGCACCACCATCACCACCTCCCCCACCTGCACCACCACCATTACCTTCCCCACCTGCACCACCACTACCTCCCGCACCAGCACCACCACTACTACCTCCCCCACCTGCACCACCACCACTACCTCCCCCATCTGCACCACCACCACTACCTCCTCCACCTACACCACCACTACCTCCCCCACCTGCACCACCACCACAACCTCCCCACCTGCACCACCACCTCCCCCACCTGCACCACCACCTCCCCATCTGCACCACCACCACTGCCTCCCCCACCTGCAGCACCACCACTACCTCCCCCACCTGCACCACCACCACTACCTCCCGCACCAGCACCACCACCACTACCCCCCCCACCTGCACGACCACCACTACCTCCCCCACCTGCACCACCACCACTACCTACTTCACCTGCACCACCACCACTACCTCCCCCACCTGCACCACCACCACTACCTCCCCCACTTGCACCACCACCACTACCTCCCCCACCTGCACCACCACTACCACTACTCCCTCCACCTGAACCACCACCACTACCTCCCACACCAGCACCACCACTACTACCTCCCCCAACTGAACCACCACCACTACCTCCCCCATCTGCATCACCACCACTACCTCCTCCACCTACACCACCACTACCTCCCCCACCTGCACCACCACCACTACCTCCCGCACCAGCACCACCACCACTACCTCCCCCACCTGCACCACCACCACTACCTCCCCCACCTGCACCACCACCACTACCTACCCCACCAGCACCACCACCACCACCTCCCCCACCTGCACCACCACCACTACCTCCCCCACCTGCACCACCACCACTACCTCCCCCACCTGCACCACCACCACTACCTCCCGCACCAGCACCACCACCATTACCTTCCCCACCTGCACCACCACCACTACCTACCCCACCAGTACCACCACCACTACCTCCCCCACCTCCACCACCACCATTACCTCCCCCACCTGCACCACCACCACTACCTACCCCACCTGCACGACCACCACTACCTCCCCCACCTGCACGACCACCACTACCTCCCCCACCTGCACCATCACCACTACCTCCCCCACCTGCACCACCACCACTACCTCCCCCACCTGCACCACCACCACTACCTCCCCCTCCTGCACTACCACCACTACCTACCCCACCTGCACCACCACCACTACCTCCACCACCTGCACCACCACTTCCTCCACCACCTGCACCACCACCACTACCTCCCCCACCTGCACCACCACCACTACCTCCCCCACCTGCACCACCACCACTACCTCCACCACCTGCACCACCACCACTACCTCCACCACCTGCACCACCACCACTACCTCCACCACCTGCACCACCACCACTACCTCCACCACCACCACTACCTCCCCCACCTGCACCACCACCCACCACTACCTCCCCCACCTGCACCACCACCCACCACTACCTCCCCCACCTGCACCACCACCACTACCTCCCCCACCTGCACCACCACCACTACCTCCACCTTCACCACCACCACTACCTCCCCCACCTGCACCATCACCACTACCTCCCCCACCTGCACCACCACCACTACCTCCCCCACCTGCACCACCACCACTACCTCCACCACCTGCACCACCACCACTACCTCCACCACCTGCACCACCACCACTACCTCCACCACCTGCACCACCACCACTACCTCCACCACCTGCACCACCACCACTACCTCCACCACCTGCACCACCACCACTACCTCCACCACCTGCACCACCACCACTACCTCCACCACCTGCACCACCACCACTACCTCCACCACCTGCACCACCACCACTACCTCCCCTACCTGCACCACCACCACTGCCTCCACCACCTGCACCACCACCACTACCTCCACCACCTGCACCACCACCACTACCTCCACCACCTGCACTACCTCCACCACCTGCACCACCACCACTACCTCCACCACCTGCACTACCTCCACCACCTGCACCACCACCACTACCTCCACCACCTGCACCACCACCACTACCTCCCCCACCTACACCACCACCACTACCTCCCCCACCTGCACCACCACCACTACCTCCCCCACCTGCACCACCACCACTACCTCCCCCACCTGCACCACCACCACTACCTCCACCACCTGCACCACCACCACTACCTCCCCCACCTGCACCATCACCACTACCTCCCCCACCTGCACCACCACCACTACCTCCCCCACCTGCACCACCACCACTACCTCCACCACCTGCACCACCACCACTACCTCCACCACCTGCACCACCACCATTACCTCCACCACCTGCACCACCACCACTACCTCCCCTACCTGCACCACCACCACTGCCTCCACCACCTGCACCACCACCACTACCTCCACCACCTGCACCACCACCACTACCTCCACCACCTGCACTACCTCCACCACCTGCACCACCACCACTACCTCCACCACCTGCACCACCACCACTACCTCCCCCACCTGCACCACCACCACTACCTCCCCCACCTGCACCGCCACCACTACCTCCCCCACCTGCACCACCACCAGTACCTCCCCCACCTGCACCACCACCACTACCTCCACCACCTGCACCACCACCACTACCTCCCCCACCTGCACCACCACCACTACCTCCCCCACCTGCACCACCACCACTACCTCCCCCACCTGAACCACCACCACTACCTCCCCCACCTGCACCACCACCACTACCTCCCCCACCAGAACCACCACCACTACCTCCCCCACCTGCACCACCACCACTACCTCCACCACCTGCACCACCACCACTACCTCCACCACCTGCACCACCACCACTACCTCCCCCACCTGAACCACCACTACTACCTCCCCCACCTGCACCACCACCACTACCTCCACCACCTGCACCACCACCACTACCTCCACCACCTGCACCACCACCACTACCTCCACCACCTGCACCACCACCACTACCTCCACCACCTGCACCACCACCACTACCTCCACCACCTGCACCACCACCACTACCTCCCCTACCTGCACCACCACCACTGCCTCCACCACCTGCACCACCACCACTACCTCCACCACCTGCACCACCACCACTACCTCCACCACCTGCACTACCTCCACCACCTGCACCACCACCACTACCTCCACCACCTGTACCACCACCACTACCTCCCCCACCTGCACCACCACCACTACCTCCCCCACCTGCACCACCACCACTACCTCCCCCACCTGCACCACCACCAGTACCTCCCCCACTTGCACCACCACCACTACCTCCACCACCTGCACCACCACCACTACCTCCCCCACCTGCACCACCACCACTACCTCCCCCACCTGCACCACCACCACTACCACCCCCACCAGCACCACCACCACTACCTCCCCCACCTGATCCACCTCCACTACCTCCCCCACCTGCACCACCACCACTACCTCCCCCACCTGCACCACCACCACTACCTCCCCCACCTGCACCACCACCACTACCTCCCCCACCTGCACCACCACCACTACCTCCCCCACCTGCACCACCATCACTACCTCCCCCACCTGCACCACCACCACTACGTCCCCCACCTGCACCACCACAACATTCAGTAACAACACTTGGTTTCTACTTCCAGTAAGAGACGAAGAAAAAGTATTAACTTGTTCAACACTGGACCTTTTAGAAAGGTCAATGTCTTTAGGCACAAATCACTGATTCATTCATATATAGAGGTTAAAAGGCCACTGCTAGTCAGAATTATCCAGCTCATTCTCTGGTAATTTTTAATTTGATGGTTTATGTCTGTGCACTTTGTGTACTCGTAGGTACAGTGTATTAACAAGAATGTTCACAAGTACAGCTACAATGTACCACACACTCATTGCTAGTAATCCCTTCCTTAAATCTCTTGTTAAAGCAACTGCTCAAGAAGAAATTTCTCACCTAGCTGGTAGTAATAAGTTATCACAAGTTATATACACTGATGGATCTAAACAGGAGTCTTCTGGCAGGGCTGCATCTGCTCTTGTTGCCACCTCCCTAGTTAAGAACGATAATAAATTTGTTGAGTTAGGCATAAGAATTAACAACTGGGCGTCTACACTGCAAACTGAATTGTTTGCAATCCTAATGGCGCTAAAGCTAACTATGACACTGAGCTTGACTCTGTCATCATTACTGATTCTATGTCATCATTGAAGGCTCTTGACTCATATAATGACTCCAACAACATGCTCATTGGAGAAGCCAGGTATAGATACTCAAAAATTAGGGACGAAGGAATTAATGTACAATTGCTATGGATCCCATCACACATTGGATTACTCCTTCATGATAAAGTTGATATGTTAGCCAAGAAGAGAGTACCCAGAAGGAGAATGTAGAATATAACTTTGGTATAACTGTGTCTAGCATTAGGAATAATATTAGGAGAGAAGTAAATAATGGAAATGATTGTTATAGGAATGCAGTTAGAAGCCTGAGTAGATCTATAACCCACTATGATAACATGAACGTAGATAAGTATGTTTATGGAGCAACTTGCAATGTGAACAGACTGACTGATGTTGTAGTGGCCAGGCTTAGGCTTGGTTACAAGTACTTCTGGCAGTTTGGGAGACACACAGATGATGATCAAACTAAATGTAAATTATGTGATCAGGCATATGGTCACTCTCTTGAACACTATGTGCTTAATTGTCCACTTATTGAGGAATACAGAGACAGACAGTATAATAACCTATGTGACATGTCAAGATATCTTATTAATGAAAATAAGATACCAGATATACTAAGCAAATTTCCTAAATTTGCTTGTAACAGATAAGTGAACTATAGATATGTAGATATAAATCCATATGTATTCCTGTTAACCCTTTGGGGCCTAGTTCCTAGGCCTTTTGTGTATCCATATGCTCTCGCGCTACCGTCCACAGGATGGATATGGGGTGCACAATAAACTAGCCACTTCGGTGGCAAAATCTAATCTGTACCACAGTACACAAATAACCCGCACATATGAGAAAGATTCTTATGACAACGTTTCGGGCCGACTTGGATCACTGACAGGTCACGTGACTTGTCTTTGGTCCAAATCAGTTCCAAACATCGTCGTAAGTTCCTCTTTCCTACGTGCGGGTTATTTGTGTATTCTTCCACTCACTGTATTGTGCCTCTTTATTGTTCAGTGTACCACATATCATTCCATACACACTATAGGTTAGTCTCGTTTGTTCCAGTGACCAGAGCATCTCAAGTTTGAAGCCGCTCGGAGGTTGCATTATTAAGTTATCAGCGCTGGAGGGTTGAAGTCGCTCTAACCAGACGCTCAGAAATTATCTCCTGGAGACAAATTTTTCCCGATTTCTTCCATAAATAAAAAACTGAGATAGAGATCATGATGATCCAGAATGTTCTGAAACTGACCATCCTTTAAGAATTAATTAAATAAATAGTACAAAACACTTGTTTATTTTTACAATGGTCTCTCTCCCCTCTAGGAAGGTTCCTTGATGTTGGTGAGGGGCTCTTGATTTAGGGAATTGGATCTGTGCTCCAGTTTCCCGAATTAAGCCTGAATGCCTTCCACATCCCCCCTCCCCAGGCGCTGTATAATCCTCTGCGTTTAGCGCTTCCCCCTTGATTATAATAATAATTACAATGGTCTCTGTCTCTGGTAGTGTTCCGGCAGCTCTCCTTCCGTAGTTTATGTGGAATTGCAATGATTAGAAGGAAAGCAAGATGTTGTATTGCAATATATGTTGTTGTTGTTGCATCTATTACTAGATTCAGCCAACCAATAATATAACCTTTGATAAATATCCATATATATGTTGTTATATCTCGTTCACTTGTTAAATTTACAAAGAGGTGAATGATGTGTAGTAATGTAGGAGGTGAAGGGGCCGCGTCCTTCCTGGATGTGGCCTCTTGAAAGTTGTAAGACATTATCGCTCTTCCACAAGTACTTGATGCTGCTGTCACCTTCATCTGAGTCAGTCAACACTTGTAATATACTCGCTTATGCTTAGTAATAGCTCACATGGAGACATAAATTCATGAGGTTCGTTGATCTGTATATTTCGACCCCCTTCTGGGGTCCTCTTCAGAAGGGCGTCGGAATATACAGATCAACTTATTGAGTTTCTATCTCCATGTGGGTTATTATTGAGTATCGACAAGTGTTCATTATACTTTAGTTATTCATACTTGTTTACTCTGTGTTTTAGAAAGACTTAATTGTTCTTGAGGAGATCTTCCTCCGCGTGTTTTAAAAAAAACAGTCGTGTTTCACTTTCTCATCAGTGATTGTTCCTTGAAGGTGTAATGACGGGAGGCAGTTAAGTCACTTGTCTTCCTCTCACTCACGCGTTTCCTCTTCCTCTCACTTTTGCCTTCGTGATAGTCACTCCAGTCCTACTGGAAGGAAGCTTTCGAGGCTGCCGTAACTGAACCAACAGCGGAATGCTGTTTCAAAAAGGTTTGCTCGTCGTTCTACTGAAGTCTCCTGCTTCAGGCTGACATATTTCATCACCTGGTGTAGACCATCCATCCTCTCTGATGAAATAAGAAAGCGACTTTTGTCTCGGGTTTTGAACTACTTTATAAAGTAGAATGACACTGTTAAAGTGCCTTCTTCCTCTCTCTTCCTTCTCTTTTCTTCCTTCCTCTTTCTACTTAATCTTCCTCTCTCTCCATGTCTTTTCGTTCTACCTATACCTCTTTCATTATCATTTTTCGAGATGGCTTGTGGCAGCCATCAAAGTATATTTATTGTGAGCACAAAATCTGCGTCTGGTGCTGCTGTCACGCCGTCAACCTGAAGCTCAAGTAAACAACAAACAACACAGGTGGAAGTGTAGGGAATCCTGAACCCAAAGGTCAATAGGAGCATTCATTAGGAACAACAATCTAGTACCTAACTACAAGATTCTTAGTTTTACAGACATCACGATGTAGTGAGTACTATCTGAAACAATAACGTAATACCTTCAGTAGTAATGATAAATAATAATTATTATTGTTTAGGAAAACTGCAAATATCTGGAACATTATCAAAACATTTGGGTCTGTCCTAGAACGTAAAGAAGACGTTTCTGTCAGTTCTGGTCCATGATCAGGTCGTGACTGTGAGAGACTGGAAGTAAGAAGATCTTGACTTGTCTTACAACATTCTACTGCTCTTTGTGACAAGTCTGGTGCTGGCAGGTAGTGGCACCCGCACCCTGTGTCAGTGCCAGTCACATGAGAAGCATTGTCGAGTCACATTTCAAGCTCCAGGTTGACTGTAGAGGCTGGGTTGGCAGAAGAACTGTACAGTGCAGTACGGAGGAATGATACTCAATTAAGGTCATACCATGAATGGAGAGAGAGGTGACTGTCTCCTGGCTCCACCCTGGTGTATGTGGGAGGATGAGAGAGAGAGAGAGAGAGAGAGAGAGAGAGAGAGAGAGAGAGAGAGAGAGAGAGAGAGAGAGAGAGAGAGAGAGAGAGCAGATAGGGGAGAGGTAGGAAGGAGGGTGACTACTCACTCTGACTTTTTTTTTGCGTTATTCTAGATAATCTACACATATGCTGTAATTGTATTTATGTGTTCCTGTCCCTGAATTAACTTAGTCACATACCATAATCAGTTAAAATCGTGGGTTAAAATGCCATTTTTTTACACTTGAATTTACAGACTAAGAGCTGTTATCCTGCTTCAGTTTATTTACAAGCTACGAGGTGTTATCCTGCCTCAGTTTATTTACAAGCTACGAGGTGTTATCCTGCTTCAGTTTATTTACAAGCTACGAGGTGTTATCCTGCTTCAGTTTATTTACAAGCTACGAGGTGTTATCCTGCTTCAGTTTATTTACAAGCTACGAGGTGTTATCCTGCTTCAGTTTATTTACAAGCTACGAGGTGTTATCCTGCCTCAGTTTATTTACAAGCTACGAGGTGTTATCCTGCTTCAGTTTATTTACAAGCTACGAGGTGTTATCCTGCTTCAGTTTATTTACAAGCTACGAGGTGTTATCCTGCTTCAGTTTATTTACAAGCTACGAGGTGTTATCCTGCCTCAGTTTATTTACAAGCTACGAGGTGTTATCCTGCCTCAGTTTATTTACAAGCTACGAGGTGTTATCCTGCCTCAGTTTATTTACAAGCTACGAGGTGTTATCCTGCCTCAGTTTATTTACAAGCTACGAGGTGTTATCCTGTTTCAGTTTATTTACAAGCTACGAGGTGTTATCCTGCTTCAGTTTATTTACAAGCTACGAGGTGTTATCCTGCCTCAGTTTATTTACAAGCTACGAGGTGTTATCCTGCCTCAGTTTATTTACAAGCTACGAGGTGTTATCCTGCTTCAGTTTATTTACAAGCTACGAGGTGTTATCCTGCCTCAGTTTATTTACAAGCTACGAGGTGTTATCCTGTTTCAGTTTATTTACAAGCTACGAGGTGTTATCCTGCTTCAGTTTATTTACAAGCTACGAGGTGTTATCCTGCCTCAGTTTATTTACAAGCTACGAGGTGTTATCCTGCCTCAGTTTATTTACAAGCTACGAGGTGTTATCCTGCTTCAGTTTATTTACAAGCTACGAGGTGTTATCCTGCCTCAGTTTATTTACAAGCTACGAGGTGTTATCCTGCATCAGTTTATTTACAAGCTACGAGGTGTTATCCTGCTTCAGTTTATTTACAAGCTACGAGGTGTTATCCTGCCTCAGTTTATTTACAAGCTACGAGGTGTTATCCTGTTTCAGTTTATTTACAAGCTACGAGGTGTTATCCTGCCTCAGTTTACGTTCATAATTGCAACTGAGATATAAAACATTCAGCCTCGGACCATCCACATAAAAATCAGTCTGACGTAGTATATTATTATTATTTTGTGGGATTGAATTTTCATCAGTGTACACGTCAATAAATCATCTTAATTAGTTGTATGTACAGTATTTATGGTGCCTTGTACATCAAGGTTCATTATGGGTAGGTAGTGTGGTGGTTAGTGGTGCAGAAGACAGTAGTGTGGTGGTTAGTGGTGTAGAAGACAGTAGTGTGGTGGTTAGTGGTGCAGAAGACAGTAGTGTGGTGGTTAGTGGTGCAGAAGACAGTGGTGTGGTGGTTAGTGGTGCAGAAGACAGTAGTGTGGTGGTTAGTGGTGCAGAAGACAGTAGTGTGGTGGTTAGTGGTGTAGAAGACAGTAGTGTGGTGGTTAGTGGTGCAGAAGACAGTAGTGTGGTGGTTAGTGGTGCAGAAGACAGTGGTGTGGTGGTTAGTGGTGCAGAAGACAGTAGTGTGGTGGTTAGTGGTGCAGAAGACAGTAGTGTGGTGGTTAGTGGTGCAGAAGACAGTAGTGTGGTGGTTAGTGGTGCAGAAGACAGTAGTGTGGTGGTTAGTGGTGCAGAAGACAGTAGTGTGGTGGTTAGTGGTGCAGAAGACAGTGGTGTGGTGGTTAGTGGTGCAGAAGACAGTAGTGTGGTGGTTAGTGGTGCAGAAGACAGTAGTGTGGTGGTTAGTGGTGCAGAAGACAGTAGTGTGGTGGTTAGTGGTGTAGAAGACAGTAGTGTGGTGGTTAGTGGTGCAGAAGACAGTAGTGTGGTGGTTAGTGGTGCAGAAGACAGTGGTGTGGTGGTTAGTGGTGCAGAAGACAGTAGTGTGGTGGTTAGTGGTGCAGAAGACAGTAGTGTGGTGGTTAGTGGTGCAGAAGACAGTAGTGTGGTGGTTAGTGGTGCAGAAGACAGTAGTGTGGTGGTTAGTGGTGCAGAAGACAGTAGTGTGGTGGTTAGTGGTGCAGAAGACAGTGGTGTGGTGGTTAGTGGTGCAGAAGACAGTAGTGTGGTGGTTAGTGGTGCAGAAGACAGTAGTGTGGTGGTTAGTGGTGCAGAAGACAGTAGTGTGGTGGTTAGTGGTGCAGAAGACAGTAGTGTGGTGGTTAGTGGTGTAGAAGACAGTAGTGTGGTGGTTAGTGGTGCAGAAGACAGTAGTGTGGTGGTTAGTGGTGCAGAAGACAGTAGTGTGGTGGTTAGTGGTGCAGAAGACAGTGGTGTGGTGGTTAGTGGTGCAGAAGACAGTAGTGTGGTGGTTAGTGGTGCAGAAGACAGTAGTGTGGTGGTTAGTGGTGTAGAAGACAGTAGTGTGGTGGTTAGTGGTGCAGAAGACAGTAGTGTGGTGGTTAGTGGTGCAGAAGACAGTAGTGTGGTGGTTAGTGGTGTAGAAGACAGTAGTGTGGTGGTTAGTGGTGCAGAAGACAGTAGTGTGGTGGTTAGTGGTGTAGAAGACAGTAGTGTGGTGGTTAGTGGTGTAGAAGACAGTAGTGTGGTGGTTAGTGGTGTAGAAGACAGTAGTGTGGTGGTTAGTGGTGTAGAAGACAGTAGTGTGGTGGTTAGTGGTGTAGAAGACAGTAGTGTGGTGGTTAGGGGTGCAGAAGACAGTAGTGTGGTGGTTAGTGGTGCAGAAGACAGTAGTGTGGTGGTTAGTGGTGTAGAAGACAGTAGTGTGGTGGTTAGTGGTGCAGAAGACAGTAGTGTGGTGGTTAGTGGTGCAGAAGACAGTAGTGTGGTGGTTAGTGGTGTAGAAGACAGTAGTGTGGTGGTTAGTGGTGTAGAAGACAGTAGTGTGGTGGTTAGTGGTGTAGAAGACAGTAGTGTGGTGGTTAGTGGTGCAGAAGACAGTAGTGTGGTGGTTAATGGTGTAGAAGACAGTAGTGTGGTGGTTAGTGGTGCAGAAGACAGTAGTGTGGTGGTTAGTGGTGTAGAAGACAGTAGTGTGGTGGTTAGTGGTGCAGAAGACAGTAGTGTGGTGGTTAGTGGTGTAGAAGACAGTAGTGTGGTGGTTAGTGGTGTAGAAGACAGTAGTGTGGTGGTTAGTGGTGCAGAAGACAGTAGTGTGGTGGTTAGTGGTGTAGAAGACAGTAGTGTGGTGGTTAGTGGTGCAGAAGACAGTGGTGTGGTGGTTAGTGGTGTAGAAGACAGTAGTGTGGTGGTTAGTGGTGCAGAAGACAGTGGTGTGGTGGTTAGTGGTGCAGAAGACAGTAGTGTGGTGGTTAGTGGTGCAGAAGACAGTAGTGTGGTGGTTAGTGGTGTAGAAGACAGTAGTGTGGTGGTTAGTGGTGCAGAAGACAGTGGTGTGGTGGTTAGTGGTGTAGAAGACAGTAGTGTGGTGGTTAGTGGTGCAGAAGACAGTAGTGTGGTGGTTAGTGGTGTAGAAGACAGTAGTGTGGTGGTTAGTGGTGCAGAAGACAGTGGTGTGGTGGTTAGTGGTGTAGAAGACAGTAGTGTGGTGGTTAGTGGTGCAGAAGACAGTAGTGTGGTGGTTAGTGGTGTAGAAGACAGTAGTGTGGTGGTTAGTGGTGCAGAAGACAGTGGTGTGGTGGTTAGTGGTGTAGAAGACAGTAGTGTGTGGTTAGTGGTGCAGAAGACAGTAGTGTGGTAGTTAGTGGTGCAGAAGACAGTAGTGTGGTGGTTAGTGGTGCAGAAGACAGTGGTGTGGTGGTTAGTGGTGTAGAAGACAGTAGTGTGGTGGTTAGTGGTGCAGAAGACAGTGGTGTGGTGGTTAGTGGTGTAGAAGACAGTAGTGTGGTGGTTAGTGGTGCAGAAGACAGTAGTGTGGTGGTTAGTGGTGTAGAAGACAGTAGTGTGGTGGTTAGTGGTGCAGAAGACAGTAGTGTGGTGGTTAGTGGTGTAGAAGACAGTAGTGTGGTGGTTAGTGGTGCAGAAGACAGTGGTGTGGTGGTTAGTGGTGTAGAAGACAGTAGTGTGGTGGTTAGTGGTGCAGAAGACAGTAGAGTGGTGGTTAGTGGTGTAGAAGACAGTAGTGTGGTGGTTAGTGGTGCAGAAGACAGTGGTGTGGTGGTTAGTGGTGTAGAAGACAGTAGTGTGGTGGTTAGTGGTGCAGAAGACAGTAGTGTGGTGGTTAGTGGTGTAGAAGACAGTAGTGTGGTGGTTAGTGGTGCAGAAGACAGTAGTGTGGTGGTTAGTGGTGTAGAAGACAGTGGTGTGGTGGTTAGTGGTGCAGAAGACAGTAGTGTGGTGGTTAGTGGTGCAGAAGACAGTAGTGTGGTGGTTAGTGGTGCAGAAGACAGTAGTGTGGTGGTTAGTGGTGCAGAAGACAGTAGTGTGGTGGTTAGTGGTGCAGAAGACAGTGGTGTGGTGGTTAGTGGTGAAGAAGACAGTGGTGTGGTGGTTAGTGGTGTAGAAGACAGTGGTGTGGTGGTTAGTGGTGCAGAAGACAGTAGTGTGGTGGTTAGTGGTGTAGAAGACAGTGGTGTGGTGGTTAGTGGTGTAGAAGACAGTGGTGTGGTGGTTAGTGGTGTAGAAGACAGTAGTGTGGTGGTTAGTGGTGCAGAAGACAGTAGTGTGGTGGTTAGTGGTGCAGAAGACAGTAGTGTGGTGGTTAGTGGTGTAGAAGACAGTAGTGTGGTGGTTAGTGGTGTAGAAGACAGTGGTGTGGTGGTTAGTGGTGTAGAAGACAGTAGTGTGGTGGTTAGTGGTGTAGAAGACAGTAGTGTGGTGGTTAGTGGTGTAGAAGACAGTGGTGTGGTGGTTAGTGGTGTAGAAGACAGTAGTGTGGTGGTTAGTGGTGTAGAAGACAGTAGTGTGGTGGTTAGTGGTGCAGAAGACAGTAGTGTGGTGGTTAGTGGTGTAGAAGACAGTGGTGTGGTGGTTAGTGGTGTAGAAGACAGTAGTGTGGTGGTTAGTGGTGTAGAAGACAGTAGTGTGGTGGTTAGTGGTGTAGAAGACAGTAGTGTGGTGGTTACTGGTGCAGAAGACAGTAGTGTGGTGGTTAGTGGTGCAGAAGACAGTAGTGTGGTGGTTAGTGGTGCAGAAGACAGTAGTGTGGTGGTGTAATAGACAGCTATGGTAATAGTATAGTGGAGGGAGTCACCACCAGTGACGAGGCTATCAATACATCCAGGTCAGTGGTCGCCATCTTGGGAATATCACCACAGCTTAACACTTGCTTCCCTCAGACCACCAATATATAATTCAATATATAATTCAACATGAAGTTCTGAAGAGGGGAAAAAAAATCCTTCATGTATTGTATGTCTTAACGGTGATTTTTAATTTTATCAATATTTCATGTAATACTGTTTTTATTAATAAACAAATGTATTAATTCTGTGTTTAGAAGAAATTTGGAGTCACCGTGTGTCCCAGAAGCGACTGACCTGCCTGGCATCAACAGTAACAAGTAATAATACTAGAGAGGTGTAACCACTAGACTACGATGTTGTAAAAGTCAGGCATCAAGGTATCTTGTGTACACTGGAGAGGTTACCATGGCACTTGAGAGGTTACCATGACACTGGAGAGGTTACCATGGCACTGGAGAGGTTACCATGGCACTGGAGAGGTTACCATGGCACTGGAGAGGTTACCATGGCACTGGAGAGGTTACCATGGCACTTGAGAGGTTACCATGGCACTGGAGATGTTACCATGACACTGGAGACGTTACCATGACATTGGAGAGGTTACCATGTCACTGGAGAGGTTACCATGGCACTGAAGAAGTTACCATGGCACTGGAGAGATTACCATGGCACTGGATAGGTTAGCATGGCACTGGATAGGTTAGCATGGCACTGGATAGGTTAGCATGGCACTGGAGAGGTTATCATGGCACTGGAGAGGTTACCATGGCACTGGAAAGGTTACCATGGCACTGGAGAGGTTACCATGACACTGGAGAGGTTACCATGGCATTGGAGAGATTTCCATGACACATGAGAGATTACCATGGCACTGGAGAGGTTACCATGGCACTGGAGAGGTTACCATGACACTGGAGAGGTTACCATGGCACTGGAGAGGTTACCATGGCACTGGAGGGATTACCAAGGCACTGGAGAGATTACCAAGGCACTGGAGAGGTTAGCATGGCACTGGAGAGGTTAGTATGGCACTGGAGAGGTTAGCATGGCACTGGAGAGGTTAGCATGGCACTGGAGAGGTTAGCATGGCACTGGAGAGGGTTACCATGGTACTGGAGAGGGTTACCATGACACTGGAGAGGGTTACCATTATGCTGGAGAGGTTTCTATGACACTGGAGAGGTTACCACTGCACTGGAGAGGTTACTATGGGCTCGATTCTGACAGACTATTATTGATGAATTTCACTCTTAGCTGTTTCATTACGGATGACTTGTGTGACGACGCATTTCACAGGCAGTCTGACACTGTAGACTTAACCAAGATATGTATGATATACCAACATTACTGAAGGCTGAGTGAATGTCCTAGCGTGTTGTTAGTGATGGTAATGTACAGTCTTTCCATCTTATAGACAGTGAGGAGAGAGAGAGAGAGAGAGATTGCACCAAGGTTGTGGTCAGAGCCACAGGCCCAACGCTCTTATTCATGCGATATTGTTTTCTGCCTTAATACGGAGGTTAACCTTGTTTGACTGGGGTCGCAGATGGTGGTAGGTGTGTATGTTTCCATAGTTGTGTAATGCAGTTTTGTGTTTGAGTAGATAATCGAATAGATGATTGAGTAGATGCTTGCGTAGAAGCGTATTCCTATCTACGCAGTGCGGAAACTGTAAGAAAGAAATGTATCACACACCAGAGAAGCCTGGATGTTAATAGTGTGACTAGTGTGGGTGGCCCGACCTGCTCTTTTGACTGACACCACCCAGTGTGCGGACCGCCCTGTTTGTTGGCTGACGCCACCCACTGTGTGGGTATGTAAACTTGCAGTTGTAGGTTTATTAACGTAGATCAGTGGTGTGAGTAGCCGTGCTGTCTTGCTCGGTAATGATCAAGGTAGATGCAGAAAATTCTGTTGCGCTTATGTGGAAAGGTGATCGTGATGGATGGTCCACTAACGATGATTCCTGAGAGACTGTTTCACCCTTCGTGGAATGTTCCTGGGGAACCCCAGGGGAGTCTGCGATCCCTAGAGAACCTCCAGGGCAGTCAACGGTGCCTAGAGAACCCCCTGGGAAGTCTACGGTGGTTAAAGACCCCCAGGGGAATCTACGATCTCTAGAACTGGTAAACAATCTAAATCTTGTTAAAAAACTAGACAGACTTCACCTTGAGTGAAAAGTGTTAAGACACCTTCTTATATAAGCCGGGTGTGAAAGTACTAAGTCAGTGATGCATATCAAGTAAGACACTCTGCCTGTGTCTGTGTACTCACCTGTTGGTACTCGCCTAGTTGTGGCTGCACGCGTCGAGTCACAGCTCCTGGCCCCGCCTCTTCCCTAGTCGCTACTTACGTGTAGACGAGGGTGTACCTTCATCATTGTGCTCACTTAGGTGTGTTTGGGGGCGGCGGTTGAGTTCCAGTTCCTGTACCCCGTTTTCCCATTGCACGTCAGTTGACTGATGTGATCTGCTCCCTTTTTTTTTGGGGGGGGGGCATGTTATTTTGTTGTATATATACTGAGTTATCCTTCACAAAGTTCCTCGTGCATTGTGTTCTCTACCCCTCACATGTACTACCCCTCACATGTACTACCCCCTCGCATGTACTACCCCCTCGCATGTACTACCCCTCGCATGTACTACCCCTCGCATGTACTACCCCTCACATGTACTACCCCTCACATGTACTACCCCTCACATGTACTACCCCTCACATGTACTACCCCCTCACATGTACTACCCCTCACATGTACTACCCCTCGCATGTACTACCCCTCGCATGTACTACCCCTCGCATGTACTACCCCTCACATGTACTACCCCTCACATGTACTACCCCTCACATGTACTACCCCTCACATGTACTACCCCCTCACATGTACTACCCCCTCGCATGTACTACCCCTCGCATGTACTACCCCTCGCATGTACTACCCCTCACATGTACTACCCCTCACATGTACTACCCCCTCACATGTACTACCCCTCGCATGTACTACCCCTCGCATGTACTACCCCTCGCATGTACTACCCCTCGCATGTACTACACCCCACATGTACTACCCCCCACATGTACTACCCCTCGCATGTACTACCCCCTCGCATGTACTACCCCTCGCATGTACTACCCCTCGCATGTACTACCCCTCACATGTACTACCCCTCACATGTACTACCCCCTCGCATGTACTACCCCTCGCATGTACTACCCCTCGCATGTACTACCCCCTCACATGTACTACCCCTCGCATGTACTACCCCTCGCATGTACTACCCCTCACATGTACTACCCCTCGCATGTACTACCCCCTCACATGTACTACCCCTCGCATGTACTACCCCTCGCATGTACTACCCCTCGCATGTACTACCCCTCGCATGTACTACACCCCACATGTACTACCCCCCACATGTACTACCCCTCGCATGTACTACCCCGCACATGTACTACCCCTCGCATGTACTACCCCCCACATGTACTACCCCTCGCATGTACTACCCCCACATGTACTACCCCCACATGTACTACCCCTCGCATGTACTACCCCCCACATGTACTACCCCTCGCATGTACTACCCCCCACATGTACTACCCCCCACATGTACGACCCCCCACATGTACTACCCCTCGCATGTACTACCCCCCACATGTACTACCCCCACATGTACTACCCCTCGCATGTACTACCCCCACATGTACTACCCCCACATGTACTACCCCTCGCATGTACTACCCCCCACATGTACTACCCCCACATGTACTACCCCTCGCATGTACTACCCCTCGCATGTACTACCCCTCGCATGTACTACCCCCTCACATGTACTACCCCCTCACATGTACTACCCCTCGCATGTACTACCCCTCGCATGTACTACCCCTCGCATGTACTACACCCCACATGTACTACCCCCACATGTACTACCCCGCGCATGTACTACCCCCACATGTACTACCCCTCGCATGTACTACCCCTCGCATGTACTACCCCTCGCATGTACTACCCCCCACATGTACTACCCCCCACATGTACTACCCCTTGCATGTACTACCCCCCACATGTACTACCCCTCGCATGTACTACCCCTCGCATGTACTACCCCGCACATGTACTACCCCCCACATGTACTACCCCCCACATGTACTACCCCTCGCATGTACTACCCCCCACTTGTACTACCCCCACATGTACTACCCCTCGCATGTACTACCCCCCACATGTACTACCCCCACATGTACTACCCCTCGCATGTACTACCCCCCACATGTACTACCCCCCACATGTACTACCCCCCACATGTTATACCCCTCGCATGTACTACCCCCCACATGTACTACCCCTCGCATGTACTACCCCTCGCATGTACTACCCCTCACATGTACTACCCCCACATGTACTACCCCTCGCATGTACTACCCCCCACATGTACTACCCCTCGCATGTACTACCCCCACATGTACTACCCCCCACATGTACTACCCCTCGCATGTACTACCCCCTCGCATGTACTACCCCTCGCATGTACTACCCCTCGCATGTACTACCCCCTCGCATGTACTACCCCTCGCATGTACTACCCCTCGCATGTACTAACACTCGCATGTACTACCCCCTCGCATGTACTACCCCTCGCATGTACTACCCCTCGCATGTACTACCCCCTCGCATGTACTACCCCTCGCATGTACTACCCCTCGCATGTACTACCCCTCGCATGTACTACCCCTCGCATGTACTACCCCTCGCATGTACTACCCCTCGCATGTACTACCCCTCGCATGTACTACCCCCTCGCATGTACTACCCCTCGCATGTACTACCCCTCGCATGTACTACCCCTCACATGTACTACCCCTCACATGTACTACCCCTCGCATGTACTACCCCTCACATGTACTACCCCTCGCATGTACTACCCCTCACATGTACTAACCCTCACATGTACTACCCCTCACATGTACTACCCCTCACATGTACTACCCCTCACATGTACTACCCCTCACATGTACTACCCCTCACATGTACTACCCCTCACATGTACTACCCCTCGCATGTACTACCCCTCACATGTACTACCCCTCGCATGTACTACCCCTCACATGTACTACCCCTCGCATGTACTACCCCTCGCATGTACTACCCCTCACATGTACTACCCCTCGCATGTACTACCCCTCACATGTACTACCCCTCACATGTACTACCCCTCGCATGTACTACCCCTCACATGTACTACCCCTCGCATGTACTACCCCTCACATGTACTACCCCTCGCATGTACTACCCCTCACATGTACTACCCCCACATGTACTACCCCTCACATGTACTACCCCTCACATGTACTACCCCTCACATGTACTACCCCTCACATGTACTACCCCTCGCATGTACTACCGCTCACATGTACTACCCCTCACATGTACTACCCCTCGCATGTACTACCCCTCACATGTACTACCCCTCACATGTACTACCCCTCGCATGTACTACCCCTCGCATGTACTACCCCTCACATGTACTACCCCTCGCATGTACTACCCCTCGCATGTACTACCCCTCGCATGTACTACCCCTCACATGTACTACCCCTCGCATGTACTACCCCTCGCATGTACTACACCCCACATGTACTACCCCTCGCATGTACTACCCCTCACATGTACTACCCCTCACATGTACTACCCCTCGCATGTACTACCCCTCACATGTACTACCCCTCACATGTACTACCCCTCACATGTACTACCCCTCGCATGTACTACCCCTCGCATGTACTACCCCTCACATGTACTACCCCTCACATGTACTACCCCTCGCATGTACTACCCCTCACATGTACTACCCCTCGCATGTACTACCCCTCGCATGTACTACCCCTCACATGTACTACCCCTCACATGTACTACCCCTCACATGTACTACCCCTCACATGTACTACCCCTCACATGTACTACCCCTCGCATGTACTACCCCTCACATGTACTACCCCTCACATGTACTACCCCTCACATGTACTACCCCTCACATGTACTACCCCTCGCATGTACTGTGTCAGTTTAGCTAAACTGAACTTCTGGTGTTGTGTCCCCTCGTTTTGGTTCTTCTCGTTAGTAACCATTTTGTCCTAGGCATGTCGAGTCGAGTCCTAGCTCCTGGTCCCGCCTTTTCACTGGTCGCTACTAGGTCACTCTCCCTGAACCGTGAGCTTTATCATACCTGTGTGTGTGTGTGTGTGTGTGTGTGTGTGTGTGTGTGTGTGTGTGTGTGTGTGTGTGTGTGTGTGTGTGTGTGTGTGTGTGTGTGTGTATTGTTTTAGCCACGGTATTGTGCCTCTGTTTTTGTATGTGTCTTACTTTGTATGTCATTCATTGTGTCATTGTATGTATTATTGTGTCATTGTATGCGTTATTGTATGTCATTGTGTCATTATATGCGTAATTGTACGTGTTGTCATTGTACGCATCATTGTATGTCATTCAATGTGCCATTGTATGCGTAATTGTATGTATTATTGTGTCGTATGCGTCATTGTATTTCGTTAAGTATGTCATTCTATGCTTAATTGCATGTATTATTGTGTCATTGTATGCGTAATTGCATGTATTATTGTGCCATTGTATGCGTCATTGTATTTCATTGTCATTGTAGGCGTAATTGTATGTGTTATTGTGTCATTGTATGCGTTATTGTATGTCATTCAGTGTGTCATTCGTTGTACGTCTCACTGTACGTCATTATATGTGATATTCATTACATGACATTCCTAGGTCTATGTTGGTAGAGTATTGTGTACATCATGCAACACTGTACACTGTGAGGATCATGTACAACTGTACAACACTACACAGTGTGAGGATCATGTACAACTGTACATCACTACACAGTGTGAGGATCATGTACAACTGTACAACACTACACAGTGTGAGGATCATGTACAACTGTACAACACTACACAGTGTGAGGATCATGTACAACTGTACAATGCACAGTGTGAGGATCATGTACAACTGTACAATACAGTGTGAGGATCATGTACAACTGTACAACACTACACAGTGTGAGGATCATGTACAACTGTACAACACTACACAGTGTGAGGATCATGTACAACTGTACAACACTACACAGTGTGAGGATCATGTACAACTGTACAATACAGTGTGAGGATCATGTACAACTGTACAATACATTGTGAGGATCATGTACAACTGTACAACACTACACAGTGTGAGGATCATGTACAACTGTACAACACTACACAGTGTGAGGATCATGTACAACTGTACAATACAGTGTGAGGATCATGTACAACTGTACAACACTACACAGTGTGAGGATCATGTACAACTGTACAACACTACACAGTGTGAGGATCATGTACAACTGTACAATACAGTGTGAGGATCATGTACAACTGTACAATACAGTGTGAGGATCATGTACAACTGTACAATACAGTGTGAGGATCATGTACAACTGTACAATACAGTGTGAGGATCATGTACAACTGTACAATACAGTGTGAGGATCATGTACAACTGTACAATACAGTGTGAGGATCATGTACAACTGTACAACACTACACAGTGTGAGGATCATGTACAACTGTACAACACTACACAGTGTGAGGATCATGTACAACTGTACATCACTACACAGTGTGAGGATCATGTACAACTGTACAACACTACACAGTGTGAGGATCATGTACAACTGTACAACACTACACAGTGTGAGGATCATGTACAACTGTACAACACTACACAGTGTGAGGATCATGTACAACTGTACAATACAGTGTGAGGATCATGTACAACTGTACAACACTACACAGTGTGAGGATCATGTACAACTGTACAACACTACACAGTGTGAGGATCATGTACAACTGTACAATACAGTGTGAGGATCATGTACAACTGTACAATACAGTGTGAGGATCATGTACAACTGTACAATACAGTGTGAGGATCATGTACAACTGTACAATACAGTGTGAGGATCATGTACAACTGTACAATACAGTGTGAGGATCATGTACAACTGTACAATACAGTGTGAGGATCATGTACAACTGTACAACACTACACAGTGTGAGGATCATGTACAACTGTACAACACTACACAGTGTGAGGATCATGTACAACTGTACATCACTACACAGTGTGAGGATCATGTACAACTGTACAACACTACACAGTGTGAGGATCATGTACAACTGTACAACACTACACAGTGTGAGGATCATGTACAACTGTACAACACTACACAGTGTGAGGATCATGTACAACTGTACAATACAGTGTGAGGATCATGTACAACTGTACAACACTACACAGTGTGAGGATCATGTACAACTGTACAACACTACACAGTGTGAGGATCATGTACAACTGTACAATACAGTGTGAGGATCATGTACAACTGTACAACACTACACAGTGTGAGGATCATGTACAACTGTACAATACAGTGTGAGGATCATGTACAACTGTACAACACTACACAGTGTGAGGATCATGTACAACTGTACAATACAGTGTGAGGATCATGTACAACTGTACAACACTACACAGTGTGAGGATCATGTACAACTGTACAATACAGTGTGAGGATCATGTACAACTGTACAACACTACACAGTGTGAGGATCATGTACAACTGTACAATACAGTGTGAGGATCATGTACAACTGTACAACACTGCACAGTGTGAGGATCATGTACAACTGTACAATACAGTGTGAGGATCATGTACAACTGTACAATACAGTGTGAGGATCATGTACAACTGTACAACACTACACAGTGTGAGGATCATGTACAACTGTACAATACACAGTGTGAGGATCATGTACAACTGTACAACACTACGCAGTGTGAGGATCATGTACAACTGTACAACACTACACAGTGTGAGGATCATGTACAACTGTACAATACACAGTGTGAGGATCATGTACAACTGTACAACACTACGCAGTGTGAGGATCATGTACAACTGTACAACACTACGCAGTGTGAGGATCATGTACAACTGTACAACACTACACAGTGTGAGGATCATGTACAACTGTACAATACACAGTGTGAGGATCATGTACAACTGTACAACACTACACAGTGTGAGGATCATGTACAACTGTACAATACACAGTGTGAGGATCATGTACAACTGTACAACACTACACAGTGTGAGGATCATGTACAACTGTACAACACTGCACAGTGTGAGGATCATGTACACCTGTACAACACTACACAGTGTGAGGATCATGTACAACTGTACAACACTACACAGTGTGAGGATCATGTACAACTGTACAACACTGCACAGTGTGAGGATCATGTACACCTGTACAACACTACACAGTGTGAGGATCATGTACAACTGTACAACACTACACAGTGTGAGGATCATGTACAACTGTACAACACTGCACAGTGTGAGGATCATGTACAACTGTACAATACAGTGTGAGGATCATGTACAACTGTACAATACAGTGTGAGGATCATGTACAACTGTACAATACAGTGTGAGGATCATGTACAACTGTACAATACAGTGTGAGGATCATGTACAACTGTACAACACTACACAGTGTGAGGATCATGTACAACTGTACAATACAGTGTGAGGATCATGTACAACTGTACAACACTGCACAGTGTGAGGATCATGTACAACTGTACAATACAGTGTGAGGATCATGTACAACTGTACAACACTACACAGTGTGAGGATCATGTACAACTGTACAACACTACACAGTGTGAGGATCATGTACAACTGTACAACACTACACAGTGTGAGGATCATGTACAACTGTACAATACAGTGTGAGGATCATGTACAACTGTACACTACACAGTGTGAGGATCATGTACAACTGTACAACACTACACAGTGTGAGGATCATGTACAACTGTACAATACAGTGTGAGGATCATGTACAACTGTACAACACTACACAGTGTGAGGATCATGTACAACTGTACAACACTACACAGTGTGAGGATCATGTACAACTGTACAACACTAGACAGTGTGAGGATCATGTACAACTGTACAATACAGTGTGAGGATCATGTACAACTGTACAACACTGCACAGTGTGAGGATCATGTACAACTGTGCAACACTACACAGTGTGAGGATCATGTACAACTGTACAACACTGCACAGTGTGAGGATCATGTACAACTGTACAACACTACACAGTGTGAGGATCATGTACAACTGTACAACACTACACAGTGTGAGGATCATGTACAACTGTACAACACTACACAGTGTGAGGATCATGTACAACTGTACAACACTACACAGTGTGAGGATCATGTACAACTGTACAACACTACACAGTGTGAGGATCATGTACAACTGTACAATACAGTGTGAGGATCATGTACAACTGTACAACACTACACTGTGTGAGGATCATGTACAACTGTACAATACAGTGTGAGGATCATGTACAACTGTACAACACTACACAGTGTGAGGATCATGTACAACTGTACAACACTGCACAGTGTGAGGATCATGTACAACTGTACAATACAGTGTGAGGATCATGTACAACTGTACAACACTACACAGTGTGAGGATCATGTA
The DNA here is from genome assembly GCF_038502225.1 of Cherax quadricarinatus. Classification (NCBI taxonomy): domain Eukaryota; kingdom Metazoa; phylum Arthropoda; class Malacostraca; order Decapoda; family Parastacidae; genus Cherax; species Cherax quadricarinatus. The sequence continues at coordinate 23,606,653 of NC_091299.1, forward strand.
CAACTGTACAACACTACACAGTGTGAGGATCATGTACAACTGTACAATACAGTGTGAGGATCATGTACAACTGTACAATACAGTGTGAGGATCATGTACAACTGTACAATACAGTGTGAGGATCATGTACAACTGTACAATACAGTGTGAGGATCATGTACAACTGTACAACACTACACAGTGTGAGGATCATGTACAACTGTACAACACTACACAGTGTGAGGATCATGTACAACTGTACAACACTACACAGTGTGAGGATCGTGTACAACTGTACAATACAGTGTGAGGATCATGTACAACTGTACAACACTGCACAGTGTGAGGATCATGTACAACTGTACAATACAGTGTGAGGATCATGTACAACTGTACAATACAGTGTGAGGATCATGTACAACTGTACAATACAGTGTGAGGATCATGTACAACTGTACAATACAGTGTGAGGATCATGTACAACTGTACAATACAGTGTGAGGATCATGTACAACTGTACAATACAGTGTGAGGATCATGTACAACTGTACAATAGAGTTTGAGGATCATGTACAACTGTACAACACTGCACAGTGTGAGGATCATGTACAACTGTACAACACTACACAGTGTGAGGATCATGTACACCTGTACAATACAGTGTGAGGATCATGTACAACTGTACAACACTACACAGTGTGAGGATCATGTACAACTGTACAATACAGTGTGAGGATCATGTACAACTGTACAATACAGTGTGAGGATCATGTACAACTGTACAACACTACACAGTGTGAGGATCATGTACAACTGTACAATACAGTGTGAGGATCATGTACAACTGTACAATACAGTGTGAGGATCATGTACAACTGTACAACACTACACAGTGTGAGGATCATGTACAACTGTACAACACTACACAGTGTGAGGATCATGTACAACTGTACAACACTACACAGTGTGAGGATCATGTACAACTGTACAACACTACACAGTGTGAGGATCATGTACAACACTGCACAGTGTGAGGATCATGTACAACTGTACAACACTACACAGTGTGAGGATCATGTACAACTGTACAACACGTAGCTATGATATAATCAGCGTAAATTTTACTGCATGTTGGAAATGGTATAAAATACCGATTGAAGAAGCGTTCTGTGTGCGCGAAACGTTTCAACAATAAAGGTACCAAAGTGTTGCACGTGTCTTACTGGTGGAAATATTACCAGTGTGTTGCTTGATACACTGTGTCAACACTAGAGAGACAAGACACTGGTATAAACCTCGGTAATACATACCCACACATTGGTTTAGAAAGAGACCTGAAAAAACACTACAGCGTATTTATTAGAAAACGTTTCGGTCCTCTGATCTTGATCAAGATTCCAGGAGCGAAACTTTTACTAATAAATATGTCCTAGTGTTCCCTTACGTGTCTCTCTGAACCAGAGTAGAAGGTGTTAGTGAGAGATCCAGTGCTGTGATACCCAGTGTTTAGCAACCCACACCACACCCACACCACACTACATCCACACTACACCCACACCACACCACACCCACACCCTCACTACACCCACACCACACCCACACCACACTACATCCACACTACACCCACACCACACTACATCCACACTACACCCACACCACACCACACTACACCCACACCACACTACATCCACACTACACCCACACCACACTACATCCACACTACACCCACACCACACTACATCCACACTACACCCACACCACACTACATCCACACTACACCCACACCACACGACACTACACCCACACCACACTACATCCACACTACACCCACACCACACCACATCCACACTACACCCACATCACACTACATCCACACTACACCCATACCACACTACATCCACACTACACCCACACCACACTACATCCACACTACACCCACACCACACTACATCCACACTACACCCACACCACACTACATCCACACTACACCCACACCACACCACACTACACCCACACCACACTACATCCACACTACACCCACACCACACTACATCCACACTACACCCACACCACACTACATCCACACTACACCCACACCACACTACATCCACACTACACCCACACCACACCACACTACACCCACACCACACTACATCCACACTACACCCACACCACACCACATCCACACTACACCCACACCACACTACATCCACACTACACCCACACCACACTACATCCACACTACACCCACACCACACCACATCCACACTACACCCACACCACACTACATCCACACCACACTACATCCACTTTACACCCACACCACACCCACACCACACTACATCCACACTACATCCACACTACACCCACACCACACCCACACCCTCACTACACCCACACCACACTACATCCACACCACACCCACACCACACCCACACCACACCACACCCACACCACACTACATCCACACTACACCCAGACCACACCCACACCCTCACTACACCCACACCACACTACACACCACACTACACACCACACCACACCCACACCACACCCACACCACACTACATCCACACTACACCCACACCACACCCACACCCTCACTACACCCACACCACACTACATCCACACCACACCACACCCACACCACACCCACACCACACTACATCCACACTACACCCACACCACACATCCACACTACACCCACACCACACCCACACCACACCCACACCACACCCACACCCACACCAATCCCACACCAAACCCACACCACACCCACACCAAACCCGCACCACACCCACACCACACTCACACCACACCCACACCACACCCTCACCACACCCACACCCACACCACACTACATCCACACCACACCCACACCCTCACTACACCCACACCACACTACATCCACACTACACCCACACCACACCCACACCACACCCTCACCACACCCACACCACACCCACACCACACCCACACCACACCCACACCACACCCACACCACACCCACACCACACCCACACCACACCCACACCACACCCACACTACACCCACACCACACCCACACTACACCCACACCACACCCACACTACACCCACACCACACCCACACCACACCCACACCACACCCACACCACACCCACACTACACTACATCCACACTAAACCCACACTACACCCACACCACACCCACACCACACTCACACCACACCCACACCACACCCACACCACACCCACACTACACCCACACCGCACCCACAGTACACGCACACCACAACCACAGCTACACCCATACTACACCCACACCACACCACACCCACACCACACCCACACTACACGCACACCACACCCACACTACACCCATACTACACCCACACCCACACCACACCCACACCACACCCACACTACACGCACACCACACCCACACTACACCCACACCACACCCACACCCACACCACACCCACACCACACCCACAACTACATCAATCTTCCCGTCTCCGTGCTTATACGTTCTGACGCAGCAGGTTCCCTGCGCTGCACAACGTCTGATCACGGCCACTGGGTGTTGTCTTTCAGTAGCCTGGCTCTGTTTTTTTTTTTTTCACTCCAATTACCTGTAGTGACCTCGGGAATATTTTAATGTGCACTCCTGCTGTCTGCCTGTTAGTTCTGGGGGTCAGATGGCGCTTGTCAGAGCCCCGAATGATCTTGAGGTTACTGAACACTATTCTCAATGCGCGTGCGCGCGCGTTAGGCGGGGCCCATATTTGTGTACAAAATTGTCGTGTGAGGTGCGAGGTTCTGACCAGAGGTGTGGGGAAATGGGGAAGAAGGATGGGTAAGATGGGGATGGTAGAAGGATCGGTAAGATGGGGAAGGAAGAAGGATGGGTAAGGATGGAATGTGTGAAAGGTTGGGGAAGTGGGGGGAGAAGTAGGGTTTTAAAGGTAAGTGGCCTCTCCACTTTGGTGCAATTTGGATTCGTGTGTATATGTGTTGTGTGATTCGTGGAGAAGTTATGTTTATTGGGTAGGTATACGTCATACCCGTCAGTTGCACACCGCTATACCAGGTGTATACCAGTGTATACCAGGTGTATACCAGTGTATACCAGTGTATACCAGTGTATACCAGGTGTATACCAGTGTATACCAGGTGTATACCAGTGTATACCAGGTGTATACCAGTGTATACCAGTGTATACCAGGTGTATACCAGTGTGCCACTGAACTGGAAGGATGCATACTGTTTGCAATTGCCTTTTTTATGCGCAAGAGGTTGGCGTAAGACTGCAGCTGCAGATGGTAGTTGCAGGTCGTTTGATGGAGATTGGTTGCTCACCTGGAGTTGACTTGCTACGCAGTTTCTGAGGTGGTGTCCTGCGTAGTTATTGGTAATTGTTATTGTAATAGTTATTAATGTTATTATTACTATAGTTCTAGATGTTGGAACTATTGTAGTTGTTATTGTTGGTAGTAGGTCGACTGTCACCACGGTGGTGGAGGGGGGAGGGGGGCTGGTTGATGGGTGCAACACAAGACAATCATCTACCTGAGTCTACCTGGTAATACCTTAGTTTAGTAGTTAAGAGCGTTGCTCACCTGTGTCACCTGCCCAGAGGAGGGGCCGGGGGTCGACAAGGTCAAGGCGTCAACTTCAATGGCATAGGTTCACTCTGCTGCCATGCCAGTGCCACGCGGAAGCCTGGTAAAAGTTTTGCACTCTGACAGGATTGCTGATATATTCCTACTGTTCCATGACGTAAACTGTCAGGCGAGTCCTGTATACTTGTACTTACATTATGTTTACATTTATTAATATATATAGTTTACGTTCATCACTACTGTCTTTGTTTACCTCAACCTTCTCTCCGACTGCACTTGTTTACCTGTGTTTCTTTCTTATTAGCTCACATTCCTGTATTATTTTATTACCTATTTAGGAGACCTGGTCTGAGACCGGCTTGCGGGAGCGATGATCCTCGCACAAGTAACTTGTACTGACCCACTTACATAATGCACCAGTAACCTGTACTGACCCACCTACATAATGCACCAGTAACTTGTACTGACCCACTTACATAATGCACCAGTAACCTGTACTGACCCACTTACATAATGCACCAGTAACTTGTACTGACCCACTTACATAATGCACCAGTAACCTGTACTGACCCACTTACATAATGCACCAGTAACCTGTACTGACCCACTTACATAATGCACCAGTAACTTGTACTGACCCACCTACATAATGCACCAGTAACCTGTACTGACCCACTTACATAATGCACCAGTAACCTGTACTGACCCACCTACATAATGCACCAGTAACCTGTACTGACCCACTTACATAATGCACCAGTAACCTGTACTGACCCACTTACATAATGCACCAGTAACCTGTACTGACCCACTTACATAATGCACCAGTAACCTGTACTGACCCACTTACATAATGCACCAGTAACCTGTACTGACCCACTTACATAATGCACCAGTAACCTGTACTGACCCACCTACATAATGCAACAGTAACCTGTACTGACCTACTTACATGATGCACCAGTAACCTGTACTGAGCCACCCTCATAATGCACCAGTAACCTGTACTGACCCACTTAAATAATGCACCAGTAACCTGTACTGACCCACCTACATAATGCACCAGTAACCTGTACTGAGCCACCCACATAATGCACCAGTAACTTGTACTGACCCACCCACATAATGCACCAGTAACCTGTACTGACCCACCTACATAATGCACCAGTAACCTATACTGACCCACCTACATAATGCACCAGTAACCTGTACTGACCCACCTACATAATGCACCAGTAACCTGTACGGAGCCAATCACATAATGCACCAGTAACCTGTACTGACCCACCTACATAATGCACCAGTAACCTATACTGACCCACCTACATAATGCACCAGTAACCTGTACTGACCCACCTACATAATGCACCAGTAACCTGTACGGAGCCAATCACATAATGCACCAGTAACCTGTACTGAGTGACCCACATAATGCACCAGTAACCTGTACTGACCCACAGACATAATGCACCAGTAACCTGTACTGACCCACCCACATAATGCACCAGTAACCTGTACTGACCCACCCACATAATGCACCAGTAACCTGTACTGAGCCACCCACATAATGCACCAGTAACCTGTACTGAGCCACCCACATAATGCACCAGTAACCTGTACTGAGCCACCCACATAATGCACCAGTAACCTGTACTGAGCCACCTACATAATGCACCAGTAACCTGTACTGAGCCACCCACATAATGCAAGAGTAACCTATACTGACACACCTACATAATGCACCAGTAACCTGTACTGACCCACCTACATAAAGCACCAGTAACCTGTACTGAGCCACCCATATAATGCACCAGTAACCTGTACTGAGCCACCCACATAATACACCAGTAACCTGTACTGAGCCACCCACATAATGCACCAGTAACCTGTACTGAGCCACCCACATAATGCACCAGTAACCTGTACTGACCCACCCACATAATGCACCAGTAACCTGTACTGGCCCACCCACATAATGCACAAGTAACCTGTACTGAGCCACCCACATAATGCACCAGTAACCTGTACTGAGCCACCCACATAATACACCAGTAACCTGTACTGAGCCACCCACATAATGCACCAGTAACCTGTACTGACCCACCCACATAATGCACCAGTAACCTGTTCTGACCCACCCACATAATGCACCAGTAACTTGTACTGAGCCACCCACATAATGCACCAGTAACCTGTACTGACCCACCCACATAATGCACCAGTAACCAGTACTGACCCACCCACATAATGCACCAGTAGCCTGTACTGAGCCACCCACATAATGCACAAGTAACCTGTACTGAGCCACCCACATAATGCACCAGTAACCTGTACTGAGCCACCCACATAATGCACCAGTAACCTGTACTGACCCACCCACATAATGCACCAGTAACCTTTACTGAGCCACCCACATAATGCACCAGTAACCTGTACTGAGCCACCCACATAATGCACCAGTAACCTGTACTGACCCACCTACATAATGCACCGGTAACCTGTACTGACCCACCTACATAATGCACCAGTAACCTGTACTGAGCCACCCACATAATGCACCAGTAACCTGTACTGACCCACCTACATAATGCACCAGTAACCTGTACTTACCCACCTACATAATGCACCAGTAACCTGTACTGAGCCACCCACATAATGCACCAGTAACCTGTACTGAGCCACCCACATAATACACCAGTAACCTGTACTGAGCCACCCACATAATGCACCAGTAACCTGTACTGACCCACCCACATAATGCACCAGTAACCTGTGCTGAGCCACCCACATAATGCACCAGTAACCTGTACTGAGCCACCCACATAATGCACAAGTAACCTGTACTGAGCCACCCACATAATGCACCAGTAACCTGTACTGAGCCACCCACAAAATACACCAGTAACCTGTACTGAGCCACCCACATAATGCACCAGTAACCTGTACTGACCCACCCACATAATGCACCAGTAACCTGTACTGAGCCACCCACATAATGCACAAGTAACCTGTACTGAGCCACCCACATAATGCACCAGTAACCTGTACTGAGCCACCCACATAATACACCAGTAACCTGTACTGAGCCACCCACATAATGCACCAGTAACCTGTACTGACCCACCCACATAATGCACCAGTAACCTGTGCTGAGCCACCCACATAATGCACCAGTAACCTGTACTGAGCCACCCACATAATGCACAAGTAACCTGTACTGAGCCACCCACATAATGCACCAGTAACCTGTACTGAGCCACCCACAAAATACACCAGTAACCTGTACTGAGCCACCCACATAATGCACCAGTAACCTGTACTGACCCACCCACATAATGCACCAGTAACCTGTACTGAGCCACCCACATAATGCACAAGTAACCTGTACTGAGCCACCCACATAATGCACCAGTAACCTGTACTGAGCCACCCACAAAATACACCAGTAACCTGTACTGAGCCACCCACATAATGCACCAGTAACCTGTACTGACCCACCCACATAATGCACCAGTAACCTGTACTGACCCACCCACATAATGCACCAGTAACTTGTACTGACCCACCCACATAATGCACCAGTACCTGTACTGACCCACCCACATAATGCACCAGTAACCTGTACTGAGCCACCCACATAATGCACCAGTAACCTGTACTGAGCCACCCACATAATGCACCAGTAACCTGTATTGAGCCACCCACATAATGCACCAGTAACCTGTACTGACCCACCCACATAATGCACCAGTAACCTGTAATGAGCCACCCACATAATGCACCAGTAACCTGTACTGACCCACCTACATAATGCACTGGTAACCTGTACTGACCCACCTACATAATGCACCAGTAACCTGTACTGAGCCACCCACATAATGTACCAGTAACCTATACTGACCCACCTACATAATGCACCAGTAACCTGTACTGACCCACCTACATAATGCACCAGTAACCTGTACTGAGCCACCCATATAATTCACCAGTAACCTGTACTGACCCACCCACATAATGCACAAGTAACCTGTACTGAGCCACCCACATAACGCACAAGTAACCTGTACTGACCCACCCACATAATACACCAGTAACCTGTACTGACCCACCCACATAATACACCAGTAACCTGTTCTGACCCACCCACATAATGCACCAGTAACTTGTACTGACCCACACACATAATGCACCAGTAACCTGTACTGACCCACACACATAATGCACCAGTAACCTGTACTGACCCACCCACATAATGCACCAGTAACCTGTATTGACCCACCCACATAATGCACCAGTAACCAGTACTGACCCACCCACATAATGCACCAGTAACCTGTACTGAGCCACCCACATAATGCACCAGTAACCTGTACTGAGCCACCCACATAATGCACCAGTAATCTGTACTGAGCCACCCACATAATGCACCAGTAACCTGTACTGACCCACCCACATAATGCACCAGTAACCAGTACTGACCCACCCACATAATGCACCAGTAGCCTGTACTGAGCCACCCACATAATGCACAAGTAACCTGTACTGAGCCACCCACATAATGCACCAGTAACCTGTACTGAGCCACCCACATAATGCACCAGTAACCTGTACTAAGCCACCCACATAATGCACCAGTAACCTGTACTGAGCCACCCACATAATGCACCAGTAACCTGTACTGACCCACCCACATAATACACCAGTAACTTGTACTGACCCACTCACATAATGCACCAGTAACCTGTACTGAGCCACGCACATAATGCACCAGTAGCCTGTACTGAGCCACCCACATAATGCACCAGTAACCTGTACTGAGCCAACCACATAATGCACCAGTAACCTGTACTGAGCCACCCTCATAATGCATCAGTAACCTGTACTGAGCCACCCACATAATGCACCAGTAACCTGTACTGACCCACCCACATAATGCACCAGTAACCTGTACTGACCCACCCACATAATGCTCCAGTAACCTGTAGTGAGCCACCCACATAATGCAACAGTAACCTGTACTTAGCCACCCACATAATGCACCAGTAACCTGTACTGAGCCATCCACATAATGCACCAGTAACCTGTACTGACCCACCCACATAATGCTCCAGTAACCTGTAGTGAGCCACCCACATAATGCACCAGTAACCTGTACTGAGCCACCCACAAAATACACCAGTAACCTGTACTGAGCCACCCACATAATGCACCAGTAACCTGTACTGACCCACCCACATAATGCACCAGTAACCTGTACTGACCCACCCACATAATGCACCAGTAACTTGTACTGACCCACCCACATAATGCACCAGTACCTGTACTGACCCACCCACATAATGCACCAGTAACCTGTACTGAGCCACCCACATAATGCACCAGTAACCTGTACTGAGCCACCCACATAATGCACCAGTAACCTGTATTGAGCCACCCACATAATGCACCAGTAACCTGTACTGACCCACCCACATAATGCACCAGTAACCTGTAATGAGCCACCCACATAATGCACCAGTAACCTGTACTGACCCACCTACATAATGCACTGGTAACCTGTACTGACCCACCTACATAATGCACCAGTAACCTGTACTGAGCCACCCACATAATGCACCAGTAACCTATACTGACCCACCTACATAATGCACCAGTAACCTGTACTGACCCACCTACATAATGCACCAGTAACCTGTACTGAGCCACCCATATAATTCACCAGTAACCTGTACTGACCCACCCACATAATGCACAAGTAACCTGTACTGAGCCACCCACATAACGCACAAGTAACCTGTACTGACCCACCCACATAATACACCAGTAACCTGTACTGACCCACCCACATAATGCACCAGTAACCTGTTCTGACCCACCCACATAATGCACCAGTAACTTGTACTGACCCACACACATAATGCACCAGTAACCTGTACTGACCCACACACATAATGCACCAGTAACCTGTACTGACCCACCCACATAATGCACCAGTAACCTGTATTGACCCACCCACATAATGCACCAGTAACCAGTACTGACCCACCCACATAATGCACCAGTAACCTGTACTGAGCCACCCACATAATGCACCAGTAACCTGTACTGAGCCACCCACATAATGCACCAGTAATCTGTACTGAGCCACCCACATAATGCACCAGTAACCTGTACTGACCCACCCACATAATGCACCAGTAACCAGTACTGACCCACCCACATAATGCACCAGTAGCCCGTACTGAGCCACCCACATAATGCACAAGTAACCTGTACTGAGCCACCCACATAATGCACCAGTAACCTGTACTGAGCCACCCACATAATGCACCAGTAACCTGTACTGAGCCACCCACATAATGCACCAGTAACCTGTACTAAGCCACCCACATAATGCACCAGTAACCTGTACTGAGCCACCCACATAATGCACCAGTAACCTGTACTGACCCACCCACATAATACACCAGTAACTTGTACTGACCCACTCACATAATGCACCAGTAACCTGTACTGACCCACCCACATAATGCACCAGTAACCTGTACTGACCCACCCACATAATACACCAGTAACCTGTACTGAGCCACGCACATAATGCACCAGTAGCCTGTACTGAGCCACCCACATAATGCACCAGTAACCTGTACTGAGCCAACCACATAATGCACCAGTAACCTGTACTGAGCCACCCTCATAATGCATCAGTAACCTGTACTGAGCCACCCACATAATGCACCAGTAACCTGTACTGACCCACCCACATAATGCACCAGTAACCTGTACTGACCCACCCACATAATGCTCCAGTAACCTGTAGTGAGCCACCCACATAATGCAACAGTAACCTGTACTTAGCCACCCACATAATGCACCAGTAACCTGTACTGAGCCATCCACATAATGCACCAGTAACCTGTACTGACCCACCCACATAATGCTCCAGTAACCTGTAGTGAGCCACCCACATAATGCAACAGTAGCCTGTACTTAGCCACCCAAATAATGCACCAGTAACCTGTACTGAGCCATCCACATAATGCACCAGTAACCTCTACTGAGCCACCCACATAATGCACCAGTAACCTGTACTGAGCCACCGACATAATGCACCAGTAACCTGTACTGAGCCACCCACATAATGTACCAGTAACCTGAACTGAGCCACCCACATAATGCACCAGTAACCTGTACTGAGCCACCCACATAATGCGCCAGTAACCTGTACTGAGCCACCCACATAATGCACCAGTAACCTGTACTGAGCCACCCACATAATGCACCAGTAACCTGTACTGAGCCAGCCACATAATGCACCAGTAACCTGTACTGAGCCAGCCACATAATGCACCAGTAACCTGTAATGACCCACCCACATAATGCACCAGTAACCTGTACTGAGCCAACCACATAATGCACCAGTAACCTGTACTGAGCCACCCACATAATGCACCAGTAACCTGTATTGAGCCACCCACATAATGCACCAGTAACCTGTACTGACCCACCCACATAATGCACCAGTAACCTGTAATGAGCCACCCACATAATGCACCAGTAACCTGTACTGACCCACCTACATAATGCACTGGTAACCTGTACTGACCCACCTACATAATGCACCAGTAACCTGTACTGAGCCACCCACATAATGCACCAGTAACCTATACTGACCCACCTACATAATGCACCAGTAACCTGTACTGACCCACCTACATAATGCACCAGTAACCTGTACTGAGCCACCCATATAATTCACCAGTAACCTGTACTGACCCACCCACATAATGCACAAGTAACCTGTACTGAGCCACCCACATAACGCACAAGTAACCTGTACTGACCCACCCACATAATACACCAGTAACCTGTACTGACCCACCCACATAATGCACCAGTAACCTGTACTGAGCCACCCACATAATGCACCAGTAACCTGTACTGAGCCACCCACATAATACACCAGTAATCTGTACTGACCCACCTACATAATGCACCAGTAACCTGTACTGACCCACCCACATAATGCACCAGTAACCTGTACTGAGCCACCCACATAATGCACCAGTAACATGTACTGAGCCACCCACATAATGTATCAGTAACCTGTACTGACCGACCCACATAATGCACCAGTAACCTGTACTGACCGACCCACATAATGCACCAATAACATGTACTGAGCACCCACGTAATGCACCAGTAACCTGTACTGAGCCACCCTCATAATGCACCAGTAACCTGTACTTAGCCACCCACATAATGCACCAGTAACCTGTACTGAGCCACCCACATAATGCACCAGTAACCTGTACTGAGCCACCCACATAATGCACCAGTAACCTGTACTGAGCCACCCACATAATGCACCAGTAACTTGTACTGACCCACCCACGTAATGCACCAGTAACCTGTACTGAGCCACCCACATAATGCACCGGTAACCTGTACTGAGCCACCCACATAATGCACCAGTAACCTGTACTGAGCCACCCACATAATGCACCAGTAACCTGTACTGAGCCACCCACATAATGCACCAGTAACTTGTACTGACCCACCCACATAATGCACCAGTAACCTGTACTGAGCCACCCACATAATGCACCGGTAACCTGTACTGAGCCACCCACATAATGCACCAGTAACCTGTACTGAGCCACCCACATAATGCACCAGTAACCTGTACTGAGCCACCCACATAATGCACCAGTAACCTGTACTGAGCCAGCCACATAATGCACCAGTAACCTGTACTGACCCACCCACATAATGCACCAGTAACCTGTACTGAGCCACCCACATAATGCACCAGTAACCTGTACTGAGCCACCCACATAATGTATCAGTAACCTGTACTGACCGACCCACATAATGCACCAGTAACCTGTACTGACCGACCCACATAATGCACCAATAACATGTACTGAGCCACCCACGTAATGCACCAGTAACCTGTACTGAGCCACCCTCATAATGCACCAGTAACCTGTACTTAGCCACCCACATAATGCACCAGTAACCTGTACTGAGCCACCCACATAATGCACCAGTAACCTGTACTGAGCCACCCACATAATGCACCAGTAACCTGTACTGAGCCACCCACATAATGCACCAGTAACCTGTACTGAGCCACCCACATAATGCACCAGTAACCTGTACTGAGCCACCCACATAATGCACCAGTAACCTGTACTGAGGCACCCACATAATGCACCAGTAACCTGTACTTAGCCACCCACATAATGCACCAGTAACCTGTACTGAGCCACCCACATAATGCACCAGTAACCTGTACTGAGCCACCCACATAATGCACCAGTAACCTGTACTGAGCCACCCACATAATGCACCAGTAACCTGTACTGAGCCACCCACATAATGCACCAGTAACCTGTACTGAGCCACCCACATAATGCACCAGTAACCTGTACTGAGCCACCCACATAATGCACCAGTAACCTTTTCTGAGCCACCCACATAATACACAAGTAACCTGTACTGAGCCACCCACATAATGCACCAGTAACCTGTACTGAGCCACCCACATAATGCACCAGTAACCTGTACTGAGCCACCCACATAATGCACCAGTAACCTGTACTGACCCACCCACATAATGCACCAGTAACCTGTACTGAGCCACCCACATAATGCCCCAGTAACCTGTACTGAGCCACCCACATAATGCACCAGTAACCTGTACTGAGCCACCCACATAATGCACCAGTAACCTGTACTGAGCCACCCACATAATGCACCAGGAACCTGTACTGAGCCACCCACATAATGCACCAGTAACCTGTACTGAGCCACCCACATAATGCCCCAGTAACCTGTACTGAGCCACCCACATAATGCACCAGTAACCTGTACTGAGCCACCCACATAATGCACCAGTAACCTGTACTGAGCCACCCACATAATGCACCAGTAACCTCTACTGAGCCACCCACATAATGCACCAGTAACCTGTACTGAGCCACCCACATAATGCACCAGTAACCTGTACTGAGCCACCCACATAATGCACCAGTAACCTGTACTAAGCCACCCACATAATGCACCAGTAACTTGTACTGACCCACCCACATAATGCACCAGTAACCTGTACTGAGCCACCCACATAATGCACCAGTAACTTGTACTGAGCCACCCACATAATGCACCAGTAACCTGTACTGAGCCACCCACATAATGCACCAGTAACCTGTACTGAGCCACCCACATAATGCACCAAGATACACTAATGAAAAAAATATATTTAATTTTGTTTGTTTATTATTAAAGTGTTGTAAACTTAGCTAAAATATATTTAGTTGGATTAGGAAAATTTAATTGCTCTTGTTATAATAAGGTTAGGTAAGTTTTCTAAAGTTCTTTTGGTACGAAATTATTAACTTTTACATTAACATAAATGAAAAAAATATATCTTTAAACGTATAAGAGAAAATTTTAGAAAGGATTTAATTTTAAATGAGTTCTTTCTTTTGACCAGTTTTACCTGTTCGCCACGACATATATATCATATGCTGTTGTTAGGTTAGAGAGGTTACAAAAGGAGACCATCAAAATTAATACGTGATAAAAGAATTAGAAGTTCGGCCATTAGGTGCGTGACACTACTACTCTTTGCTGGGGAAACAACCTGATTGATCCGTCTACCTGGAACCCTGCAGCGGCAGCCTGAGGGCTTCCCTCACACGCAATAACTGAAGCCCCCATCCCCTCCCACACATACAACTACAGACATGTAGACAGACAGGTAGACAGGTAGAGAGGGAGACACGTCTATTCTCTCTCCCTTACTAATAATGAGGTTATTATGGGTAATTGTGTGATTATGTTCAATTATTGTCTGTGTTAATTACTGAGGACGTCCTCCTTACCATTTGTCAAAGTCCCTTCTCTATAGACACCTAACGTGTTTATTATTAGTGGTGGTGTAAGTATTAATGTGAAGCTTAGAACCTGTGTCGTATCTTCAGCACACAAGGATGCATGTAGACTCGATCCACCGTTGTTTAACACAGGCTGCTGGGGTATGTTGATCACGAGGGTGTGTAAATCTGTGGTGTGTTGAAGGTGTGAAGGAGGTTTTAGGAGGGTGTACTTCTGGAACGACAGCTGTGGTGTGAATGATGGTAAATGCTGTTTCCTTTGGCTCTCACTGTCTCGCTCTGGAGGTGAATGACAGCAGCTGTACAATATTGATTGTGAGGAACAGGTGCGATTAATGTTACAATCAGTATTTACATTGTAGTGGTGATTGTGATGGTGATTGTGGTGGTGGTGGTGGTGGTGGTGGTAGCGGTGGTGGTGGTGGTGGTGGTGGTGGTGGTGGTGGTAGCGGTGGTGGTGGTGGTGGTGGTGGTAGCGGTGGTGGTGGTAGTTGTGGTTATAATAATGCTACATATGTTAAATACAAAACTCTCAGATTAACGAGTCACTATGAATTACGAGGACATCTGCTCTTAGAATCATAGAGGTGTTAAGACGTGTGTGTTAACCATCTTTGTACATGTTAAAGCGTGCGTGAACCATCCAGAAGCTTGTTAAGACGTATGTAAACCATCCAGGTACACGTAGAGACAAGTGTGAACCATCCAAATGCTTGTTAAGGCATGAGCCATGCAGGTGCTTGTTAAGATGTTTTTGAACCACCCAGGTGCTTGTTAATAACAGACATGAACCATGCAGGTGTTTAAGATGTGTGTGAACCATCAGGTGCTTGTTAATACGTGTGTGAACCATCCAGGTGCATGTAAGTGCGTCTAACAGATATTATAATGTGAGTGAGGCATGAGAGAGAGAGAGAGAGAGAGAGAGAGAGAGAGAGAGAGAGAGAGATAGAGATAGAGCTTAAATATGAGAACTAATGAGGTACAGCCCTAAAGAACCGTATAGACGAGAGAATCTAGTATGGTGTTAATCAGCTCGGCTTGTAAGGATCTGAGCCTTCATGGCGGCCCCTACATACAAGGTAGTTTGCCCGGGGGCCGTCCTCACCCTGACTGACACATCTCCAACACAAACTTGTAGTCGTATAGGCGAAATAATCGCCGTGCTTGTAGCTGGCTATTGATGCTTTAGAAGAATGCACGTCGACTGTAATACACCCAGCATACACAAGGACATTCTTGGTGTTTCTTGGGAATATGTAGCGTGTCAGCAACCAAGACTGTGGCGTCTGTTTTCAGAGATCAGTGACTATTGATATTTTGTGTGCTTAATTCAGCGATCATCAGGGACGGGACACAACTACACCAACAGTGTTAGTAGCTAAATCATCAGTGTCAGTAACCACACCAACAAGCTTGTGTATAGGTCAGCTAGGTGTCAACAGTGTCGTGTACACTGCCTACGCTACATTATAATTTTCATAGTTGTGAGGTCATGATTCTGTACCTGTAACCTGGTTTTTGCTTGATCAGTACTACTGCACTCAACATACTGACCTGTGTGTGTGTGTGTACTCACCTATTTGTGCTCACCTATTTGTGGTTGCAGGGGTCGAGTCTTAGCTCCTGGCCCCGCCTCTTCACCGGTTGCTACTGGGCCCTCTCTCTCCCCGCTCCATGAGCTTTATCAAACCTCGTCTTAAAACTGTGTATGGTTCCTGCCTCCACTACGTCATTTTCTAGGCTATTCCACTGCCTTACAACTCTATGACTGAAGAAATACTTCCTAATATCTCTCTGACTCATTTGTGTCTTCAACTTCCAATTGTGGCCTCTTGTTTCTGTGTCCCCTCCCTGGAACATCCTGTCTTTGTCCACCTTGTCTATTCCACGCAGTATTTTATATGTCGTTATCATGTCTCCCCTGACCCTCCTGTCCTCCAGTGTCGTCAGGCCGATTTCCCTTAATCTTTCTTCATAGGACATTCCCCTTAGCTCTGGAACTAACCTTGTCGCAAACCTTTGTACTTTCTCTAGTTTCTTGACGTGCTTTATCAAGTGCGGGTTCCAAACAGGTGCTGCATACTCCACTATGGGCCTGACATACACGGTGTACAGTGTCTTTAATGATTCCTTACTAAGGTATCGGAATGCTGTTCTCAGGTTTGCCAGGCGCCCATATGCTGCAGCAGTTATCTGATTGATGTGTGTGTGTGTGTGTGTGTGTGTGTGTGTGTGTGTGTGTGTGTGCGCTCACCTAATTGTGGTTGCAGGGGTCGATTCATAGTTCCTGGCTGGCTCTTGTGTGTACGTGTGTGTGAGAATGTGAGGATGTTGCCCTCAGGATCCAGTCCTCCCACGTAGTTCAGTGTTATACGCACCACACCACTTTCTCGATGAATACAAGATACACCAAGTGGCGCTTGTCTCTCAGTGATGTATACCGAGTGATGTATGTCTCAGTGTATATTCACTGATAGTTTACCTCACAGTTTTACCTGGAGTATACTTGGAGAAGGTTTCGGGAGTCATCGCCCCCGCGGGCTGTGACCAGGCCTCATGGTGGATGAGGGCCTGATCAACCAGGCTGTTGCTGTTGGCCGCACGCAACCCGACGTACGAACCATAGCCCGGCTGATCAGGTACTGACTTTAGGTGCCTGTCCAGTGCCTTCTTGAAGACAGCCAGGTGTGTATTGGTAATCCCCCTTATGTATGCTGGGAGGCAGTTGAACAGTCTTGGGCCCCTGACACTTACTGTGTTGTCTCTTATCGTGCTTTTCATTGAGGGATGTTGCATCGTCTGCCGAGTCTTTTGCTTTCATAGAGAGTGATTTTCGTGTGCAAGTTTGGTACTAGTCCCTCTAGAATTTTTCAAGTGTATGTAATCTTGTATCTCTCCCGCCTGCGTTCCAGGGAGTACAGGTTGAGGTACTTCAAGCGTTCCCAGTAATTTAGGTGTTTTATCGCAGTTGTGTGTGCCGTGAACGTTTTCTGTACATTTTCTAGGTCAGCAATTTCACCTGCCTTGAAAGGTGCTGTTAGCGTGCAGCAATATTCCAGCCTAGATGGAACAAGCGACCTGAAGAGTATCATCATGGGCTTGGCCTCCCTAGTTTTGAAGGTTCTCATTATTCATCCTGTCATTTTTCTAGCAGATGTGATTGATACAATGTTGTCTTTGAAAGTGAGATCCTCTGACATTATCACTCCCAGGTCTTTTGCATTACTTTTTCGCTCTATTGTGTTGTTGGAGTTTGTTTTATAATCCGATATAATTTTAATTTCCTCACGTTTTCCATTTCACATCATTGAACTTCATATTGTTTTCTGCGGCCCATTTAAAGATTTGGTTGATGTCCGCCTGGAGTCTTGCAGTGTCTTCAGTGGAGGACATTGTCATGCATATTTGGGTGTCATCCTCAAAGGAAGACACGGTGCTGTGGCTTGTATCCCTGTCTATGTCAGATGTGAGGATTGCCGTGTTCCTCCCTTAAGCTTGCCGTGTTCCTCCCTTAAGTCAATGTGACCTGACCTGACTAGGTTGGGTGCATTGGCTTAAGCTGGTAGGAGACTTGGACCTGCCTCGCATGGGCCAGTAGGCCTTCTGCAGTGTTCCTTCGTTCTTATGTTCTTATGTTCTTATGAATACTGTGCCTTGTGGAACAGAGTTTTTCGCAGTAGCTGCCTCAGACTTTACTCTGTTTACTACTACTCTTTCTGTTCTATTTGTTAGGAAATTATAGAACCATCTACCAACTTTTCCTGTTATTCCTATGTCATGCATTTTGTGTGCTGTTACACCATGGTCACACTTATCAAAGGCTTTTGCAAAATCTCTGTTTACTACATCTGCATTTTGTTTGTCTTCTAGAACATCCAGAACCTTGTCATAGTGGTCCATTAGCTGGGACAGACAGGAGCGACCTGCTCTAAACCCGTGTTGCCCTGGGCTGTGTAACTGATGGGTATCTAGATGGGTGGTGATCTTGCTTCTTAGGACCCTTTCAAAGATGTTTATGATGTGGACGTTAGTGCTATCGGTCTGTAGTTCTTTGCTATTGCTTTACTGCCCCCTTTGTGGAGTGGGGCTATGTCTATTGTTTTTAGCACCTGTGGGACGACCCCCGTGTCCATGCTCCCTCTCCATAGGATGTTAAAAGCTCATGATAGGAGCTTCTTGCAGTTCTTGATGAACACGGAGTTCCATGTGTCTGGGCCTGGGACAGAGTGCATGGGCATGTCATTTATCGCCTGTTCGAAGTCATTTGGCATCAGGATATCAGATACGTTCGAGTCTTCCAAATTCTGTCTCATAAAAAATTCATTTAGGTCATCGACTCTGTCTGGTTAGCGGCTTGCTAAAACCCGAGTCATACCAGAACTTGAGTAGCTCACTCATTTCCTTGCTGTCATCTGTGTAGGACCCATCTCGTTTAAGGGCCCAATACTGGATGTTGTTTTTGACTTTGGCATAAGAAAAGAAATATTTTTTATTTCTTTCAATTTCATACATGGCTTTTAGTTCTTCCCGCGTATCTTGACTCCTGTAAGATTCCTTTAACTTTAGTTCGATGTTTGCTAATTTCTGACCAGTGTCTCCCTGCGTATTACGGATATATTGGTCTCTTTTGGCCTCTCTGTTATTCTTTGCCTTCGCCTGTATAGGGAGCGCCTTTCTCTTTTTAGTTTACAGCTTCTCCTTTTTCCTAAAGGAATATGCCTTGAGTATACCTCGAGTTAATTTATTCTAGACATAGGTTTGGATTCGTGTTGCTTAGGCTATCTTCTTAGTTTATATCACTTAGGAACTGGTTTACTTGGTCCCACATTATTTTTTTATTATTGAAGTTGAATTTGGTGAAGACTTCCTCGTGACTGATCACATTTTGTCGGTCTGGGGCTCCGCGCATACATGTCTGAACCTCTATTATGTTGTGATCTGAGTATATTTATTGTTTTTGATATTGTAATATTTCGTATCAGATCATCATTGTTAATGAAGATGAGGTCCAATGTATTCTCCAGTCTTGTAGGCTCTCTTATTTGCTGGTTTAAGGTGAATTTGGTGCAGAGATTTAAAAGCTCGTGTGTGTGCGAGCTTTCATCTGAGCTGCCTCCTGGTGTTATCTCTGCTACAAGATTATTTGCCACATTCCTCCATTTTAGGTGCCTTAGGTTGAAATCCTCCAGGAGCAAGATGTTGGGGACAGGAGCGGGAAGATTTTCCAGACAGTGATCAAATTTCAAAAACTGTTCCTGGAATTGTTGGGAAGTTGTATCCGGAGGCTTGTATACACCCACAATGACCAGGTTTTTGTTCTCGATCTTTACTGCCAAAACTTTAACTACATCATTTGAGACATTTAGTAGTTCCGAGCATATAAGTGACCCTGTGATGTACAGGCCAACCCCCCCTCCCCCTCTTTGCCTGTTCACTGTCTCATTGATATAGGTTGTAACCTGGGAACCATATTTCATTGTCAAAGTGGTCCTTTATGTGGGTCTCTGTGAAAACCACGAACATTGCATTTGACTCTGTAAGCAGTCCATGGATGAAAGGTATTTTGTTGTTCATTGCTGGCTTTAGATCCTGTATATTTGCAAAGATGAATGTCGTCAGATTAGTGGTATTGGTGGTATGGGGGGTGGATCTTTTTTCCTGGCACTAATATCTGTTGTTTTGGAGTGGAGGCCATCGACTGTGATTCCACTCCAGAAATGATCGGAGTTGGTGTACGATTTCTGTCATTTCTTGCCAGCTTGTTTTCCTTCATGGCGCTAAAAAAAACTCCGGAGTGGCTGTGGCTACCTAGGTTTTCCCATAGTCTGGATGTTTTGTATCTTCTTGTTCCCTTTAGATGGTGTATTTGACAATGTAAGTTATAGCATTGTCTTTCCTAAAATGAAGAGTGACACATTTCAAGGTGGAAAAGCTTACAAGAAGGGAGGTTGCATTTTCCTGTTGTTATATGGGAACGGCATTTTCTAGGGTGGTCAAATTGCACTTCCCATCTGTTTTTCCAGATACTCCATACCTGCAGATACCAAGTGCATAGAATTTGCATTGGCCTGGTTTCTGCTTGCCTTAGTTTTTTGTGACTGTATTCCCTACTGGTGCATGCTTTCCTGTCTCATTGCTATCCTCAGCAGTAGTGCTAACAATGAAGCCTTCACCAGTTATTTCTGGTGATTTATCTTCACTGTTTCTTTGGGCATCCCCTTGTTTACTATCTCCCGTGGTATTGCTAGTTGTAACATTGGTTTTGGCATGTTCTTGTCTACATCTGTTCCCCCACTAGTGCTCCTGTCTCCCTCTAGGCCACTAACATTCAATTCTCCATTCTTACAGTTACTGTCTTCCAGGACAGCATTTGTACCAGGGGCGACAGCACCATTTGGCCCAGACTTTTTATTTCCCTATCTGTTATAGAATGCTGTCCAGTTTTCTATGAAGGCCGATTTGATGTTATCTTTTAATACCAATGTGATTTTATTCCATAGTTTGATCTCACTTGGGCATACCCAAAAACATTTCTTTGATTTAATATCTCTTGTAGATGATTCCTGAATATCTGCACAAGGTGCATGGGCCCATTTCTCACAGAAGTTGCACGAAATCCATGCAGTAGCCCTTTTGTATGGTTGCAGACTACACAGGATTTCATGATGTGATTATATTGGTTGTTTTACTGTATATTCTACTAATATCCTCCTTAAAGTGTAGATTTGTCAATTTGTATTGTATCTATCTGTATTTGTACATGTATGTGTTTGGGACAATCTTACAGCTCTAGTAAGTTACTGTTTGGGTGTTTGATAAGGGCATGTAAAACTCCTCAGCTTATGAATCCACTCAGAAGATACCTTATTTTTTCAACAAATCCGTTTGGGTGTTAAGGATGCCTCGATACTCTCAGGTTTTGAATCCAGTCGTGGTTCACTTATTTCTTGGATGAATCTGGATGAATCCGGTCAGTGTATCACTTATTTTATGAATCTGGTCCGTGATTTTGGACTAGCTCGTGAAAGGACTACTGGAATATTTTTTAATAGAGTAATATATGTTTAGTTTGATACAGAAAGTATAACTTGCGTGTTGGAGAAACCGGTGACTTCTGGCAGCTCCTACTATGACAAACGGCCGATGACCTCTGGCACCCTTTTTTACCACCTGAAGTTTTGGGCACTTATAGATCACTGTGTTTAGCTTCTCTAGATTTTTTTCACCTCCACCACAACAAATGCTATTTTATCACTATTGTTGAGTAGTGAAGATTACTGGAGTAATATTTGCTTTTCGTTGTGTATATTGTGACCGCTGCTAACTATAAGCTTAATGTACAAAGTGTGTACGTCTCGTATTTCAAAAAGGAAGAAGTTTCTAAGGGAATTGAAGGTATTGAAGTATTCATGACTGGTGTTGAATGGTTGCCACGCAGCCTTAATGATCCCCGTGCAGTACACGTGCTCTACACCTCTTTAACCAGCAATATCAATGTGAAACTGGAATATGTTAAAAGTTTTGCACTCTGGCAGGACTGATCTTCATTTTTACGTGCACACTCTACGACACATAAATATTCTTAACTTTCTGTATAGTTAGTATGTATTTATGTTATGTATTTTATGAGTTGATAGGCCTCGAATATTTCCAGTTTTAGGCCTGGTTTGAGACCGGGCCGGGGGAAGGGGGGGGGTCATAAACCCAGCTGTACTGTGAATGTCTCTGTGAGGCTCCTTGATGCTGGAGAAGGGCTCTTGATCCAAGGAATTGAGCTATCTCGGATCAAACACTATTTCCTCGCATGAAACAGGGTGTGATGGATATGTGGGTGGGCGGGTCGCCACCAGCAACAGCCTGGTCGACCAGCCAGTCAACAAGAGGGCCTGACCATGCATCGAGTGGTGACAGTACGATAACTCTTAAAACTGGTCACAGGTTATCCACGGGTTATATTGTTGAAAATGGTATAAAATACCGACAAGTTGAAGATTAAGACAAATGTGCAACAGTTGGGTATCTTTGTTGATGAAACGTTTCACCTACACAGTAGACTTCTTCAGTCAAGTACAGAGGCAGCAGGTGTAGTGGTGAAATGAAAATGAGGTAATCAGTCTATCAACCTTGGTTGATGGACTGTATCTTATTCTAATACGTCAAAATTATTTACAACAATAAGTATATTATTGATAGTGTATTAGTGATGGTCATTATATAACTGTGTTTGTTCTCTGTGGCAGGTGATGGTGTAGCATTATCTGGCAGCAGTGCCACCACCAGCAGTGCCACCAAGGGAAAGCACCGAAACAGTAGAGGAGGAGGAAGACTTAGTGGCTGAGGCGATGATTGCCTTGCTGGAGACCACTAACATGGCCCTGCACCCACCACCCCCAGAACTGCCTCCAGGTACGTTCTTGGTGCCACAACCCCCAACCTAACTCTCTCTCTCTCTCTCTCTCTCTCTCTCTCTCTCTGCTATCCTTGACTTAACACACACCTACTTAATACATGATAGTCTTTCATCTAGATAGTAGCAGCAGATAGTCTCGGTGTGGACCTCCAAATCCTCTGCTGTCTGTCTTTCTCATGTACTCTGGTGTATTCCCATGTTTTCACATCTACTCTCGTGTACTCCCATGTACTGCCATGTGCTCCCATGTTCTCTTTTGTACTCCCATGTTCTTCCGTGTACTCCCATGTACTCTCGTACTCATTATTCCAGAGTTTACAAAAGTCATTACAGATTATATTGTAGTAGGCTTCTAGTTACCATGAAATGTTGTTTTGGAAATGATATTCTTGTCGTGGATGTTGGTAGTGAACACACCAGGAGGGTGGGCAGAGAACCTTCCGCTTTACTCTTCTTTACAAGTAGTGACTGGTAGACGAGTGTGCTTGTTCCTCGGAACAACTTTGATATCTACTGCTTCCTGTTCCGCCACCTCTTCTTCCCCCTCTCTCTCTCTCTCTCTCTCTCCCCTCCTTCCCTCCCTCTCTACCCTTCTTCCTTCCCTCTCTTCCTTCGGGAATCACTGACTTTTAAATTAATTACAACTGGTGGAAGTTTATCCGCGAATTTTCCAGCTATTAAATGAAAAGCTTCATGCATAGTGACCACACCGTAACTACACTGTACACGGTGACTAAACTGTACACGGTGACCACACGGTACATGGTACCGTGTCATTTTGACCTGTGCCATTATAAACTGCGCTATTTCGAGAGTGGACTTGAAAAGCTTTTGTCCCTGGTTGTGGCATTCTTAAGAGTACGTTATGTTCGGCGTATATCACACACAGGCATATAGGCATGCCCTCCCGACCAGGGAACCAGACGCTACGAGTGTAACAAGCGGGGCCCCCCCTTGTTATGCTAGCACCTTGGTTCAACAACCAGACGCTACGAGTGTAACAAGCAGGGCCCCCCTTGTTATGCTAGCACCTTGGTTCAACAACCAGACGCTACGAGTGTAACAAGCGGGGCCCCCCCTTGTTATGCTAGCACCTTGGTTCAACAACCAGACGCTATGAGTGTAACAAGCAGGACCCCCCTTGTTATGCTAGCACCTTGGTTCACCACACCCAGATGCTACGAGTGTAACAAGCAGGACCCCCGTTGTTATGCTAGCACCTTGGTTCACCACACCCAGACGCTACGAGTGTAACAAGCAGGACCCCCCTTGTTATGCTAGCACCTTGGTTCACAAAAACCCAGATGCTACGAGTGTAACAGGCAGGACCCCCCTTGTTATGCTAGCACCTTGGTTCACCACACCCAGACACTACGAGTGTAACAAGCAGGGACCCCCCTTGTTATGCTAGCACTTTGGTTCACCTCACCCAGACGCTACGAGTGTAGCAAGCAGGATCCCCCTTGTTATGCTAGCACCTTGGTTCACCTCACCCAGACGCTACAAGTGCAAAAAGCAGGGACCCCCCTTGTTATGCTAGCACCTTGGTTCACCACACCCAGACGCTACGAGTGTAACAAGCAGGGATCCCCCTTGTTATGCTAGCACCTTGGTTCACCTCACCCAGACGCTACGAGTGTAACAAGCAGGGACCCCCCTTGTTATGCTAGCACCTTGGTTCACCTCACCCAGATGCTACGAGTGTAACAAGCAGGGACCCCCCTTGTTATGCTAGCACCTTGGTTCACCTCACCCAGACGCTACGAGTGTAACAAGCAGGGCCCCCCCTTGTTATGCTAACACCTTGGTTCACCACACCCAGACGCTACGAGTGTAACAAGCAGGGACCCCCCTTGTTATGCTAGCACCTTGGTTCACCACACCCAGACGCTACGAGTGTAACAAGCAGGACCCCCCTTGTTATGCTAGCACCTTGGTTCACCACACCCAGACGCTACGAGTGTAACAAGCAGGGACCCCCCTTGTTATGCTAGCACCTTGGTTCACCACACCCAGACGCTACGAGTGTAACAAGCAGGGACCCCCCTTGTTATGCTAGCACCTTGGTTCACCACACCCAGGCGCTATGAGTGTAACAAGCAGGGACCCCCCTTGTTATGCTTGCACCTTGGTTCACCACACCCAGATGCTACGAGTGTAACAAGCAGGGACCCCCCTTGTTATGCTAGCACCTTGGTTAACCACACCCAGACGCTACGAGTGTAACAAGCAGAGACCCCCCTTGTTATGCTAGCACCTTGGTTCACCTCACAAAGACGCTACGAGTGTAACAAGCAGGGACCCCACTTGTTATGCTAGCACCTTGGTTCACCTCACCCAGATGCTACAAGTGTAACAAGCAGGGACCCCCCTTGTTATGCTAGCACCTTGATTCACCACACCCAGACGCTACGAGTGTAACAAGCAGGACCCCCCTTGTTATGCTAGCACCTTGGTTCACCACACCCAGACGCTATGAGTGTAACACGCAGGGACCTCGCTTGTTATGCTAGCACCTTGGTTCAGCACACCCAGATGCTACGAGTGTAACAAGCAGGGACCCCCTTTGTTATGCTAGCACCTTGGTTCACCACACCCAGATGCTACGAGTGTAACAAGCAGGGACCCCCCTTGTTATGCTAGCACCTTGGTTCACCACACCCAGATGCTACGAGTGTAACAAGCAGGGACCCCCTTGTTATGCTAGCACCTTGGTTCACCACACCCAGACGCTACGAGTGTAACAAGCAGGACCCCCTTGTTATGCTAGCACCTTGGTTCACCACACCCAGACACTACGAGTGTAACAAGCAGGACCCCCCTTGTTATGCTAGCACCTTGGTTCACCACACCCAGACGCTACGAGTGTAACAAGCAGGACACCCCTTGTTATGCTAGCACCTTGGTTCACCTCACCCAGACACTACGAGTGTAACAAGCAGGGACCCCCCTTGTTATGCTAGCACCTTGGTTCACCACACCCAGATGCTACGAGTGTAACAAGCAGGATCCCCCTTGTTATGCTAGCACCTTGGTTCACCACACCCAGATGCTACGAGTGTAACAAGCAGGACCCCCCTTGTTATGCTAGCACCTTGGTTCACCACACCCAGATGCTACGAGTGTAACAAGCAGGACCCCCCTTGTTATGCTAGCACCTTGGTTCACCACACCCAGACGCTATGAGTGTAACAAGCAGGGCCCCCCTTGTTATGCTAGCACCTTGGTTCACCACACCCAGACGCTACGAGTGTAACAAGCAGGGCCCCCCTTGTTATGCTAGCACCTTGGTTCCAGGTGCTAAGAGTGTAACAAATAGGGGCCCCCTTGTCATGCTAGCACCTTGGTTCACCACACCCAGACGCTACGAGTGTAACAAGCAGGGCCCCCCTTGTTAGGCTAGCACCTTGGTTCACCACACCCAGACACTACAAGTGTAACAAGCAGGACCCCCTTGTTATGCTAGCACCTTGGTTCACCACACCCAGACGCTACGAGTGTAACAAGCAGGGCCCCCCTTGTTATGCTAGCACCTTGGTTCACCACACCCAGACGCTACGAGTGTAACAAGCAGGACCCCCCTTGTTATGCTAGCACCTTGGTTCACCACACCCAGATGCTACAAGTGTAACAAGCAGGACCCCCCTTGTTATGCTAGCACCTTGGTTCACCACACCCAGACGCTACGAGTGTAACAAGCAGGGCCCCCCTTGTTATGCTAGCACCTTGGTTCACCACACCCAGACGCTACGAGTGTAACAAGCAGGACCCCCCTTGTTATGCTAGCACCTTGGTTCACCACACCCAGACGCTACGAGTGTAACAAGCAGGACCCCCCTTGTTATGCTAGCACCTTGGTTCACCTCACCCAGACATAAGGCACCTCACTTTGTACATAATATTTACCTCTTCTAGCTCTCCCCCCTCTCATCTTCACCTCTGTGTCCTCAGTACATGTATTATGTATGATCTTAAGCTATAAGAACAAGTGTGAAGACATTAGTCCAGTCTTAAACTGCTGGCTAATGTGGGTGTGTGAGACGTGGGTGTGTGAGACGTGGGTGTGTGAGACGTGGGTGTGTGAGACGTGGGTGTGTGAGACGTGGGTGTGTGAGACGTGGGTGTGTGAGATGTGGGTGTGTGAGACGTGGGTGTGTGAGACGTGGGTGTGTGAGACGTGGGTGTGTGAGACGTGGGTGTGTGAGACGTGGGTGTGTGAGACGTGGGTGTGTGAGACGTGGGTGTGTGAGACGTGGGTGTGTGAGACGTGGGTGTGTGAGACGTGGGTGTGTGAGACGTGGGTGTGTGAGACGTGGGTGTGTGAGACGTGGGTGTGTGAGACGTGGGTGTGTGAGACGTGGGTGTGTGAGACGTGGGTGTGTGTGACGTGGGTGTGTGTGACGTGGGTGTGTGTGACGTGGGTGTGTGTGACGTGGGTGTGTGTGACGTGGGTGTGTGTGACGTGGGTGTGTGTGACGTGGGTGTGTGTGACGTGGGTGTGTGTGACGTGTGTGTGTGTGACGTGGGTGTGTGTGACGTGGGTGTGTGAGACGTGGGCGTGTGAGACGTGGGCGTGTGAGACGTGGGTGTGTGAGACGTGGGTGTGTGAGACGTGGGTGTGTGAGACGTGGGTGTGTGAGACGTGGGCGTGTGAGACGTGGGTGTGTGAGACGTGGGTGTGTAAGACGTGGGTGTGTGAGACGTGGGTGTGTGAGACGTGGGTGTGTGAGACGTGGGTGTGTAAGACGTGGATGTGTGAGACGTGGGTGTGTGAGACGTGGGTGTGTGAGACGTGGGTGTGTGAGACGTGGGTGTGTAAGACGTGGGTGTGTGAGACGTGGGTGTGTGAGACGTGGGTGTGTGAGACGTAGGTGTGTGAGACGTGGGTGTGTGAGACGTGGGTGTGTGAGACGTGGGTGTGTGAGACATGGGTGTGTGAGACGTAGGTGTGCAAGACGTGGGTGTGTGAGACATGGGTGTGTGAGACGTGGGTGTGTGAGACGTGGGTGTGTGAGACGTGGGTGTGTGAGACGTGGGTGTGTGAGACGTGGGTGTGTGAGACGTGGGTGTGTGAGACGTGGGTGTGCGAGACGTGGGTGTGTGAGACGTGGGTGTGCGAGACGTGGGTGTGCGAGACGTGGGTGTGTGAGACGTGGGTGTGCGAGACGTGGGTGTGCGAGACGTGGGTGTGTGAGACGTGGGTGTGTGAGACGTGGGTGTGCGAGACGTGGGTGTGTGAGACGTGGGTGTGTGAGACGTGGGTGTGTGAGACGTGGGTGTGTGAGACGTGGGTGTGTGAGACGTGGGTGTGTGAGACGTGGGTGTGTGAGAGCAAATATCCTAGTATAAAACAGCCTGGTTGGTAAGGCTTCCAACTGGGAAGCTATTGCTGCTTGGACTCTGCAATTTGTGTTGAACTGCGTACGGCTAGAAGAAACAGCCTGGTTGATCTGGCTTTCAGTTGGAGGTCTGGTCTGGGACCGGACCGTGTAATGCTCTTGTCTCTGAAATACCGGTGTGACGCGAGTGAAACATTCCCATATGATGCAGGTTTCTGTTTTAGTGATATCCTGACCTTGTACATAGTTACAACCTTGAAGTGTCGGCCTCGAGTGAGTGACAGAAGGTGACACTCGACCTGGGTGTCGACACTTCCTTCAACATCAGTCATCACTTCAGAATAATTTCTCTCAATTGAGAATATGGAGGTGAGGCATATTACCTCACCCAGTCACATGTTTACTGCTGCTCCTGCCTCTCTTTTTGCTCCTGTCTCTCTCTGTGCTCCTGCCTCTCTCTGTGCTCCTGCCTCTCTGTGTGCTCCTGCCTCTCTCTGTGCTCCTGCCTCTCTCTGTGCTCCTGCCTCTGTGCTCCTGCCTCTCTCTGTGCTCCTGCCTCTCTCTGTGCTCCTGCCTCTCTCTGTGCTCCTGCCTCTCTCTGTGCTTCTGCCTCTCTCTGTGCTCCTGCCTCTCTCTGTGCTCCTGCCTCTCTCTGTGCTCCTGCCTCTCTCTGTGCTCCTGCCTCTCTGTGTGCTCCTGCCTCTCTGTGTGCTCATGCCTCTCTCTGTGCTCCTGCCTCTGTGCTCCTGCCTCTCTCTGTGCTCCTGCCTCTCTCTGTGCTCCTGCCTCTCTCTGTGCTCCTGCCTCTCTCTGTGCTCCTGCCTCTCTCTGTGCTCCTGCCTCTCTCTGTGCTCCTGCCTCTCTCTGTGCTCCTGCCTCTCTCTGTGCTCCTGCCTCTCTCTGTGCTCCTGCCTCTCTCTGTGCTCTTGCCTCTCTCTGTGCTTCTGCCTCTCTCTGTGCTCCTGCCTCTCTCTGTGCTCCTGCCTCTCTGTGTGCTCCTGCCTCTCTGTGTGCTCATGCCTCTCTCTGTGCTCCTGCCTCTCTCTGTGCTCCTGCCTCTGTGCTCCTGCCTCTCTCTGTGCTCCTGCCTCTCTCTGTGCTCTTGCCTCTCTCTGTGCTCCTGCCTCTCTCTGTGCTCTTGCCTCTCTCTGTGCTCCTGCCTCTCTCTGTGCTCCTGCCTCTCTCTGTACTCCTGCCTCTCTCTGTGCCCCTGCCTCTCTCTGTGCTCCTGCCTCTCTCTGTGCTCCTGCCTCTCTCTGTGCTCCTGCATCTCTCTGTGCTCCTGCCTCTCTCTGTGCTCCTGCCTCTCTCTGTGCTCCTGCCTCTCTGTGTGCTCCTGCCTCTCTGTGTGCTCATGCCTCTCTCTGTGCTCCTGCCTCTCTCTGTGCTCCTGCCTCTGTGCTCCTGCCTCTCTCTGTGCTCCTGCCTCTCTCTGTGCTCTTGCCTCTCTCTGTGCTCCTGCCTCTCTCTGTGCTCTTGCCTCTCTCTGTGCTCCTGCCTCTCTCTGTGCTCCTGCCTCTCTCTGTACTCCTGCCTCTCTCTGTGCCCCTGCCTCTCTCTGTGCTCCTGCCTCTCTCTGTGCTCCTGCCTCTCTCTGTGCTCCTGCATCTCTCTGTGCTCCTGCCTCTCTCTGTGCTCTTGCCTCTCTCTGTGCTCCTGCCTCTCTCTGTGCTCTTGCCTCTCTCTGTGCTCCTGCCTCTCTCTGTGCTCCTGCCTCTCTGTGTGCTCATGCCTCTCTCTGTGCTCCTGCCTCTCTCTGTGCTCCTGCCTCTCTGTGTGCTCATGCCTCTCTCTGTGCTCCTGCCTCTCTCTGTGCTCCTGCCTCTCTCTGTGCTCCTGCCTCTCTCTGTGCTCCTGCCTCTCTGTGTGCTCATGCCTCTCTCTGTGCTCCTGCCTCTCTCTGTGCTCCTGCCTCTGTGCTCCTGCCTCTCTCTGTGCTCCTGCCTCTCTCTGTGCTCTTGCCTCTCTCTGTGCTCCTGCCTCTCTCTGTGCTCCTGCCTCTCTCTGTGCTCCTGCCTCTCTCTGTGCTCCTGCCTCTCTCTGTGCTCCTGCCTCTCTCTGTGCTCCTGCCTCTCTCTGTGCTCCTGCCTCTCTCTGTGCTCCTGCCTCTCTCTGTGCTCCTGCCTCTCTCTCTGCTCCTGCCTCTCTTTTTGCTCCTGTCTCTCTCTGTGCTCCTACCTCTGTCTGTGCTACTGCCTCTGTCTGTGCTCCTGCCTCTGTCTGTGCTCCTGCCCCCTCTCTGTGCTCCTGCCTCTCTCTGTGCTCCTGCCTCTCTCTGTGCTCCTGCCTCTCTCTGTGCTCCTGCCTCTGTCTGTGCTCCTGCCCCCTCTCTGTGCTCCTGCCTCTCTCTGTGCTCTTGCCTCTCTCTGTGCTCCTGCCTCTCTCTGTGCTCCTGCCTCTCTCTGTGCTCCTGCCTCTCTCTGTGCTCCTGCCTCTCTCTGTGCTCCTGCCTCTCTCTGTGCTCCTGCCTCTCTCTGTGCTCCTGCCTCTCTCTGTGCTCCTGCCCCCTCTCAGTGCTCCTGCCTCTCTCTGTGCTCCTGCCTCTCTCTGTGCTCCTGCCCCCTCTCAGTGCTCCTGCCTCTCTCTGTGTTCCTGCCTCTCTCTGTGTTCCTGCCTCTCTCTGTGCTCTTGTCCACGGCGTTGGCTTTTTGATTTTTTTCCTTGTATACTCAGTGACTTTCATCGTGTGGAGGTGGATCAGAGATGGGTGGTCGTGTGGAGGGGTATCAGAGATGGGTGGTCGTGTGAAGGGGTATCAGAGATGGGTGGTCGTGTGGAAGGGTATCAGAGATGGGTGGTCGTGTGCAGGTGGATCAGAGATGGGTGGTCGTGTGGAGGTGGATCAGAGATGGGTGGTCGTGTGGAGGGGTATCAGAGATGGGTGGTCGTGTGAAGGGGTATCAGAGATGGGTGGTCGTGTTGAGATGGATCAGAGATGGGTGGTCGTGTGGAGGGGTATCAGAAATGGGTGGTCGTATGGAGGGGTATCAGAGATGGGTGGTCGTGTGGAGGGGTATCAGAGACGGGTGGTCGTGTGGAGGGGGATCAGAGATGGGTGGTCGTGTGGAGAGGTATCAGAGGTGGGTGGTCGTGTGGAGGGGTATCAGAGATGGGTGGTCGTGTGGAGGGGTATCAGAGATGGGTGGTCGTGTGAAGGGGTATCAGAGATGGGTGGTCGTGTGGAAGGGTATCAGAGATGGGTGGTCGTGTGCAGGTGGATCAGAGATGGGTGGTCGTGTGGAGGTGGATCAGAGATGGGTGGTCGTGTGGAAGGGTATCAGAGATGGGTGGTCGTGTGAAGGGGTATCAGAGATGGGTGGTCGTGTGGAAGGGTATCAGAGATGGGTGGTCGTGTGAAGGGGTATCAGAGATGGGTGGTCGTGTGGAAGGGTATCAGAGATGGGTGGTCGTGTGCAGGTGGATCAGAGATGGGTGGTCGTGTGGAGGTGGATCAGAGATGGGTGGTCGTGTGGAGGGGTATCAGAGATGGGTGGTCGTGTGAAGGGGTATCAGATATGGGTGGTCGTGTTGAGATGGATCAGAGATGGGTGGTCGTGTGGAGGGGTATCAGAAATGGGTGGTCGTATGGAGGGGTATCAGAGATGGGTGGTCGTGTGGAGGGGTATCAGAGACGGGTGGTCGTGTGGAGGGGGATCAGAGATGGGTGGTCGTGTGGAGAGGTATCAGAGGTGGGTGGTCGTGTGGAGGGGTATCAGAGATGGGTGGTCGTGTGGAGGGGTATCAGAGATGGGTGGTCTTGTGGAGGGGTATTAGAGATGGGTGGTCGTGTGGAGGGGTATCAGAGACGGGTGGTCGTGTGGAGGGGGATCAGAGATGGGTGGTCGTGTGGAAGTGGATCAGAAATGGGTGGTCGTGTGGAGGGGTATCAGAGATGGGTGGTCGTGTGGAGGGGTTTCAGAGATGGGTGGTCGTGGGGAGGGTGATCAGAGATGAGTGGTCGTGTGGAGGGGTATCAGAGATGGGTGGTCGTAGGGAGGGTGATCAGAGATGGGTGGTCGTGTGGAGGTGGATCAGAGATGGGTGGTCGTGTCTAAGGGTATCAGAGATCTGTGGTCGTGTGGAGGGGGATCAGAGATGGGTGGTCGTGGGGAGGTGTGGTGGGGGGTTCAAAGAGGGGGTGGTCGTGGGGAGGTGTGGAGGGGGGTTCAAAGACGGGGTGGTCGTGGGGAGGTGTGGAGGGGGGTTCAGTGACGGGGTGGTCGTGGGGAGGTGTGGAGGGGGGCTCAAGGACGGGGTGGTCGTGGGGAGGTGTGGAGGGGGCCTCAAAGACAGGGTGGTCGTGGGGAGGTGTGGAGGGGGGTTCAAAGACAGGGTGGTCGTGGGGAGGTGTGGAGGGGGGCTCAAAGACGGGGTGGTCGTGGGGAGGTGTGGAGGGGGGTTCAGTGACGGGGTGGTCGTGGGGAGGTGTGGAGGGTGGGCTCCAAGACGGGGTGGTCGTGGGGAGGTGTGGAGGGGGGCTCAAAGACGGGGTGGTCGTCGGGAGGTGTGGAGGCGGGTTCAAAGACTGGGTGGTCGTGGGAAGGTGTGGAGTGGGGTTCAAAACGGGGTGGTCGTACAATCTCTGACGACCGGTCCTGGCTAGCTCCTCCTTACCTCGCTTACTCACCTTAAACATGTACCTTAACACTCTTCCCTTAACATGTACCTTAACACTCTTCCCTTAACATGTACCTTACCACTCTTCCCTTAACATGTACCTTAACACTCTTCCCTTAACATGTACCTTAACACTCTTCCCTTAACATGTGGTGTGGAGGGGGCCTCAAAGACAGGGTGGTCGTGGGGAGGTGTGGAGGGGGGTTCAAAGACAGGGTGGTCGTGGGGAGGTGTGGAGGGGGGTTCAAAGACGGGGTGGTCGTGGGGAGGTGTGGAGGGGGTTCAGTGACGGGGTGGTCGTGGGGAGGTGTGGAGGGTGGGCTCCAAGACGGGGTGGTCGTGGGGAGGTGTGGAGGGGGGCTCAAAGACGGGGTGGTCGTCGGGAGGTGTGGAGGCGGGTTCAAAGACTGGGTGGTCGTGGGAAGGTGTGGAGTGGGGTTCAAAACGGGGTGGTCGTACAATCTCTGACGACCGGTCCTGGCTAGCTCCTCCTTACCTCGCTTACTCACCTTAAACATGTACCTTAACACTCTTCCCTCAACATGTACCTTAACACTCTTCCCTTAACATGTACCTTAACACTCTTCCCTTAACATGTACCTTAACACTCTTCCCTTAACATGTACCTTAACACTCTTCCCTTAACATGTACCTTAACACTCTTCCCTTAACATGTACCTTAACACTCTTCCCTTAACATGTACCTTAACACTCTTCCCTTAACATGTACCTTAACACTCTTCCCTTAACATGCACCTTAACACCCTTCCCTTAACATGCACCTTAACACTCTTCCCTTAACATGCACCTTAACACTCTTCCCTTAACATGCACCTTAACACCCTTCCCTTAACATGCACCTTAACACTCTTCCCTTAACATGCACCTTAACACCCTTCCCTTAACATGCACCTTAACACTCTTCCCTTAACATGTACCTTAACACTCTTCCCTTAACATGTACCTTAACACTCTTCCCTTAACATGCACCTTAACACCCTTCCCTTAACATGCACCTTAACACTCTTCCCTTAACATGCACCTTAACACTCTTCCCTTAACATGCACCTTAACACTCTTCCCTTAACATGCACCTTAACACTCTTCCCTTAACATGCACCTTAACACTCTTCCCTTAACATGCACCTTAACACTCTTCCCTTAACATGCACCTTAACACTCTTCCCTTAACATGCACCTTAACACTCTTCCCTTAACATGCACCTTAACACTCTTCCCTTAACATGCACCTTAACACTCTTCCCTTAACATGTACCTTAACACTCTTCCCTTAACATGCACCTTAACACTCTTCCCTTAACATGCACCTTAACACTCTTCCCTTAACATGTACCTTAACACTCTTCCCTTAACATGTACCTTAACACTCTTCCCTTAACATGCACCTTAACACCCTTCCCTTAACATGCACCTTAACACTCTTCCCTTAACATGTACCTTAACACTCTTCCCTTAACATGTACCTTAACACTCTTCCCTTAACATGCACCTTAACACCCTTCCCTTAACATGCACCTTAACACTCTTCCCTTAACATGTACCTTAACACTCTTCCCTTAACATGTACCTTAACACTCTTCCCTTAACATGCACCTTAACACCCTTCCCTTAACATGTACCTTAACACTCTTCCCTTAACATGTACCTTAACACTCTTCCCTTAACATGTACCTTAACACTCTTCCCTTAACATGTACCTTAACACTCTTCCCTTAACATGCACCTTAACACCCTTCCCTTAACATGTACCTTAACACTCTTCCCTTAACATGCACCTTAACACTCTTCCCTTAACATGTACCTTAACACTCTTCCCTTAACATGTACCTTAACACTCTTCCCTTAACATGCACCTTAACACCCTTCCCTTAACATGCACCTTAACACTCTTCCCTTAACATGTACCTTAACACTCTTCCCTTAACATGTACCTTAACACTCTTCCCTTAACATGCACCTTAACACCCTTCCCTTAACATGTACCTTAACACTCTTCCCTTAACATGTACCTTAACACTCTTCCCTTAACATGTACCTTAACACTCTTCCCTTAACATGTACCTTAACACTCTTCCCTTAACATGCACCTTAACACCCTTCCCTTAACATGTACCTTAACACTCTTCCCTTAACATGCACCTTAACACTCTTCCCTTAACATGTACCTTAACACTCTTCCCTTAACATGTACCTTAACACTCTTCCCTTAACATGCACCTTAACACTCTTCCCTTAACATGCACCTTAACACTCTTCCCTTAACATGTACCTTAACACTCTTCCCTTAACATGCACCTTAACACTCTTCCCTTACGTAAACACCCATGTTAAACGCTAAGCTCAATCGGTAGCGCACTCAGCTCACATTCTGTGGTCTGTGGTTCAATCCCCGGTACGGGTGGAAATATTAGGACGTGTTTCCTTAAGACACCTGCTGTCATTGTTCACTTAGCAGTAAAATAGGTACTTTGGTGTTAGTGGACTGGTGTGGGTCGCATCCTGGGAAAAAACTGATCTAATTTGCCCGAAATGCTGTGCATAACAAGCGGCTTTCTATATAATAGTGTATCGTTGATGTCAGCTATTGTCTGTATACCTTGTACATGTACTTGTAGAAATAAGGATTATTACTATTTATAAATTGACTTCATACACACGCCAGTGAAGAGGTGGGGCCAGGAGCTGTGAATCTACCCTTGCAACCATAGCTAGGTGAGTATACATCTGCTGTTGCTGATACGTCAGTGACCTGCTAGAGGAAATTAAATCCACTGTATCACAGAGGAGGATGTGAGAGGAACAAGGAACAAAGGAGGATGTGAGAGGAACAAGGAACGGAGGAGGATGTGAGAGGAACAAGGAACGGAGGAGGATGTGAGAGGAACAAGGAACGGAGGAGGATGTGAGAGGAACAAGGAACGGAGGAGGATGTGAGAGGAACAAGGAACGGAGGAAGATGTGAGAGGAACAAGGAACGGAGGAGGATGTGAGAGGAACAAGGAACGGAGGAGGATGTGAGAGGAACAAGGAACGGAGGAAGATGTGAGAGGAACAAGGAACGGAGGAGGATGTGAGAGGAACAAGGAACGGAGGAGGATGTGAGAGGAACAAGGAACGGAGGAGGATGTGAGAGGAACAAGGAACGGAGGAAGATGTGAGAGGAACAAGGAACGGAGGAGGATGTGAGAGGAACAAGGAACGGAGGAGGATGTGAGAGGAACAAGGAACAAAGGAGGATGTGAGAGGAACAAGGAACGGAGGAGGATGTGAGAGGAACAAGGAACGGAGGAGGATGTGAGAGGAACAAGGAACGGAGGAGGATGTGAGAGGAACAAGGAACGGAGGAGGATGTGAGACGAACAAGGAACGGAGGAGGATGTGAGAGGAACAAGGAACGGAGGAGGATGTGAGAGGAACAAGGAATGGAGGAGGATGTGAGAGGAACAAGGAACGGAGGAAGATGTGAGAGGAACAAGGAACGGAGGAGGATGTGAGAGGAACAAGGAACGGAGGAGGATGTGAGAGGAACAAGGAACGGAGGAGGATGTGAGAGGAACAAGGAACGGAGGAGGATGTGAGAGGAACAAGGAACGGAGGAGGATGTGAGAGGAACAAGGAACGGAGGAGGATGTGAGAGGAACAAGGAACGGAGGAGGATGTGAGAGGAACAAGGAACGGAGGAGGATGTGAGAGGAACAAGGAACGGAGGAGGATGTGAGAGGAACAAGGAACGGAGGAAGATGTGAGAGGGACAAGGAACAAAGGAGGATGTGAGAGGAACAAGGAACGGAGGAGGATGTGAGAGGAACAAGGAACGGAGGAGGATGTGAGAGGAACAAGGAACGGAGGAGGATGTGAGAGGAACAAGGAACGGAGGAGGATGTGAGAGGAACAGGGAACGGAGGAAGATGTGAGAGGAACAAGGAACGGAGGAGGATGTGAGAGGAACAAGGAACGGAGGAGGATGTGAGAGGAACAAGGAACGGAGGAGGATGTGAGAGGAACAAGGAACGGAGGAGGATGTGAGAGGAACAAGGAACGGAGGAGGATGTGAGAGGAACAAGGAACGGAGGAGGATGTGAGAGGAACAAGGAACGGAGGAGGATGTGAGAGGAACAAGGAACGGAGGAGGATGTGAGAGGAACAAGGAACGGAGGAGGATGTGAGAGGAACAAGGAACGGAGGAGGATGTGAGAGGAACAAGGAACGGAGGAGGATGTGAGAGGAACAAGGAACGGAGGAGGATGTGAGAGGAACAAGGAACGGAGGAGGATGTGAGAGGAACAAGGAACGGAGGAGGATGTGAGAGGAACAAGGAACGGAGGAGGATGTGAGAGGAACAAGGAACGGAGGAGGATGTGAGAGGAACAAGGAACGGAGGAGGATGTGAGAGGAACAAGGAACGGAGGAGGATGTGAGAGGAACAAGGAACGGAGGAGGATGTGAGAGGAACAAGGAACGGAGGAGGATGTGAGAGGAACAAGGAAGCTGGCGGCCACAGCTCCGCTGTTACTTCAGTAAACTACGGACAGTGAGGAATGTGGCTATTAGAGTTCAATCGTCATTAATGCCAAGAGAATAGGGGAAGGAGTGAAAAAACCGGCTGTGGAACGTAGTCTGAGAAGAGACGGCATATAAAAGCATAAAGATCTCGGGGTGAGCATTACACCAAGCATATCGCCAAAAGCACATAACAACCACATACTTCTAACCACATAACTTCTAACAGTTAGTGGTTGAGAGATCCTGGTCCCTGCGGCCCGGTCTCAGACCAGGGCGCTTTAAAAGGGAAATGAAACAGGATAGAAGTCAAGAAACACACAAGATGTTTGTAAATATAGATGTATATAATTGACGTGTTATCTTACATGTGTGCAAGATAGAGTATATCAGGAGTCCTGGCAGAGTGCAACGCGTTCGACAGTCTGAAAGTAAATAACATACGCAGGTTTAAGAGTGGAAACGATCGGGCATTGAGAGCCCAGGAATTAGTAAAGCCGGTTTACAGTAAAGGTGAGAACTGGAGCTGTGATTGGTATCCCTGCAGACACAACTAGGTGAGTACATTTACTCTGCTGTGGTAGTTGAGTGTTGCAGGCCGCTGCAGCAGCAACAATAATAAAAGTACCAGAGGTAGCTACAACAGCAGTAGTAGCAGAAGCAACAACAGCAGTAGTAGCAGAAGCAACAACAGCAGTAGTAGCAGAAGCTACAACAGCAGTAGTAGCAGAAGCAACAACAGCAGTAGTAGCAGAAGCAACAACAGCAGTTGTAGGAGAAGCAACAACAACAATAGTAGCAGAAGCAACAACAGCAGTAGTAGCAGAAGCAACAACAGCAGTAGTAGCAGAAGCAACAACAGCAGTAGTAGCAGAAGCAACAACAGCAGTAGTAGGAGAAGCAACAACAGCAGTAGTAGCAGAAGCAACAACAGCAGTAGTAGCAGAAGCAACAACAGCAGTAGTAGCAGAAGCAACAGCAGCAGTAGTAGCAGAAGCAACAACAGCAGTAGTAGCAGAAGCAACAACAGCAGTAGTAACAGAAGCAACAACAGTAGCAGAAGCAACAACAGCAGTAGTAACAGAAGCAACAACAGTAGCAGAAGCAACAACAGTAGCAGAAGCAACAACAGTAGCAGAAGCAAAAACAGCAGTAGTAACAGAAGCAACAACAGTAGCAGAAGCAACAACAGTAGCAGAAGCAACAACAGCAGTAGTAGCAGAAGCAACAACAGCAGTAGCAGAAGCAACAACAGCAGTAGTAACAGAAGCAACAACAGCAGTAGTAGCAGAAGCAACAACAGCAGTAGTAACAGAAGCAACAACAGCAGTAGTAACAGAAGCAACAACAGCAGTAGCAGAAGCAACAACAGCAGTAGTAACAGAAGCAACAACAGTAGCAGAAGCAACAACAGCAGTAGTAACAGAAGCAACAACAGCAGTAGTAGCAGAAGCAACAACAGCAGTAGTAGCAGAAGCAACAACAGCAGTAGTAGCAGAAGCAACAACAGCAGTAGTAACAGAAGCAACAACAGCAGTTGTAACAGAAGCAACAACAGCAGTAGTAGCAGAAGCAACAACAGCAGTAGTAGCAGAAGCAACAACAGTAGCAGAAGCAACAACAGCAGTAGTAGCAGAAGCAACAACAGCAGTAGTAGCAGAAGCAACAACACCAGTAGTAGCAGAAGCAACAACAGCAGTAGTAGCAGAAGCAACAACAGCAGTAGTAGCAGAAGCAACAACAGCAGTAGTAACAGAAGCTACAACAGCAGTAGTAACAGAAGCAACAACAGCAGTAGTAGCAGAAGCAACAACAGCAGTAGTAGCAGAAGCAACAACAGCAGTAGTAGCAGAAGCAACAACAGCAGCAGTAGCAGAAGCAACAACAGCAGTAGTAGCAGAAGCAACAACAGCAGTAGTAGCAGAAGCAACAACAGCAGTAGTAGCAGAAGCAACAACAGCAGTAGTAGCAGAAGCAACAACAGCAGTAGTAGCAGAAGCAACAACAGCAGTAGTAGCAGAAGCAACAACAGCAGTAGTAGCAGAAGCAACAACAGCAGTAGTAGCAGAAGCAACAACAGCAGTAGTAGCAGAAGCAACAACAGCAGTAGTAACAGAAGCAACAACAGCAGTAGTAACAGAAGCAACAACAGCAGTAGTAGCAGAAGCAACAACAGCAGTAGTAGCAGAAGCAACAACAGCAGTAGTAACAGAAGCAACAACAGCAGTAGTAGCAGAAGCAACAACAGCAGTAGTAGCAGAAGCAACAACAGCAGTAGTAACAGAAGCAACAACAGCAGTAGTAGCAGAAGCAACAACAGCAGTAGTAGCAGAAGCAACAACAGCAGTAGTAACAGAAGCAACAACAGCAGTAGTAGCAGAAGCAACAACAGCAGTAGTAGCAGAAGCAACAACAGTAGCAGAAGCAACAACAGTAGCAGAAGTAACAACAGTAGCAGAAGCAACAACAGCAGTAGTAGCAGAAGCAACAACAGCAGTAGTAACAGAAGCAACAACAGCAGTAGTAACAGAAGCAACAACAGCAGTAGTAGCAGAAGCAACAACAGCAGTAGTAGCAGAAGCAACAACAGCAGTAGTAGCAGAAGCAACAACAGCAGTAGTAGCAGAAGCAACAACAGCAGTAGTAGCAGAAGCAACAACAGCAGTAGTAACAGAAGCAACAACAGCAGTAGTAACAGAAGCAACAACAGCAGTAGTAGCAGAAGCAACAACAGCAGTAGTAACAGAAGCAACAACAGCAGTAGTAACAGAAGCAACAACAGCAGTAGTAGCAGAAGCAACAACAGCAGTAGTAGCAGAAGCAACAACAGTAGCAGAAGCACCAATAGCAGTAGTAGCAGAAGCAACAACAGCAGTAGTAGCAGAAGCAACAACAGCAGTAGTAGCAGAAGCAACAACAGTAGCAGAAGCAACAACAGCAGTAGTAGCAGAAGCAACAACAGCAGTAGTAGCAGAAGCAACAACAGCAGTAGTAGCAGAAGCAACAACAGCAGTAGTAGCAGAAGCAACAACAGTAGCAGAAGCAACAACAGCAGTAGTAGCAGAAGCAACAACAGCAGTAGTAGCAGAAGCAACAACAGTATCAGAAGCAACAACAGCAGTAGTAGCAACAACAACAGCAGTAGTAGCAGAAGCAACAACAGCAGTAGTAGCAGAAGCAACAACAGCAGTAGTAGCAGAAGCAACAACAGCAGCAGTAGCAGAAGCAACAACAGTAGCAGAAGCAACAACAGCAGTAGTAGCAGAAGCAACAACAGCAGTAGTAGCAGAAGCAACAACAGCAGCAGTAGCAGAAGCAACAACAGTATCAGAAGCAACAACAGCAGTAGTAGCAGAAGCAACAACAGCAGTAGTAGCAACAACAACAGCAGTAGTAGCAGAAGCAACAACAGCAGTAGTAGCAGCAACAAAGCAGTAGTATCAGAAGCAACAACAGCAGTAGTAGCAGAAGCAACAACAGCAGCAGTAGCAGAAGCAACAACAGTAGCAGAAGCAACAACAGCAGTAGTAGCAGAAGCAACAACAGCAGTAGTAGCAGAAGCAACAACAGCAGCAGTAGCAGAAGCAACAACAGTATCAGAAGCAACAACAGCAGTAGTAGCAGAAGCAACAACAGCAGTAGTAGCAACAACAACAGCAGTAGTAGCAGAAGCAACAACAGCAGTAGTAGCAGAAGCAACAACAGCAGTAGTAGCAGAAGCAACAACAGCAGCAGTAGCAGAAGCAACAACAGTAGCAGAAGCAACAACAGCAGTAGTAGCAGAAGCAACAACAGCAGTAGTAGCAGAAGCAACAACAGCAGCAGTAGCAGAAGCAACAACAGTATCAGAAGCAACAACAGCAGTAGTAGCAGAAGCAACAACAGTATCAGAAGCAACAACAGCAGTAGTAGCAGAAGCAACAACAGTATCAGAAGCAACAACAGCAGTAGTAGCAACAACAACAGCAGTAGTAGCAGAAGCAACAACAGCAGTAGTAGCAGAAGCAACAGCAGCAGCAGTAGCAGAAGCAACAACAACAATAACAGTAGTTGCAACAGAAGTAGCAACAATAGCAGTAGTAGCAGTAGCAGTAGTAGCAATAACAGTAGCAGTAGTAGCAACAATAGCAGCAGCAGCAGCAGCAGCATGGAGAGGTGTGGAATCGGCGCCAGGGTACAGAGGTGCCTGAGGATGGTGAGTCACCACACACACCATGGTAGGGTGCTGCCTGACACCTTGCCAGCTAACACTCCCTTCCCCAGCACACATTCTTATCCCTCATTCTCTCCATCGTCCTTCCTGCTCCTAACACTTCCCCTTCCTCCTAGATCTTGACTCCCTCCCTCACCATCAACACTATGATTATTCCATCAGTGTTGTGTATTCACGTACAGAATCAGACAGGAGGGTATGTACCTGGCATTGAACTAGTCACACTCACACACGACGTCCGTCTACCCTGACTGTCTGTGTAGCATCCTCGTGTAACACTTGGGGTATCTTTATTGTGGAAACGTTTCGCCACACAGTGGCTTCATCAGTTCAGTACAAACAAGAATGATGAAGACCAGAGGAAGTTTGAGGTAATCAGTCACTCAGTCGATTACATCGTCTCCAGGTTGAGGGACTGATTACCTCAAGCTCCTTCTGCTCTTCACCATTCTTCTTTGTATAGGACTGATGAAGCCACTGTGTGGGCGAAACGTTTTCACAATAAAAATGCCCAAGTGTTGCACACGTGTTTAATTCTTCAACTCGTCAGTTCTCTAAACCATTTATCTGGAGGCACCCTCGTAGCCATCCTCTGGAGGCACCCTCGTAGCCATCCTCTGGAGGCACCCTCGTAGCCATCCTCTGGAGGCACCCTCGTAGCCATCCTCTGGAGGCACCCTCGTAGCCATCCTCTGGAGGCACCCTCGTAGCCATCCTCTGGATGCACCCTCGTAGCCATCCTCTGGAGGCATCCTAGTAGCCATCCTCTGGAGGCACCCTCGTAGCCATCCTCTGGAGCCACCCTCGTAGCCATCCTCTGGAGGCACCCTCGTAGCCATCCTCTGGAGGCACCCTCGTAGCCATCCTCTGGAGGCACCCTCGTAGCCATCCTCTGGAGGCACCCTCGTAGCCATCCTCTGGAGGCACCCTCGTAGCCATCCTCTGGAGGCACCCTCGTAGCCATCCTCTGGAGGCACCCTCGTAGCCATCCTCTGGAGGCACCCTCGTAGCCATCCTCTGGAGGCACCCTCGTAGCCATCCTCTGGAGGCACCCTCGTAGCCATCCTCTGGAGGCACCCTCGTAGCCATCCTCAGGAGGCACCCTCGTAGCCATCCTCTGGAGGCACCCTCGTAGCCATCCTCTGGAGGCACCCTCGTAGCCATCCTCTGGAGGCACCCTCGTAGCCATCCTCTGGAGGCACCCTCGTAGCCATCCTCTGGAGGCACCCTCGTAGCCATCCTCTGGAGGCACCCTCGTAGCCATCCTCTGGAGGCACCCTCGTAGCCATCCTCTGGAGGCACCCTCGTAGCCATCCTCTGGAGGCACCCTCGTAGCCATCCTCTGGAGGCACCCTCGTAGCCATCCTCTGGAGGCACCCTCAGCCATCCTCTGGAGGCACCCTCGTAGCCATCCTCTGGAGGCACACTCAGCCATCCTCTGGAGGCACCCTCGTAGCCATCCTCTGGAGGTACCCTCGTAGCCATCCTCTGGAGGCACCCTCGTAGCCATCCTCTGGAGGCACCCTCGTAGCCATCCTCTGGAGGCACCCTCAGCCATCCTCTGGAGGCACCCTCGTAGCCATCCTCTGGAGGCACACTCAGCCATCCTCTGGAGGCACCCTCGTAGCCATCCTCTGGAGGCACCCTCGTAGCCATCCTCTGGAGGCACCCTCGTAGCCATCCTCTGGAGGCACCCTCAGCCATCCTCTGGAGGCACCCTCGTAGCCATCCTCTGGAGGCACCCTCGTAGCCATCCTCTGGAAGCACCCTCGTAGCCATCCTCTGGAGGCACCCTCAGCCATCCTCTGGAGGCACCCTCAGCCATCCTCTGGAGGCACCCTCAGCCATCCTCTGGAGGCACCCTCGTAGCCATCCTCTGGAGGCACCCTCAGCCATCCTCTGGAGGCACCCTCGTAGCCATCCTCTGGAGGCACCCTCAGCCATCCTCTGGAGGCAACCTCATAGCCATCCTCTGGAGGCAACCTCATAGCCATCCTCTGGAGGCACCCTCGTAGCCATCCTCTGGAGGCACCCTCGTAGCCATCCTCTGGAGGCACCCTCGTAGCCATCCTATGGAGGCACCCTCGTAGCCATCCTCTGGAGGCACCCTCGTAGCCATCCTCTGGAGGCGCCCTCGTAGCCATCCTCTGGAGGCACCCTCGTAGCCATCCTCTGGAGGCACCCTCGTAGCCATCCTCTGGAGGCACCCTCGTAGCCATCCTCTGGAGGCACCATCATAGCCATCCTCTGGAGGCACCCTCGTAGCCATCCTCTGGAGGAACCCTCAGCCATACTCTGGAGGCACCCTCGTAGCCATCCTCTGGAGGCAC
Organism: Cherax quadricarinatus; assembly: GCF_038502225.1. NCBI lineage: Eukaryota > Metazoa > Arthropoda > Malacostraca > Decapoda > Parastacidae > Cherax > Cherax quadricarinatus. The sequence continues at coordinate 23,651,571 of NC_091299.1, forward strand.
CCTCAGCCATCCTCTGGAGGCACCCTCGTAGCCATCCTCTGGAGGCACCCTCGTAGCCATCCTCTGGAGGCACCCTCGTAGCCATCCTCTGGAGGCACCCTCGTAGCCATCCTCTGGAGGCACCCTCGTAGCCATCCTCTGGAGGCACTCTCGTAGCCATCCTCTGGAGGCACCCTCATAGCCATCCTCTGGAGGCACCCTCGTAGCCATCCTCTGGAGGCACCCTCGTAGCCATCCTCTGGAGGCACCCTCGTAGCCATCCTCTGGAGGCACCCTCGTAGCCATCCTCTGGAGGTACCCTTGTAGCCATCCTCTGGAAGCACCCTCATAGCCATCCTCTGGAGGTACCCTCATAGCCATCCTCTGGAGGTACCCTCGTAGCCATCCTCTGGAGGTACTCTCGTAGCCATCCTCTGGAGGTACCCTCGTAGCCATCCTCTGGAGGCACCCTCGTAGTCATCCTATGGAGGTACCCTCGTAGCCATCCTCTGGAGGTACCCTCGTAGCCATCCTCTGGAGATACCCTCGTAGCCATCCTCTGGAGGTACCCTCGTAGCCATCCTCTGGAGGCACCCTCGTAGCCATCCTCTGGAGGTACTCTCGTAGCCATCCTCTGGAGTTACCCTCGTAGCCATCCTCTGGAGATACCCTCGTAGCCATCCTCTGGAGATACCCTCGCAGCCATCCTCTTGAGGCACCCTCGTAGCCATCCTCTTTAGGCACCCTCGTAGCCATCCTCTTTAGGCACCCTCGTAGCCATCCTCTGGAGGTACCCTCGTAGCCATCCTCTGGAGGTACCCTCGTAGCCATCCTCTGGAGATACCCTCGTAGCCATCCTCTGGAGGCACCCTTGTAGCCATCCTCTGGAGGCACCCTCGTAGCCATCCTCTGGAGGCACCCTCGTAGCCATCCTCTGGAGGCACCCTCAGCCATCCTCTGGAGGCACCCTCGTAGCCATCCTCTGGAGGCACCCTCGTAGCCATCCTCTGGAGGCACCCTCGTAGAAATCCTCTGGAGGCACCTTCAGCCATCCTCTGGAGGCACCCTCAGCCATCCTCTGGAGGCACCCTCGTAGCCATCCTCTGGAGGCACCCTCAGCCATCCTCTGGAGGCACCCTCGTAGCCATCCTCTGGAGGCACCCTCAGCCATCCTCTGGAGGCACCCTCGTAGCCATCCTCTGGAGGCACCCTCAGCCATCCTCTGGAGGCAACCTCATAGCCATCCTCTGGAGGCACCCTCGTAGCCATCCTCTGGAGGCACCCTCGTAGCCATCCTCTGGAGGCACCCTCGTAGCCATCCTATGGAGGCACCCTCGTAGCCATCCTCTGGAGGCACCCTCGTAGCCATCCTCTGGAGGCGCCCTCGTAGCCATCCTCTGGAGGCACCCTCGTAGCCATCCTCTGGAGGCACCCTCGTAGCCATCCTCTGGAGGCACCCTCGTAGCCATCCTCTGGAGGCACCCTCGTAGCCATCCTCTGGAGGCACCCTCGTAGCCATCCTCTGGAGGCACCCTCATAGCCATCCTCTGGAGGCACCCTCGTGGCCATCCTCTGGAAGCACCCTCGTAGCCATCCTCTGGAGGCACCCTCGTAGCCATCCTCTGGAGGCACCCTCGTAGCCATCCTCTGGAGGTACCCTCGTAGCCATCCTTTGGAAGCACCCTCATAGCCATCCTCTGGAGGTACCCTCATAGCCATCCTCTGGAGGTACTCTCGTAGCCATCCTCTGGAGGTACCCTCGTAGCCATCCTCTGGAGGCACCCTCGTAGTCATCCTATGGAGGTACCCTCGTAGCCATCCTCTGGAGGTACCCTCGTAGCCATCCTCTGGAGATACCCTCGTAGCCATCCTCTGGAGGTACCCTCATAGCCATCCTCTGGAGGCACCCTCGTAGCCATCCTCTGGAGGTACCCTCGTAGCCATTCTCTGGAGTTACCCTCGTAGCCATCCTCTGGAGATACCCTCGTAGCCATCCTCTGGAGACACCCTCGTAGCCATCCTCTTGAGGCACCCTCGTAGCCATCCTCTTTAGGCACCCTCGTAGCCATCCTCTGGAGGTACCCTCGTAGCCATCCTCTGGAGGTACCCTCGTAGCCATCCTCTGGAGATACCCTCGTAGCCATCCTCTGGAGGCACCCTTGTAGCCATTCTCTGGAGGCACTCTCGTAGCCATCCTCTTGAGGCACCCTCGTAGCCATCCTCTGGAGGCACCCTCGTAGCCATCCTCTGGATGGTAGCGGGACAATATGTGCTTATATGTATATGTTGAGCGAATGCGTGGGGAGTTTTGAACCAAGTGTGAGAGTACTTGTGGTTAGGGATTTCAATGCTAAAATGGGTAGAAATGTTGTGGAGGGAGTAGTAGGTAAATTTGGGGTGCCAGGGGTAAATGAAAATGGGGAGCCTTTAATTGAGCTATGTGTAGAAAGAGGTTTGGTAGTAAGTAATACATATTTTATGAAAAAGAGGATAAGTATACAAGGTATGATATAGCACGTAATGAAAGTAGTTTGTTAGATTATATATTGGTGGATAAAAGGTTGATAGGTAGGCTCCAGGATGTACATGTTTATAGAGGGGCAACTGATACATCAGATCATTATTTAGTTGTAGCTACAGTTAGAGTAAGAGGTAGATGGGAAAAGAGGAAAATGGCAACAAGTAAGAGAGGTGAAAGTGTATAAACTAAGGGAGGATGAAGTTAGGGTGAGATATAAGCAACTATTGGCAGAAAGGTGGACTGGTGCAAGTATGAGTAGTGGGGGGATTGAAGAGGGCTGGAATATTTTTAAAAATGCAGTATTAGAATGTGAGGCAGAAGTTTGTGGTTATAGGAGGGTGGGTGCAGGAGGAAAGAGGAGTGATTGGTGGAATGATGAGGTAAAGGGTGTGATAAACGAGAAGAAGGTAGCTTATGAGAGGTTTTTACAAAGCAAAAGTGTTATAAGAAGAGCAGAGTATATGGAGAGTAAAAGAAAGGTGAAGAGAGTGGTGAGAAGGTGCAAAAGGAGAGCAGATGATACAGTGGGAGAGGCACTATCAAGAAATTTTGATGAAAATTAGAAAAAAATTTGGAGTGAGATAAACCACTGCCCACTCATTTTCCTTTGTTCTAGCCAAGGTGGAGGCCCTGCTAGTATCAAAGCACTGCCCACTCATTATTCTAGTTACTAGGACAGGTAGAGGACCTGGTGGTATCGAACCACTTCCCACTCATTTTCCTGGGTACTAGCCAAGTCTAGGGAACAAATGGATTTGTCAGTTAAAAACAGAGTAGGGGAGTTAGTTGATGGGGAGATGGAGGTATTAGGTAGATGGCAGGAATATTTTGAGGAACTTTTAAATGCTGATGAAGAAAGGGAGGACGTAATTTCATGCACTGGCTAGGGAGGTACAACATATTTTAGGAGTGAAGAAGAGCAGGATGTGAGTGTGGGGGAGGTGCATGAGGCATTACGTAGAATGAAAGGGGGTAAAGCAGCTGGAACTGATGGGATCATGGCAGAAATGTTAATAAAAGCAGGGGGGGGGGATGTAGTGTTGAAGTGGTTGGTATTTTTGTTTAATAAATGTATGAAAGAGGGGAAGGTACTTAGGGATTGGCAGAGAGCATGTATAGTTCCTTCATATAAAGGGAAGGAGGACAAAAGAGACAGTCAAAATTATAGAGGAATAAGTTTACTGAGTATACCAGGAAAAGTGTACGGTAGGGTTATTATTGAAAGAATTAGAGGTAAGACAGAGAGTAGGATTGCAGATGAGCAAGGAGGTTTCAGAGTGGGTAGGGGATGTGTAGATCAAGTGTTTGCATTGAAGCATATATGTGAACAGTATTCAGATAAAGGTAGGGAAGTTTTCATGGCATTTATGGATTTAGAAAAGGCATATGATAGAGTGGATAGAGGAGCAATGTGGCAGATATTGCAAATATATGGAATAGGTAGTAAGTTACTAAATGTTGTAAAGAGTTTGATGAGGATAGTGAGGCTCAGGTTAGGGTGTGTAGAAGAGAGGGAGAATACTTCCCGGTAAAAGTAGGTCTTAGACAGGGATGTGTAATGTCACCATGGTTGTTTAATATATTTATAGATGGGGTTGTAAAAGAAGTAAATGCTAGGGTGTTCGGGAGAGGGGTGGGATTAAATTATGGGGAATCAAATACAAAATGGGAGTTGACACAGTTACTTTTTGCTGATGATACTGTGCTTATGGGAGATTCTAAAGAAAAGTTGCAAAGGTTAGTGGACGAGTTTGGGAATGTGTGTAAAGGTAGAAAGTTGAAAGTGAACATAGATAAGAGTAAGGTGATGAGGGAATCATACGAGTTAAATAAAGAAAAATTTGATATCACATTGGAGAAAGGGAGTATGGAAGAAGTGAATGTTTCAGATATTTGGGAGTTGACTTGTCAGCAGATGGGTTTATGAAGGATGAGATTAACCATAGAATTAACGAAGGAAAAAAGGTGAGTGGTGCGTTAAGGTATATGTGGAGACAAAAAAAGTTATCTATGGAGGCAAATAAGGGAATGTATGAATGTATAGTGGTACCAACACTCTTATATGGGTGTGAAGCTTGAGTTGTAAATGCTGCACCGAGGAGGCGGTTGTAGGCAATGGAGATGTCCTGTCTAAGGGCAATGTGTGGTGTAAATATTATGCAGAAAATTCGGAGTGTGGAAATTAGGTGGTGTGGAGTTATTAACAAAAGCATTAGAGGGCTGAAGAGGGGTTGTTGAGGTGGTTTGGTCATTTAGAGAGAATGGATCAAAGTAGAATGACATGGAGAGTGTATAAATCTGTAGGGGAAAGAAGACCGGGTAGGGGTCGTCCTCAAAAAGGTTGGTGGGAGGGGATCAAGGAAGTTTTGTGTGCGAGGTGCTTGGACTTCCAGCAAGCGTGCGTGAGTGTGTTAGATAGGAGTGAATGAAGACAAATGGTTTTTGGGACCTGACGAGCTGTTTGAGTGTGAGCAGGGTAATATTTAGTGAAGGGATTCAGGGGAAACCGGTTACTTTTATATAGCCGGACTTGAGTCCTGGACATGGGAAGTACAGTGTCTGCACTTTAAAGGAGGAGTGCGGGATATCGGCAGTTTGCATTTTTATATCTTTATATATGCTTCTAAACTATTGTATATGGGCGCCTCTTCAAAAGCAGTGATTATGTATACGTGAGGTGAAAGTGTTGAATGATGATGATGCAAGTATTTTCTTTTTCGGTATTTTTGGGTCACTCTGCCTCGGTGGGAGACGGCCGACTTGTTGGAAAAAATGTAGCTCTAGTGCCTACGTCCTAAAATTTTGTGATTTTCTTGAAATAAGAAGTCAGATATAAGAGTGGAACACATTTATATAGATTACCAATATGTGCTGCCTCTAGTGTCTGAGAATGATGACTCGTGACTGAGAATGATGACTGGTGACTGAGAATGATGACTCGTGACTGAGAATGATGACTCGTGACTGAGAATGATGACTGGTGACTGAGAATGATGACTCGTGACTGAGAATGATGACTCGTGACTGAGAATGATGACTCGTGACTGAGAATGATGACTCGTGACTGAGAATGATGACTGGTGACTGAGAATGATGACTCGTGACTGAGAATGATGACTCGTGACTGAGAATGATGACTCGTGACTGAGAATGATGACTCGTGACTGAGAATGATGACTCGTGACTGAGAATGATGACTCGTGACTGAGAATGATGACTCGTGACTGAGAATGATGACTCGTGACTGAGAATGATGACTCGTGACTGAGAATGATGACTCGTGACTGAGAATGATGACTCGTGACTGAGAATGATGACTCGTGACTGAGAATGATGACTCGTGACTGAGAATGATGACTCGTGACTGAGAATGATGACTCGTAGCTGACTCTGACTGAGAATGATGACTCGTGACTGAGAATGATGACTCGTGACTGAGAATGATGACTCGTGACTGAGAATGATGACTCGTGACTGAGAATGATGACTCGTGACTGAGAATGATGACTCGTGACTAAGAATGATGACTCGTGACTGAGAATGATGACTCGTGACTGAGAATGATGACTCGTGACTGAGAATGATGACTCGTGATGACTCGTGATTGAGAATGATGACTCGTGACTGAGAATGATGACTCGTGACTAAGAATGAGAATGATGACTCGTGACTCGTGACTGATGACTCGTGACTGAGAATGATGACTCGTGACTAAGAATGAGACTGAGAATGATGACTCGTGACTGAGAATGATGACTCGTGACTGAGGATGACTCGTGAATGAGAACGATGACTCGTGACTAAGAATGATGACTCGTGACTGAGAATGATGACTCGTGAATGATGACTCGTGACTGAGAATGATGACTCGTGACTAAGAATGATGACTCGTGACTTAGAATGATGACTCGTGACTGAGAATGATGACTCGTGACTGAGAATGATGACTCGTGACCGAGAATGATGACTCTTGACTAGAAAATATGACTCGTATAACTAAGATAACTCGTGAACTAGAATGAATACTCGTACTAGAAATAATAACTCGTGAACTAAGAATGCAACTCGTAACTTCAAAATAATAACTCGTAACTAAGAAATAATGACTCATGAACTAAAGAAATAACTACTAAATGATTCTAGAAAATAATAACTCGTAACTAAAGAATAACTCGTAACTGAAATAATGAACTCGTGAACAAAATGAATAACGTCTCCAACTAAAATAACTCGTAACTAAAATAATAACTCATAACTAAAAATAATGAACTCATAACTAAAGCAATAACTCATGAACTAAGAAATAATAACTCATAACTGAAAATAATAACTCATAACTGAAAATAATAACTCATGGAACAAAAATAAAAATAACTCGTAACTAAGAAAATAACTCGTAACTAAATAAATAACTCATGAAAAGTAATAACTCATAATTAGAAATAAATAACTCATGATAAAAATAATAACTCATGTAATAAATAACTCGGTAATTAAAATAACTCATGGTAAAGAATAACTCATAACTAAAATAATGAACTCATAACTTTAAATAATAACTCATGTAATAATAACTCATGTAAATTGAAATAATACTCATGAACTAAAATAACTCATGAACTAAGATAACTCAATGGAAATAATAACTCATAACTAAGAAAATAACTCTACTAGCAAATAAATAACTCTTACTAAGAAAATAATGGAACTCATACTGAAAATAATAACTCATAACTTGAAATAATAACTCATACTAAGAAAATCCAATGACTCATGCAAAATAATAACTCGTAACTGAAATAATAACTCATAACTAAATAATAACTCGTAACTGAAATGACTCGTAGCTGAGAATGATGACTCGTGATTGAGAATGATGACTCGTGATTGAGAATGATGACTCGTGACTGAGAATGATGACTCGTAGCTGAGAATGATGACTCGTGACTGAGAATGATGACTCGTGACTGAGAATGATGACTCGTGACTGAGAATGATGACTCGTGACTGAGAATGATGACTCGTGACTGAGAATGATGACTCGTAGCTGAGAATGATGACTCGTAGCTGAGAATGATGACTCGTGACTTACAATGATGACTCGTGACTGAGAATGATGACTCGTGACTTACAATGATGACTCGTGACTTACAATGATGACTCGTGACTTACAATGATGACTCGTGGTCTCATTAGTTCTCCACATAACATTTTAATCTTATTGACATGTGTATATAATGCTTATTATGTCAGCTGACAAGTATAAGTAATAACTGAAAGCGTATAATGAGTGTGCAAGTGTAAATAATGACTCTGAAGGCAAGTAGAGTGCCTGCACTCTGAAGGATGGGTGGTGGGAAGTACAGTGCCTGCACTCTGAAGGATGGGTGGTGGGAGGTACAGTGCCTGCACTCTGAAGGATGGGTGGTGGGAAGTACAGTGCCTGCACTCTGAAGGATGGGTGGTGGGAAGTACAGTGCCTGCACTCTGAAGGATGGGTGGTGGGAGGTACAGTGCCTGCACTCTGAAGGATGGGTGGTGGGAGGTACAGTGCCTGCACTCTGAAGGATGGGTGGTGGGAAGTACAGTGCCTGCACTCTGAAGGATGGGTGGTGGGAGGTACAGTGCCTGCACTCTGAAGGATGGGTGGTGGGAGGTACAGTGCCTGCACTCTGAAGGATGGGTGGTGGGAGGTAAAGTGCCTGCAATCTGAAGGATGGGTGGTGGGAAGTACAGTGCCTGCACTCTGAAGGATGGGTGGTGGGAAGTACAGTGCCTGCACTCTGAAGGATGGGTGGTGGGAGGTACAGTGCCTGCACTCTGAAGGATGGGTGGTGGGAAGTACAGTGCCTGCACTCTGAAGGATGGGTGGTGGGAAGTACAGTGCCTGCACTCTGAAGGATGGGTGGTGGGAGGTACAGTGCCTGCACTCTGAAGGATGGGTGGTGGGAGGTACAGTGCCTGCACTCTGAAGGATGGGTGGTGGGAGGTGCAGTGCCTGCACTCTGAAGGATGGGTGGTAGGAAGTACAGTGCCTGCACTCTGAAGGATGGGTGGTGGGAAGTACAGTGCCTGCACTCTGAAGGATGGGTGGTGGGAAGTACAGTGCCTGCACTCTGAAGGATGGGTGGTGGGAGGTACAGTGCCTGCACTCTGAAGGATGGGTGGTGGGAGGTACAGTGCCTGCACTCTGAAGGATGGGTGGTGGGAAGTACAGTGCCTGCACTCTGAAGGATGGGTGGTGGGAAGTACAGTGCCTGCACTCTGAAGGATGGGTGGTGGGAAGTACAGTGCCTGCACTCTGAAGGATGGTTGGTGGGAAGTACAGTGCCTGCACTCTGAAGGATGGGTGGTGGGAAGTACAGTGCCTGCACTCTGAAGGATGGGTGGTGGGAGGTACAGTGCCTGCACTCTGAAGGATGGGTGGTGGGAAGTACAGTGCCTGCACTCTGAAGGATGGGTGGTGGGAAGTACAGTGCCTGCACTCTGAAGGATGGGTGGTGGGAAGTACAGTGCCTGCACTCTGAAGGATGGGTGGTGGGAAGTACAGTGCCTGCACTCTGAAGGATGGGTGGTGGGAGGTACAGTGCCTGCACTCTGAAGGATGGGTGGTGGGAAGTACAGTGCCTGCACTCTGAAGGATGGGTGGTGGGAGGTACAGTGCCTGCACTCTGAAGGATGGGTGGTGGGAGGTACAGTGCCTGCACTCTGAAGGATGGGTGGTGGGAGGTACAGTGCCTGCACTCTGAAGGATGGTTGGTGGGAGGTACAGTGCCTGCACTCTGAAGGATGGGTGGTGGGAGGTACAGTGCCTGCACTCTGAAGGATGGGTGGTGGGAGGTACAGTGCCTGCACTCTGAAGGATGGGTGGTGGGAAGTACAGTGCCTGCACTCTGAAGGATGGGTGGTGGGAAGTACAGTGCCTCCACTCTGAAGGATGGTTGGTGGGAAGTACAGTGCCTGCACTCTGAAGGATGGGTGGTGGGAAGTACAGTGCCTGCACTCTGAAGGATGGGTGGTGGGAAGTACAGTGCCTGCACTCTGAAGGATGGGTGGTGGGAAGTACAGTGCCTGCACTCTGAAGGATGGTTGGTGGGAAGTACAGTGCCTGCACTCTGAAAGATGGGTGCTGGGAAGTACAGTGCCTGCACTCTGAAGGATGGGTTGTGGGAGGTACAGTGCCTGCACTCTGAAGGATGGGTGGTGGGAGGTACAGTGCCTGCACTCTGAAGGATGGGTGGTGGGAGGTACAGTGCCTGCACTCTGAAGGATGGGTGGTGGGAAGTACAGTGCCTACACTCTGAAGGATGGGTGGTGGGAAGTACAGTGCCTGCACTCTGAAGGATGGGTGGTGGGAAGTACAGTGCCTGCACTCTGAAGGATGGGTGGTGGGAAGTACAGTGCCTGCACTCTGAAGGATGGGTGGTGGGAGGTACAGTGCCTGCACTCTGAAGGATGGGTCGTGGGAAGTACAGTGCCTGCACTCTGAAGGATGGGTGGTGGGAGGTACAGTGCCTGCACTCTGAAGGATGGGTGGTGGGAAGTACAGTGCCTGCACTCTGAAGGATGGGTGGTGGGAAGTACAGTGCCTGCACTCTGAAGGATGGGTGGTGGGAATTACAGTGCCTGCACTCTGAAGGATGGGTGGTGGGAGGTACAGTGCCTGCACTCTGAAGGATGGGTGGTGGGAAGTACAGTGCCTGCACTCTGAAGGATGGGTGGTGGGAGGTACAGTGCCTGCACTCTGAAGGATGGGTGGTGGGAAGTACAGTGCCTGCACTCTGAAGGATGGATGGTGGGAGGTACAGTGCCTGCACTCTGAAGGATGGGTGGTGGGAAGTACAGTGCCTGCACTCTGAAGGATGGATGGTGAGAGGTACAGTGCCTGCACTCTGAAGGATGGGTGGTGGGAAGTACAGTGCCTGCACTCTGAAGGATGGGTGGTGGGAGGTACAGTGCCTGCACTCTGAAGGATGGGTGGTGGGAAGTACAGTGCCTGCACTCTGAAGGATGGGTGGTGGGAAGTACAGTGCCTGCACTCTGAAGGATGGGTGGTGGGAGGTACAGTGCCTGCACTCTGAAGGTTGGGTGGTGGGAGGTACAGTGCCTGCACTCTGAAGGATGGGTGGTGGGAAGTACAGTGCCTGCACTCTGAAGGATGGGTGGTGGGAGGTACAGTGCCTGCACTCTGAAGGATGGGTGGTGGGAGGTACAGTGCCTGCACTCTGAAGGATGGGTGGTGGGAGGTACAGTGCCTGCACTCTGAAGGATGGGTGGTGGGAGGTACAGTGCCTGCACTCTGAAGGATGGGTGGTGGGAGGTACAGTGCCTGCACTCTGAAGGATGGTTGGTGGGAAGTACAGTGCCTGCACTCTGAAGGATGGGTGGTGGGAAGTACAGTGCCTGCACTCTGAAGGATGGGTGGTGGGAAGTACAGTGCCTGCACTCTGAAGGATGGGTGGTGGGAAGTACAGTGCCTGCACTCTGAAGGATGGGTGGTGGGAGGTACAGTGCCTGCACTCTGAAGGATGGGTGGTGGGAGGTACAGTGCCTGCACTCTGAAGGATGGGTGGTGGGAGGTACAGTGCCTGCACTCTGAAGGATGGGTGGTGGGAGGTACAGTGCCTGCACTCTGAAGGATGGGTGGTGGGAGGTACAGTGCCTGCACTCTGAAGGATGGTTGGTGGGAAGTACAGTGCCTGCACTCTGAAGGATGGGTGGTGGGAAGTACAGTGCCTGCACTCTGAAGGATGGGTGGTGGGAAGTACAGTGCCTGCACTCTGAAGGATGGGTGGTGGGAAGTACAGTGATTGCACTCTGAAGGATGGGTGGTGGGAGGTACAGTGCCTGCACTCTGAAGGATGGGTGGTGGGAAGTACAGTGCCTGCACTCTGAAGGATGGGTGGTGGGAGGTACAGTGCCTGCACTCTGAAGGATGGGTGGTGGGAGGTACAGTGCCTGCACTCTGAAGGATGGGTGGTGGGAGGTACAGTGCCTGCACTCTGAAGGATGGGTGGTGGGAGGTACAGTGCCTGCACTCTGAAGGATGGGTGGTGGGAGGTACAGTGCCTGCACTCTGAAGGATGGGTGGTGGGAAGTACAGTGCCTGCACTCTGAAGGATGGTTGGTGGGAGGTACAGTGCCTGCACTCTGAAGGATGGGTGGTGGGAGGTACAGTGCCTGCACTCTGAAGGATGGGTGGTGGGAAGTACAGTGCCTGCACTCTGAAGGATGGGTGGTGGGAGGTACAGTGCCTGCACTCTGAAGGATGGGTGGTGGGAGGTACAGTGCCTGCACTCTGAAGGATGGGTGGTGGGAAGTACAGTGCCTGCACTCTGAAGGATGGGTGGTGGGAAGTACAGTGCCTGCACTCTGAAGGATGGGTGGTGGGAAGTACAGTGCCTGCACTCTGAAGGATGGGTGGTGGGAGGTACAGTGCCTGCACTCTGAAGGATGGGTGGTGGGAGGTACAGTGCCTGCACTCTGAAGGATGGGTTGTGGGAAGTACAGTGCCTGCACTCTGAAGGATGGGTGGTGGGAGGTACAGTGCCTGCACTCTGAAGGATGGGTGGTGGGAGGTACAGTGCCTGCACTCTGAAGGATGGGTGGTGGGAGGTACAGTGCCTGCACTCTGAAGGATGGTTGGTGGGAGGTACAGTGCCTGCACTCTGAAGGATGGGTGGTGGGAGGTACAGTGCCTGCACTCTGAAGGATGGGTGGTGGGAGGTACAGTGCCTGCACTCTGAAGGATGGGTGGTGGGAAGTACAGTGCCTGCACTCTGAAGGATGGGTGGTGGGAAGTACAGTGCCTGCACTCTGAAGGATGGGTGGTGGGAAGTACAGTGCCTGCACTCTGAAGGATGGGTGGTGGGAAGTACAGTGCCTGCACTCTGAAGGATGGGTGGTGGGAAGTACAGTGCCTGCACTCTGAAGGATGGGTGGTGGGAAGTACAGTGCCTGCACTCTGAAGGATGGGTTGGTGGGAAGTACAGTGCCTGCACTCTGAAAGATGGGTGCTGGGAAGTACAGTGCCTGCACTCTGAAGGATGGGTTGTGGGAGGTACAGTGCCTGCACTCTGAAGGATGGGTGGTGGGAGGTACAGTGCCTGCACTCTGAAGGATGGGTGGTGGGAGGTACAGTGCCTGCACTCTGAAGGATGGGTGGTGGGAAGTACAGTGCCTGCACTCTGAAGGATGGGTGGTGGGAAGTACAGTGCCTGCACTCTGAAGGATGGGTGGTGGGAAGTACAGTGCCTGCACTCTGAAGGATGGGTGGTGGGAAGTACAGTGCCTGCACTCTGAAGGATGGGTGGTGGGAGGTACAGTGCCTGCACTCTGAAGGATGGGTGGTGGGAAGTACAGTGCCTGCACTCTGAAGGATGGGTGGTGGGAGGTACAGTGCCTGCACTCTGAAGGATGGGTGGTGGGAAGTACAGTGCCTGCACTCTGAAGGATGGGTGGTGGGAAGTACAGTGCCTGCACTCTGAAGGATGGGTGGTGGGAATTACAGTGCCTGCACTCTGAAGGATGGGTGGTGGGAGGTACAGTGCCTGCACTCTGAAGGATGGGTGGTGGGAAGTACAGTGCCTGCACTCTGAAGGATGGGTGGTGGGAGGTACAGTGCCTGCACTCTGAAGGATGGGTGGTGGGAAGTACAGTGCCTGCACTCTGAAGGATGGATGGTGGGAGGTACAGTGCCTGCACTCTGAAGGATGGGTGGTGGGAAGTACAGTGCCTGCACTCTGAAGGATGGATGGTGGGAGGTACAGTGCCTGCACTCTGAAGGATGGGTGGTGGGAAGTACAGTGCCTGCACTCTGAAGGATGGGTGGTGGGAGGTACAGTGCCTGCACTCTGAAGGATGGGTGGTGGGAAGTACAGTGCCTGCACTCTGAAGGATGGGTGGTGGGAGGTACAGTGCCTGCACTCTGAAGGATGGGTGGTGGGAAGTACAGTGCCTGCACTCTGAAGGATGGGTGGTGGGAGGTACAGTGCCTGCACTCTGAAGGATGGGTGGTGGGAGGTACAGTGCCTGCACTCTGAAGGATGGGTGGTGGGAAGTACAGTGCCTGCACTCTGAAGGATGGGTGGTGGGAAGTACAGTGCCTGCACTCTGAAGGATGGGTGGTGGGAGGTACAGTGCCTGCACGGATGGGTGGTGGGACGTACAGTGCCTGCACTCTGAAGGATGGGTGGTGGGAGGTACAGTGCCTGCACTCTGAAGGATGGGTGGTGGTACAGTGCCTGCACTCTGAAGGATGGGTGGTGGTACAGTGCCTGCACTCTGAAGGGTACAGTGCCTGCACTCTGAAGGATGGGTGGTGGGAAGTACAGTGCCTGCACTCTGAAGGATGGGTGGTGGGAGGTACAGTGCCTGCACTCTGAAGGATGGGTGGTGGGAAGGTACAGTGCCTGCACTCTGAAGGATGGGTGGTGGGAAGGTACAGTGCCTGCACTCTGAAGGATGGGTGGTGGGAGGTACAGTGCCTGCACTCTGAAGGATGGGTGGTGGGAGGTACAGTGCCTGCACTCTGAAGGATGGGTGGTGGGAGGTACAGTGCCTGCACTCTGAAGGATGGGTGGTGGGAGGTACAGTGCCTGCACTCTGAAGGATGGGTGGTGGGAAGTACAGTGCCTGCACTCTGAAGGATGGGTGGTGGGAAGTACAGTGCCTGCACTCTGAAGGATGGGTGGTGGGAAGTACAGTGCCTGCACTCTGAAGGATGGGTGGTGGGAGGTACAGTGCCTGCACTCTGAAGGATGGGTGGTGGGAGGTACAGTGCCTGCACTCTGAAGGATGGGTGGTGGGAGGTACAGTGCCTGCACTCTGAAGGATGGGTGGTGGGAGGTACAGTGCCTGCACTCTGAAGGATGGGTGGTGGGAGGTACAGTGCCTGCACTCTGAAGGATGGGTGGTGGGAGGTACAGTGCCTGCACTCTGAAGGATGGGTGGTGGGAGGTACAGTGCCTGCACTCTGAAGGATGGGTGGTGGGAAGTACAGTGCCTGCACTCTGAAGGATGGGTGGTGGGAAGTACAGTGCCTGCACTCTGAAGGATGGGTGGTGGGGTACAGTGCCTGCACTCTGAAGGATGGGTGGTGGGACGTACAGTGCCTGCACTCTGAAGGATGGGTGGTGGGAGGTACAGTGCCTGCACTCTGAAGGATGGGAGGTGGGAGGTACACTGCCTGCACTCTGAAGGATGGGTGGTGAAGTGCCTGCACTCTGAAGGTGGGTGGTGGGAGGTACAGTGCCTGCACTCTGAAGGAAGGGTGGAGGGAGGTACAGTGCCTGCACTCTGAAGGATGGGTGGTGGGAGGTACAGTGCCTGCACTCTGAAGGATGGGTGGTGGGAGGTACAGTGCCTGCACTCTGAAGGATGGGTGGTGGGAAGTACAGTGCCTGCACTCTGAAGGATGGGTGGTGGGAGGTACAGTGCCTGCACTCTGTAGGATGGGTGGTGGGAGGTACAGTGCCTGCACTCTGAAGGATGGGTGGTGGGAGGTACAGTGCCTGCACTCTGAAGGATGGGTGGTGGGAGTACAGTGCCTGCACTCTGAAGGATGGGTGGTGGGAGGTACAGTGCCTGCACTCTGAAGGATGGGTGGTGGGAGGTACAGTGCCTGCACTCTGAAGGATGGGTGGTGGGAGGTACAGTGCCTGCACTCTGAAGGATGGGTGGTGGTACAGTGCCTGCACTCTGAAGGATGGGTGGTGGGAGGTACAGTGCCTGCACTCTGAAGAATGGGTGGTGGGAGGTACAGTGCCTGCACTCTGAAGGATGGGTGGTGGGAGGTACAGTGCCTGCACTCTGAAGGATGGGTGGTGGGAGGTACAGTGCCTGCACTCTGAAGGATGGGTGGTGGGAGGTACAGTGCCTGCACTCTGAAGGATGGGTGGTGGGAGGTACAGTGCCTGCACTCTGAAGGATGGGTGGTGGGAGGTACAGTGCCTGCACTCTGAAGGATGGGTGGTGGGAAGTACAGTGCCTGCACTCTGAAGGATGGGTGGTGGGAAGTACAGTGCCTGCACTCTGAAGGATGGGTGGTGGGAGGTACAGTGCCTGCACTCTGAAGGATGGGTGGTGGGAGGTACAGTGCCTGCACTCTGAAGGATGGGTGGTGGGAGGTACAGTGCCTGCACTCTGAAGGATGGGTGGTGGGAGGTACAGTGCCTGCACTCTGAAGGATGGGTGGTGGGAGGTACAGTGCCTGCACTCTGAAGGATGGGTGGTGGGAGGTACAGTGCCTGCACTCTGAAGGATGGGTGGTGGGAAGTACAGTGCCTGCACTCTGAAGGATGGGTGGTGGGAGGTACAGTGCCTGCACTCTGAAGGATGGGTGGTGGGAGGTACAGTGCCTGCACTCTGAAGGATGGGTGGTGGGAAGTACAGTGCCTGCACTCTGAAGGATGGGTGGTGGGAGGTACAGTGCCTGCACTCTGAAGGATGGGTGGTGGGAAGTACAGTGCCTGCACTCTGAAGGATGGGTGGTGGGAGGTACAGTGCCTGCACTCTGAAGGATGGGTGGTGGGAGGTACAGTGCCTGCACTCTGAAGGATGGGTGGTGGGAGGTACAGTGCCTGCACTCTGAAGGATGGGTGGTGGGAAGTACAGTGCCTGCACTCTGAAGGATGGGTGGTGGGAGGTACAGTGCCTGCACTCTGAAGGATGGGTGGTGGGAGGTACAGTGCCTGCACTCTGAAGGATGGGTGGTGGGAGGTACAGTGCCTGCACTCTGAAGGATGGGTGGTGGGAGGTACAGTGCCTGCACTCTGAAGGATGGGTGGTGGGAGGTACAGTGCCTGCACTCTGAAGGATGGGTGGTGGGAGGTACAGTGCCTGCACTCTGAAGGATGGGTGGTGGGAGGTACAGTGCCTGCACTCTGAAGGATGGGTGGTGGGAGGTACAGTGCCTGCACTCTGAAGGATGGGTGGTGGGAGGTACAGTGCCTGCACTCTGAAGGATGGGTGGTGGGAGGTACAGTGCCTGCACTCTGAAGGATGGGTGGTGGGAGGTACAGTGCCTGCACTCTGAAGGATGGGTGGTGGGAGGTACAGTGCCTGCACTCTGAAGGATGGGTGGTGGGAGGTACAGTGCCTGCACTCTGAAGGATGGGTGGTGGGAGGTACAGTGCCTGCACTCTGAAGGATGGGTGGTGGGAGGTACAGTGCCTGCACTCTGAAGGATGGGTGGTGGGAGGTACAGTGCCTGCACTCTGAAGGATGGGTGGTGGGAGGTACAGTGCCTGCACTCTGAAGGATGGGTGGTGGGAGGTACAGTGCCTGCACTCTGAAGGATGGGTGGTGGGAAGTACAGTGCCTGCACTCTGAAGGATGGGTGGTGGGAAGTACAGTGCCTGCACTCTGAAGGATGGGTGGTGGGAAGGTACAGTGCCTGCACTCTGAAGGATGGGTGGTGGGAGGTACAGTGCCTGCACTCTGAAGGATGGGTGGTGGGAGGTACAGTGCCTGCACTCTGAAGGATGGGTGGTGGGAGGTACAGTGCCTGCACTCTGAAGGATGGGTGGTGGGAGGTACAGTGCCTGCACTCTGAAGGATGGGTGGTGGGAGGTACAGTGCCTGCACTCTGAAGGATGGGTGGTGGGAGGTACAGTGCCTGCACTCTGAAGGATGGGTGGTGGGAGGTACAGTGCCTGCACTCTGAAGGATGGGTGGTGGGAGGTACAGTGCCTGCACTCTGAAGGATGGGTGGTGGGAGGTACAGTGCCTGCACTCTGAAGGATGGGTGGTGGGAGGTACAGTGCCTGCACTCTGAAGGATGGGTGGTGGGAGGTACAGTGCCTGCACTCTGAAGGATGGGTGGTGGGAGGTACAGTGCCTGCACTCTGAAGGATGGGTGGTGGGAGGTACAGTGCCTGCACTCTGAAGGATGGGTGGTGGGAAGTACAGTGCCTGCACTCTGAAGGATGGGTGGTGGGAAGTACAGTGCCTGCACTCTGAAGGATGGGTGGTGGGAGGTACAGTGCCTGCACTCTGAAGGATGGGTGGTGGGAGGTACAGTGCCTGCACTCTGAAGGATGGGTGGTGGGAGGTACAGTGCCTGCACTCTGAAGGATGGGTGGTGGGAGGTACAGTGCCTGCACTCTGAAGGATGGGTGGTGGGAGGTACAGTGCCTGCACTCTGAAGGATGGGTGGTGGGAGGTACAGTGCCTGCACTCTGAAGGATGGGTGGTGGGAGGTACAGTGCCTGCACTCTGAAGGATGGGTGGTGGGAGGTACAGTGCCTGCACTCTGAAGGATGGGTGGTGGTACAGTGCCTGCACTCTGAAGGATGGGTGGTGGGAGGTACAGTGCCTGCACTCTGAAGGATGGGTGGTGGGAGGTACAGTGCCTGCACTCTGAAGGATGGGTGGTGGGAGGTACAGTGCCTGCACTCTGAAGAATGGGTGGTGGGAGGTACAGTGCCTGCACTCTGAAGGATGGGTGGTGGGAGGTACAGTGCCTGCACTCTGAAGGATGGGTGGTGGGAAGTACAGTGCCTGCACTCTGAAGGATGGGTGGTGGGAGGTACAGTGCCTGCACTCTGAAGGATGGGTGGTGGGAGGTACAGTGCCTGCACTCTGAAGGATGGGTGGTGGGAGGTACAGTGCCTGCACTCTGAAGGATGGGTGGTGGGAAGTACAGTGCCTGCACTCTGAAGGATGGGTGGTGGGAGGTACAGTGCCTGCACTCTGAAGGATGGGTGGTGGGAGGTACAGTGCCTGCACTCTGAAGAATGGGTGGTGGGAGGTACAGTGCCTGCACTCTGAAGGATGGGTGGTGGGAGGTACAGTGCCTGCACTCTGAAGGATGGGTGGTGGGAGGTACAGTGCCTGCACTCTGAAGGATGGGTGGTGGGAGGTACAGTGCCTGCACTCTGAAGGATGGGTGGTGGGAGGTACAGTGCCTGCACTCTGAAGGATGGGTGGTGGGAGGTACAGTGCCTGCACTCTGAAGGATGGGTGGTGGGAGGTACAGTGCCTGCACTCTGAAGGATGGGTGGTGGGAGGTACAGTGCCTGCACTCTGAAGGATGGGTGGTGGGGTACAGTGCCTGCACTCTGAAGGATGGGTGGTGGGAGGTACAGTGCCTGCACTCTGAAGGATGGGAGGTACAGTGCCTGCACTCTGAAGGATGGGTGGTGGGAGGTACAGTGCCTGCACTCTGAAGGATGGGTGGTGGGAGGTACAGTGCCTGCACTCTGAAGGATGGGTGGTGGGAGGTACAGTGCCTGCACTCTGAAGGATGGGTGGTGGGAAGTACAGTGCCTGCACTCTGAAGGATGGGTGGTGGGAGGTACAGTGCCTGCACTCTGAAGGATGGGTGGTGGGGAGGTACAGTGCCTGCACTCTGAAGGATGGGTGGTGGGAAGTACAGTGCCTGCACTCTGAAGGATGGGTGGTGGGAAGTACAGTGCCTGCACTCTGAAGGATGGGTGGTGGGAGGTACAGTGCCTGCACTCTGAAGGATGGGTGGTGGTACAGTGCCTGCACTCTGAAGGATGGGTGGTGGGAGTACAGTGCCTGCACTCTGAAGGATGGGTGGTGGGAGGTACAGTGCCTGCACTCTGAAGGATGGGTGGTGGGAGGTACAGTGCCTGCACTCTGAAGGATGGGTGGTGGGAGGTACAGTGCCTGCACTCTGAAGGATGGGTGGTGGGAGGTACAGTGCCTGCACTCTGAAGGATGGGTGGTGGGAAGTACAGTGCCTGCACTCTGTACAGTGCCTGCACTCTGAAGGATGGGTGGTGGGAGGTACAGTGCCTGCACTCTGAAGGATGGGTGGTGGGAGGTACAGTGCCTGCACTCTGAAGGATGGGTGGTGGGAGGTACAGTGCCTGCACTCTGAAGGATGGGTGGTGGGAGGTACAGTGCCTGCACTCTGAAGGATGGGTGGTGGGAGGTACAGTGTCTGCACTCTGAAGGATGGGTGGTGGGAGGTACAGTGCCTGCACTCTGAAGGATGGGTGGTGGGAGGTACAGTGCCTGCACTCTGAAGGATGGGTGGTGGGAAGTACAGTGCCTGCACTCTGAAGGATGGGTGGTGGGAGGTACAGTGCCTGCACTCTGAAGGATGGGTGGTGGGAGGTACAGTGCCTGCACTCTGAAGGATGGGTGGTGGGAGGTACAGTGCCTGCACTCTGAAGGATGGGTGGTGGGAGGTACAGTGCCTGCACTCTGAAGGATGGGTGGTGGGAGGTACAGTGCCTGCACTCTGAAGGATGGGTGGTGGGAGGTACAGTGCCTGCACTCTGAAGGATGGGTGGTGGGAGGTACAGTGCCTGCACTCTGAAGGATGGGTGGTGGGAAGTACAGTGCCTGCACTCTGAAGGATGGGTGGTGGGAGGTACAGTGCCTGCACTCTGAAGGATGGGTGGTGGGAGGTACAGTGCCTGCACTCTGAAGGATGGGTGGTGGGAGGTACAGTGCCTGCACTCTGAAGGATGGGTGGTGGGAAGTACAGTGCCTGCACTCTGAAGGATGGGTGGTGGGAGGTACAGTGCCTGCACTCTGAAGGATGGGTGGTGGGAGGTACAGTGCCTGCACTCTGAAGGATGGGTGGTGGGAGGTACAGTGCCTGCACTCTGAAGGATGGGTGGTGGGAGGTACAGTGCCTGCACTCTGAAGGATGGGTGGTGGGAGGTACAGTGCCTGCACTCTGAAGGATGGGTGGTGGGAGGTACAGTGCCTGCACTCTGAAGGATGGGTGGTGGGAAGTACAGTGCCTGCACTCTGAAGGATGGGTGGTGGGAAGTACAGTGCCTGCACTCTGAAGGATGGTTGGTGGGAGGTACAGTGCCTGCACTCTGAAGGATGGGTGGTGGGAGGTACAGTGCCTGCACTCTGAAGGATGGGTGGTGGGAAGTACAGTGCCTGCACTCTGAAGGATGGGTGGTGGGAGGTACAGTGCCTGCACTCTGAAGGATGGGTGGTGGGAGGTACAGTGCCTGCACTCTGAAGGATGGGTGGTGGGAGGTACAGTGCCTGCACTCTGAAGGATGGTTGGTGGGAGGTACAGTGCCTGCACTCTGAAGGATGGTTGATGGGAGGTACAGTGCCTGCACTCTGAAGGATGGTTGGTGGGAGGTACAGTGCCTGCACTCTGAAGGATGGGTGGTGGGAGGTACAGTGCCTGCACTCTGAAGGATGGGTGGTGGGAAGTACAGTGCCTGCACTCTGAAGGATGGTTGGTGGGAAGTACAGTGCCTGCACTCTGAAGGATGGTTGGTGGGAAGTACAGTGCCTGCACTCTGAAGGATGGTTGGTGGGAAGTACAGTGCCTGCACTCTGAAGGATGGGTGGTGGGAGGTACAGTGCCTGCACTCTGAAGGATGGTTGGTGGGAAGTACAGTGCCTGCACTCTGAAGGATGGTTGGTGGGAAGTACAGTGCCTGCACTCTGAAGGATGGTTGGTGGGAGGTACAGTGCCTGCACTCTGAAGGATGGGTGGTGGGAAGTACAGTGCCTGCACTCTGAAGGATGGGTGGTGGGAGGTACAGTGCCTGCACTCTGAAGAAAGGGTGGTGGGAAGTACAGTGCCTGCACTCTGAAGGATGGGTGGTGGGAGGTACAGTGCCTGCACTCTGAAGGAAGGGTGGTGGGAAGTACAGTGCCTGCACTCTGAAGGATGGGTGGTGGGAGGTACAGTGCCTGCACTCTGAAGGATGGGTGGTGGGAGGTACAGTGCCTGCACTCTGAAGGATGGGTGGTGGGAGGTACAGTGCCTGCACTCTGAAGGATGGGTGGTGGGAAGTACAGTGCCTGCACTCTGAAGGATGGGTGGTGGGAGGTACAGTGCCTGCACTCTGAAGGATGGGTGGTGGGAGGTACAGTGCCTGCACTCTGACGGATGGGTGGTGGGAGGTACAGTGCCTGCACTCTGAAGAAAGGGTGGTGGGAAGTACAGTGCCTGCACTCTGAAGGATGGGTGGTGGGAGGTACAGTGCCTGCACTCTGAAGGATGGGTGGTGGGAAGTACAGTGCCTGCACTCTGAAGGATGGGTGGTGGGAAGTACAGTGCCTGCACTCTGAAGGATGGGTGGTGGGAGGTACAGTGCCTGCACTCTGAAGGATGGGTGGTGGGAAGTACAGTGCCTGCACTCTGAAGGATGGGTGGTGGGAGGTACAGTGCCTGCACTCTGAAGGATGGGTGGTGGGAGGTACAGTGCCTGCACTCTGAAGGATGGGTGGTGGGAAGTACAGTGCCTGCACTCTGAAGGATGGGTGGTGGGAAGTACAGTGCCTGCACTCTGAAGGATGGGTGGTGGGAGGTACAGTGCCTGCACTCTGAAGGATGGGTGGTGGGAGGTACAGTGCCTGCACTCTGAAGGATGGGTGGTGGGAAGTACAGTGCCTGCACTCTGAAGGATGGGTGGTGGGAGGTACAGTGCCTGCACTCTGAAGGATGGGTGGTGGGAGGTACAGTGCCTGCACTCTGAAGGATGGGTGGTGTTAGGTACAGTGCCTGCACTCTGAAGGATGGGTGGTGGGAGGTACAGTGCCTGCACTCTGAAGGATGGGTGGTGGGAGGTACAGTGCCTGCACTCTGAAGGATGGTTGGTGGGAAGTACAGTGCCTGCACTCTGAAGGATGGGTGGTGGGAAGTACAGTGCCTGCACTCTGAAGGATGGGTGGTGGGAAGTACAGTGCCTGCACTCTGAAGGATGGGTGGTGGGAAGTACAGTGCCTGCACTCTGAAGGATGGGTGGTGGGAGGTACAGTGCCTGCACTCTGAAGGATGGGTGGTGCGAAGTACAGTGCCTGCACTCTGAAGGATGGGTGGTGGGAGGTACAGTGCCTGCACTCTGAAGGATGGGTGGTGGGAGGTACAGTGCCTGCACTCTGAAGGATGGGTGGTGGGAGGTACAGTGCCTGCACTCTGAAGGATGGGTGGTGGGAGGTACAGTGCCTGCACTCTGAAGGATGGGTGGTGGGAAGTACAGTGCCTGCACTCTGAAGGATGGTTGGTGGGAGGTACAGTGCCTGCACTCTGAAGGATGGGTGGTGGGAGGTACAGTGCCTGCACTGTGAAGGATGGGTGGTGGGAAGTACAGTGCCTGCACTCTGAAGGATGGGTGGTGGGAGGTACAGTGCCTGCACTCTGAAGGATGGGTGGTGGGAGGTACAGTGCCTGCACTCTGAAGGATGGGTGGTGGGAGGTACAGTGCCTGCACTCTGAAGGATGGGTGGTGGGAAGTACAGTGCCTGCACTCTGAAGGATGGGTGGTGGGAAGTACAGTGCCTGCACTCTGAAGGATGGGTGGTGGGAAGTACAGTGCCTGCACTCTGAAGGATGGGTGGTGGGAGGTACAGTGCCTGCACTCTGAAGGATGGGTGGTGGGAGGTACAGTGCCTGCACTCTGAAGGATGGGTGGTGGGAAGTACAGTGCCTGCACTCTGAAGGATGGGTGGTGGGAGGTACAGTGCCTGCACTCTGAAGGATGGGTGGTGGGAGGTACAGTGCCTGCACTCTGAAGGATGGTTGGTGGGAGGTACAGTGCCTGCACTCTGAAGGATGGGTGGTGGGAAGTACAGTGCCTGCACTCTGAAGGATGGGTGGTGGGATGTACAGTGCCTGCACTCTGAAGGATGGTTGGTGGGAAGTACAGTGCCTGCACTCTGAAGGATGGGTGGTGGGAGGTACAGTGCCTGCACTCTGAAGGATGGGTGGTGGGAGGTACAGTGCCTGCACTCTGAAGGATGGGTGGTGGGAAGTACAGTGCCTGCACTCTGAAGGATGGGTGGTGGGAGGTACAGTGCGTGCACTCTGAAGGATGGGTGGTGGGAGGTACAGTGCCTGCACTCTGAAGGATGGGTGGTGGGAAGTACAGTGCCTGCACTCTGAAGGATGGGTGGTGGGAGGTACAGTGCCTGCACTCTGAAGGATGGGTGGTGGGAAGTACAGTGCCTGCACTCTGAAGGATGGTTGTGGGAGGTACAGTGCCTGCACGCTGAAGGATGGGTGGTGGGAAGTACAGTGCCTGCACTCTGAAGGATGGGTGGTGGGAAGTACAGTGCCTGCACTCTGAAGGATGGTTGGTGGGAGGTACAGTGCCTGCACTCTGAAGGATGGGTGGTGGGAGGTACAGTGCCTGCACTCTGAAGGATGGGTGGTGGGAAGTACAGTGCCTGCACTCTGAAGGATGGGTGGTGGGAGGTACAGTGCCTGCACTCTGAAGGATGGGTGGTGGGAGGTACAGTGCCTGCACTCTGAAGGATGGGTGGTGGGAGGTACAGTGCCTGCACTCTGAAGGATGGTTGGTGGGAGGTACAGTGCCTGCACTCTGAAGGATGGTTGGTGGGAGGTACAGTGCCTGCACTCTGAAGGATGGGTGGTGGGAGGTACAGTGCCTGCACTCTGAAGGATGGGTGGTGGGAAGTACAGTGCCTGCACTCTGAAGGATGGTTGGTGGGAAGTACAGTGCCTGCACTCTGAAGGATGGTTGGTGGGAAGTACAGTGCCTGCACTCTGAAGGATGGTTGGTGGGAAGTACAGTGCCTGCACTCTGAAGGATGGGTGGTGGGAGGTACAGTGCCTGCACTCTGAAGGATGGTTGGTGGGAAGTACAGTGCCTGCACTCTGAAGGATGGTTGGTGGGAAGTACAGTGCCTGCACTCTGAAGGATGGTTGGTGGGAGGTACAGTGCCTGCACTCTGAAGGATGGGTGGTGGGAAGTACAGTGCCTGCACTCTGAAGGATGGGTGGTGGGAGGTACAGTGCCTGCACTCTGAAGGATGGGTGGTGGGAAGTACAGTGCCTGCACTCTGAAGGATGGTTGGTGGGAAGTACAGTGCCTGCACTCTGAAGGATGGGTGGTGGGAGGTACAGTGCCTGCACTCTGAAGGATGGGTGGTGGGAGGTACAGTGCCTGCACTCTGAAGGATGGGTGGTGGGAAGTACAGTGGCTGCACTCTGAAGGATGGTTGGTGGGAAGTACAGTGCCTGCACTCTGAAGGATGGGTGGTGGGAGGTACAGTGCCTGCACTCTGAAGGATGGGTGGTGGGAGGTACAGTGCCTGCACTCTGAAGGATGGTTGGTGGGAAGTACAGTGCCTGCACTCTGAAGGATGGTTGGTGGGAAGTACAGTGCCTGCACTCTGAAGGATGGGTGGTGGGAAGTACAGTGCCTGCACTCTGAAGGATGGGTGGTGGGAGGTACAGTGCCTGCACTCTGAAGGATGGGTGGTGGGAGGTACAGTGCCTGCACTCTGAAGGATGGTTGGTGTTAAGTACAGTGCCTGCACTCTGAAGGATGGGTGGTGGGAGGTACAGTGCCTGCACTCTGACGGATGGGTGGTGGGAAGTACAGTGCCTGCACTCTGAAGGATGGTTGGTGGGAAGTACAGTGCCTGCACTCTGAAGGATGGTTGGTGGGAAGTACAGTGCCTGCACTCTGAAGGATGGTTGGTGGGAAGTACAGTGCCTGCACTCTGAAGGATGGTTGGTGGGAAGTACAGTACCTGCTAGTCACAGTGTTGTTATATATATATATATATATATATATATATATATATATATATATATATATATATATATATATATATATATATATATATATATATATATATATATATATATGATAAATTAGACACATGTGCAACTCTTGGGTATCTTTATTGAGGAAACGTTTCGCCACACAGTGGCTTCATCAGTCCATACGTAGGAGAAACTTGAAGAACATGAGGAGAATGAGGTAATCAGTCCCTCAACCTTGAGTCGATGTGTTCAGTCCATCAATCTTGAGTAGAATAATGCTGCACCTCTCCTGCCATACGGTTTATAAGCTGCTTCTCCGCTCATATGCCGTATTCTACTCAAGATTGATGGACTGAACACATCGACTCAAGGTTGAGGGACTGATTACCTCATTCTCCTCCTGTTCTTCAAGTTTCTCCTACGTATGGACTGATGAAGCCACTGTGTGGCGAAACGTTTCCTCAATAAAGATACCCAAGAGTTGCACATGTGTCTAATTTATCAACATGTCGGTTCTTTGAACCATCCATCTATATATATATATATATATATATATATATATATATATATATATATATATATATATATATATATATATATATATATGTGTGTGTGTGTGTGTGTGTGCGTGTGTGTGTGTACTCACCTATTTGTACTCACCTATTTGTGGTTGCAGGGGTCGAGTCCTAGCTCCTGGCCCCGCCTCTTC
The DNA here is from genome assembly GCF_038502225.1 of Cherax quadricarinatus. Lineage (NCBI taxonomy): Eukaryota > Metazoa > Arthropoda > Malacostraca > Decapoda > Parastacidae > Cherax > Cherax quadricarinatus. The sequence goes on from NC_091299.1 coordinate 23,677,257, forward strand.
ACCGGTTGCTACTAGACCCTCTCTCTCCCCGCTCCATGAGCTTTATCAAACCTCGTCTTAAAACTGTGTATGGTTCCTGCCTCCACTACGTCATTTTCTAGGCTATTCCACTGCCTTACAACTCTATGACTGAAGAAATACTTCCTACTATCTCTCTGACTCATTTGTGTCTTCAACTTCCAATTGTGGCCTCTTGTTTCTGTGTCCCCTCCCTGGAACATCCTGTCCTTGTCCACCTTGTCTATTCCACGCAGTATTTTATATGTCGTTATCATGTCTCCCCTGACCCTCCTGTCCTCCAGTGTCGTCAGGCCGATTTCCCTTAATCTTTCTTCATAGGACATTCCCCTTAGCTCTGGAACTAACCTTGTTGCAAACCTTTGTACTTTCTCTAGTTTCTTGACGTGCTTTATCAAGTGCGGGTTCCAAACAGGTGCTGCATACTCCAGTATGGGCCTGACATACACGGTGTACAGTGTCTTGAATGATTCCTTACTAAGGTGTCGGAATGCTGTTCTCAGGTTTGCCAGGCGCCCATATGCTGCAGCAGTTATCTGATTGATGTGTGCTTCCGGAGACATGCTCGGTGTTATACTCACCCCAAGATCTTTCTCCTTGAGTGAGGTTTGCAGTCTTTGGCCACCTAGCCTATACTCTGTCTGTGGTCTTCTGTGCCCTTCCCCTATCTTCATGACTTTGCATTTGGCAGGATTAAATTCGAGAAGCCATTTGCTGGACCAGGTGTCCAGTCTGTCCAGGTCTCTTTGAAGTCCTGCCTGGTCCTCATCAGATTTAATTCTCCTCATTAACTTCACATCATCTGCAAACAGGGACACTTCTGAGTCTAACCCTTCCGTCATGTCGTTCACATATACCAAAAATAGCACTGGTCCTAGGACCGACCCCTGTGGGACCCCGCTCGTCACAGGTGCCCAGTGTGATACATCATTACGTACCATGACTCGTTGTTGCCTCCCTGTCAGGTATTCTCTGATCCATTGCAGTGCCCTTCCTGTTATATGCGCCTGATGCTCTAGCTTCTGCACTAATCTCTTGTGAGGAACTGTGTCAAAAGCCTTCTTGCAGTCCAAGAAGATGCAATCAACCAACCCCTCTCTCTCTTGTCTTACTTCTGTTATTTTATCATAAAACTCCAGAAGGTTTGTGACACAGGATTTGCCTTCCGTGAATCCATGCTGGTTGGCATTTATACTCCTGTTCCGTTCCAGGTGCTCCACCACTCTCCTCCTGATAATCTTCTCCATAATTTTGCATACTATACACGTCAATGACACAGGTCTATAGTTTAGTGCCTCTTTTCTGTCTCTTTTTTTGAAAATGGGAACTACATTTGCCGTCTTCCATACCTCAGGTAGTTGCCCAGTTTCCAGGGATGTGTTGAAGATTGTGGTAAGTGGTACGCACAACATATCTGCTCCCTCTCTAAGGACCCATGGAGAGATGTTGTCCGGTCCCATTGTGTGTGTGTATGTGTGTGTGTGTCGGTGTGTGTGTGTGTGTGTGTGTGTGTGTGTGTGTGTGTACTCACCTAGTTGAGGTTGCAGGGGTCGAGTCCAAGCTCCTGGCCCCGCCTCTTCACTGGTCGCTACTAGGTCACTCTCCCTGAACCATGAGCTTTATCGTACCTCTGCTTAAAGCTATGTATGGATCCTGACTCCACTACATCGCTTCCCAAACTCTTCCACTTCCTGACTACTCTGTGGCTGAAGAAATACTTCCTAACATCCCTTTGATTCATCTGTGTCTTCAACTTCCAACTGTGTCCCCTTGTTACTGTGTCCAGTCTCTGGAACATCCTGTCTTTGTCCACCTTGTCAATTCCTCTCAGTATTTTGTAAGTCGTTATCATGTCCCCCCTATCTCTCCTGTCCTCCAGTGTCGTCAGGTTGATTTCCCTTAACCTCTCCTCATAGGACATACCTCTTAGCTCTGGGACTAGTCTTGTTGCAAACCTTTGCACTTTCTCTAGTTTCTTTACATGCTTGGCTAGGTGTGGGTTCCAAACTGGTGCCGCATTCTCCAATATGGGCCTAACGTACACGGTGTATAGGGTCCTGAACGATTCCTTATTAAGATGTCGGAATGCTGTTCTGAGGTTCCCAGGCGCCCATATGCTGCAGCAGTTATTTGGTTGATGTGCGCTTCAGGAGATGTGCCTGGTGTTATACTCACCCCAAGATCTTTTTCCTTGAGTGATGTTTGTAGTCTCTGACCCCCTAGACTGTACTCCATCTGCGGTCTTCTTTGCCCTTCCCCAATCCTCATGACTTTGCACTTGGTGGGATTGAACTCCAGGAGCCAGTTGCTGGACCAGGTCTGCAGCCTGTCCAGATCCCTTTGTATTTCTGCCTGGTCTTCGATCGAATGAACTCTTCTCATCAACTTCACGTCATCTGCAAACAGTGACACCTCGGAGTTTATTCCTTCCGTCATGTCGTTCACAAATACCAGAAACAGCACTGGTCCTAGGACTGACCCCTGTGGGACCCCACTGGTCACAGGTGCCCACTCTGACACCTCGCCTCGTACCATTACTCGCTGCTGTCTTCCTGACAAGTATTCCCTGATCCATTGCAGTGCCTTCCCTGTTATTCCTGCTTGGTCTTCCAGTTTTTGCACTAATCTCTTGTGTGGTACTGTGTCAAACGCCTTCTTGCAGTCTAAGAAAATGCAATCCACCCACCCCTCTCTCTCTTCTCTTACTGCTGTCACCATGTCATAGAACTCCAGTAGGTTTGTGACACAGGATTTCCCGTCTCTGAAACCATGTTGTCTGCTGGTGATGAGATCATTCCTTTCTAGATGTTCCACCATTCTTCTCCTGACAATCTTTTCCATGATTTTGCGTGCTATACATGTCAGTGACACTGGTCTGTAGTTTAGTGCTTCATGTCTGTCTCCTTTTTTAAAGATTGGTACCACATTTGCTGTCTTCCATGCCTCAGGCAATCTCCCTGTTTCGATAGATGTATTGAATATTGTTGTTAGGGGTACACATAGCGCCTCTGCTCCCTCTCTCAGGACCCATGGAGAGATGTTATCTGGCCCCATTGCCTTTGAGGTATCTAGCTCACTCAGAAGCCTCTTCACTTCTTCCTCGGTTGTGTGTACTGTGTCCAGCACATGGTGGTGTACCCCACCTCTCCGTCTTTCTGGAGCCCCTTCTGTCTCCTCTGTGAACACTTCTTTGAATCTCTTGTTGAGTTCCTCACATACTTCACTGTCATTTCTTGTTGTCTCTCCTCCTTCCTTCCTTAGCCTGATTACCTGGTCTTTGACGGTTGTTTTCTTCCTGATGTGGCTGTATAACAGCTTTGGGTCAGATTTGGCTTTTGCTGCTATGTCGTTTTCATATTGACGTTGGGCCTCCCTTCTTATCTGTGCATATTCGTTTCTGGCTCTACGACTGCTCTCCTTATTCTCCTGGGTCCTTTGCCTTCTATATTTCTTCCATTCCCTAGCACACTTGGTTTTTGCCTCCTTGCATCTTTGAGTGAACCATGGGCTCATCCTGGCTTTTTCATTATTCCTGTTACCCTTGGGTACAAACCTCTCCTCAGC